>NW_020230625.1:970000-1400000 GCF_003227715.2 Harpegnathos saltator
GACCGAGCGGCAGACAGTCTGTTTTTCGAGCGTGTGCGTCGGTGTATACGCGTGCGCGCGCGCGCGCTTTTCACCCACCCGGTTCCGTACGACTTGACGAGCGCTTGCTCGAAATAATTCGGGATTTAATCTCTTCGGTTGCCGTGCGCGCGCCGACCGAATTTCCGTTCCCCTCGTTTCGGGGATACGTTTGAATGATGACTCTGTCTCTCGAGCGTCGGCTCGAGAATCGCTGATCGCCAATTGTGCGTCGAGTAATTTTTATCGATTTTATTGTTACACGCGCTGATCTCTCGGTCATTGATTTTCCGCCGCGCGACGCGAGGCGGCGCGGAAAAATCACGCGCTCGCTATTCGCCCAGCGAGTTGTTCCCTTGACGAAAATTAAACATTTTTTTTTTCTCAACGAAAATGTCGATGGTCGAAAAAGCGCGGCTATTCGCGTCGCCGAGCTCCAAGCTCGGCGACCGAATAGATGACAGAATTGTCATCTCTCTCTCTCTCTCTCTCGATTAATCTCTCTCGGACTTTGGACTTTGCTCCGACAGGAGGAGAGCTTGCCGCGAAAAATGTTCGCAAGGAGTAAGTTCGCTGCGCGAGTAACGGACGCGAGTTACCGGACACCCTGTATGTCGTGATATCGTTGTCGCGCAGCGTTAAAAGCCCTTCTCTGCACTCATCGCAATGTCAATCGCAAGCGGACGCTACGCTCGTGTGGCGGCGATGATCGCAAAAGTTGGCTCAACTTCAACCGTTGCAAGTGCAACGCCAATCGATGATACAGTCTTCACAGCACCGACAGACTTTGGATCGGCTGTCGCAACAGCGCCGACAGCCGATTATTCGACAACAACAATCGACGTAGAAACAACAACTTTTGCAATCATCGTCGCTAACAAGAGAGATGCGTTTGCTCGCGGTCAACATCGCGATAGACGCAGAAAAGGGCCTTTGACACATCTTGGCCCTCGAGAGAGCCGTCGACACTTTTGCGTACGATGTTACTCCCTAAATTTCTTGGAGTGAAGTTTCAGTCGAAAGTAGACTCTCTCTCTCTCTCTCTCTCTCTCTCTCTCTCTCTCTATCGAGTGATTCTTCACTCATACAGAACGAGTTCTCCACTCGGAATCGCCGGGAGAATAGCTTGAGCCAAAATTGAAGAGTAAATCCCGTGTACTCCACCGTCACGGAAACATATTCGCTTTAATCGATTGAAGCATTTGCTCGTATGGATCGTCAGAATCCGCTCTAAGCTTGAGTGAATCGCGTTCACTCTTGCGATTTCGAGCGGCGGTGTTTTCACTGTCGCTTCGAGTGAAAATACCTGCCACTTTTCGCTCGTTTTCAGTCAGATTTCGCGTCCCGGCAAATTTCGAGAGAGCACGTTCCTTCCAAATCTCACCGGCGACGGAAAATCAGACAGGAGAATCGGTCAAAAGCGAGAGAGAGAGGGAGAGAGAGAGAGAGAGACAGAGTACGTTTCCTTGGAATTTCAACAGCGATCGCGCCTTCAAACTTGTCGCGAAATTTATATCGCCCGCTGATTGTATCAATATTACTGATATTCATTTTACGTATTGACTTTTTTTTCTTTTTATTCTGTGCCACTTGTAAGAGAGAACGCAACTTTGTTGGCCCAGAATTTCTTTGCGCTCCTCGTCGTGAGATTCGCTCACGTCTGTGATCGCGCTTGGAATGCAACGATAAGTCGATAATATCGAAATATCGCTATATCGAGAGACAAATATCGAATATTTATCGATAGTTTTTTGTCTCCGATAAAATCGGTATATCGATATGAATTTTACTGATATTTTGTATTTTTCAGTTACAGTTCCGGAGGCCTATTACGGTTCTACGACCGAGATGAAAATTACAAAAGTGAGTGAATTCGCTGGAATATATATTATATAATTGGTCGATGTCTAGTAAATTCGCTCATTTTCATCTCAATCGTTGAACCGTAATAGATCTCCTGCTCCATATATGCGGTGATCTCCGGAACGACGATTGCAGTTTATTATATATTTTCTAATAAGAATATGACAATAAATTATATAAAGATAAAAATTTTTAAAAGATCTTTTTAAAGTTTTCGTGTATATAAATATCGATATTTTTCAAAATTATCGATATTATCGTTATCGATGGTTCTGAATGGCGATAATATCGTTATCGCTATTTTGAGAAATCGTTGCATCCCTAGATCGCGTGCGCAAGCTGCGATAAGAATCTTGCACGCCCGCTTTGATTTCTTGTATACCTCGGGATTGTTCAACGACTCGACGTTACGAGGCTCATTGTTATCGCATAATTGAAGCGCCAAAGATACAAATGGTCCCACGGATCTCGTGGTCAGCGCGGGTTTTTAGAAAGAGAGAGAGAGAGAGAGAGAGAGAGAGAGAGAGAGAGAGAGAGAGAGAGGGAGAGGGAGAGAGAGAGAGAGAGAGAGAGAGAGAGAGAGAGAGAGAGAGAGAGAGAGAGAGGAAAAGAAGCGAAAGTTACCAAGGCGAGTCAGCCAAGTCACACGAGTTTCCAAGAGTTATCGCCTTTATTCTGAGATTTTCTCAAAGTGTCGAGCTCACCGTTGCTTCAGTCGTATCTTTGGCGCTTCGCTTATCGCTAGTTTACGCTCTCGTCCCTTTGTCCTCATCGGCATGTCCATCGTCCATCGTAGATATAAATTCCCGCTGCTAGTTTTTTGTCATCTCACCTTCGTTGAATCTGGCAGTCTTGCCGGTAAAGTCGAGTACTGCATTCTGGCCGAAATTGACCGAATTGACGATCAAACGAGTGAGCGAGACGAAAGACAAGACGCGCGAAAAAGAATATATATTACTTAGGTTCTTTATCGTGATCGATGATTCTTTATATGCGAAGAAGAATGTAAATTTTTTTTTTACTATTTTTATTCAGTTATCCAACTGTGTTGGAGCTCTTGTTGCGATTTTATCCATTTCCGACGCCGGCGCAGTCTCGCTGGCAAAGTCGAGAATTTTATTCCGTTGCGAACAAGCAACGGACTTTCCGCGAAAGGCGGGTGAACGAAATGAATTGTGCCAATAAAAATTGTTTCTTTTTTTCTTTATTTATTATTCTTTATTTATCCCGACACATGACAATTCGCGTACAATTCGCGGTTTATTCCCATCTCTTTGTCACGAAATTGAAATATTTTATACGCAAAGAACACGTCGATCCCCGCCGCTGTTTTTATTATTCAACTTATTGCAACCCCGTCGTCCTCCGACACGTCCTCGACACGCGTATTCCGCGGTCTTCCGCTGACAAAGTCGGGGCTGCACTGGCATTAAACGAACGGCGATCAATCGAGCGAACGAGCAAGACTTTCGCGGAGGACAGATGAGATGAATCGTGCGAGTGTGAACTGTTTTTGCTCGATCGCTCCGCATCTTCGCTTGATTTGTCTCGACACGCGTGCTGTATAAAATCGCGCGATTGTCCACTACTCGGTTCGTGTAAGCTGACAGACACTGGGCAGAAAATAAAAAATCGGCCGGCTTGTCAGCGCCACCGAAAACAGCAAGATCGTTCGATACGTGTGCGGAACCGAAAGTCGCTGCGAAGGGATGAGGAAGAATCCCGTTGGAATGTTGGGGATCCAGAATTTCAGTGCCAGTTTACAGCCTCCGCTCGCACTGAGACGGAAGACTCGCCGGTGGCGAAATCAACGTGCGAGATTATCGTCGCTAATTTTATTAAAGTTTTATTAAAGTTCCGATGAGATCGGTCGCGTGTGTCGAATAAAACACAAGATGAAATTATCCCATTTCTCGGGGGATTAATAGGGTTAGTCCGGGATAGATGGACATGGTTTTTTTAATTGCAAATAACTCAGCAGTGTATTAATGCAATAAATGGTCAACAACATATCAACATATTCAATAGAGGATAATGTTTAAGGTACAGAAGAGTTTTTGTGAGAAGAAAATTCCAGGGGCGCCAATAATAACGAAATATTAAAAATATTCTGTGAGGGATAGATCAGAGGGATAGGGTCAGGTGTCAAGGGATAGGTGTCATGAGCATACGTCATCTCGGTAATGAATTTTTAGGTTAAATACGATGTTTTTTTAGTCGTTTAAGCCCAGATCTAATGTTGTAACTCAAAGTAAACCGTATTCGCAAGATATTATTCCGACGTGTGGAACATTTTGGAGCTTAATAGGAACACAAAACATTTATTCATCAGGGAAAAATGACAGTCAAATAGATATATATATATATCTAGTAAATGTCGATCCAATGTCCATTGCTTGCTATTTCTCGCCAAGTAGACTGCCCATCTAACCCTGAAAAAAATGGATCCCCGTTTGGAGAGTTTGCGTAAAAATGCATATACCGCGTGAAACGAATTTCGAGATCAAATTGTGAAAATCCGATGCTTTTTTAGTCGTTTAAGCCCAGGTTTAACAAGTTGCAACTCAAAATAAACCGCATTCGCAAGGTACTTTTCCGACGCGTGAAACACATTTTGGAGGTTACCAGAAACACATTTATTTATTTACTCGCAATAGCAGTGTTTCTGGATCATCAGGATGAAACACACTTACTCGTGGTACATCCAACTCACAACTGAGCGATCAGCGCTGACGCCTGGCATATATTGACAAAATTCTAGCAATTGACCATCTATTGACCCGAACTTACCCTAATTGTTGCGACTAGAGTGGCGACGTCGACTCGGTATATTTGCTGAACGGGGACTTTCTATTTTTCCCTTTCAACGGTGAAACTTGCCGCGAGAATTTTTTGCAGCGAGCTCGTAGTCGTAGCAAGTACCATAGATTTTTTCTCAATGCACGGTCGGTCGAAACGTCGCGGAGGAATACGATGGCCGAGCCAACGGGACGCGGGACGCGGCACTAATGCGACCGATTGTACATACAGTATCGAACGACGTCCGGATCGGGGGACAATTACGTTCTATCGAATGAAACATCCGTTAATCGTTAGGCCCGGACGATCAAAGGGTTGAAGTCGCGCTGCAACGTGGCGTGGCGTGGCGCGGCGCGGCGCGGCGCGACGCGGCGCGGCATGCCGAGCGAGAGAAGGATACGAAGATAAAAAGAGAGGCTTCATTATTTTTTGCAAAGAATCAATCTAGCCGATGCCTCGCGATCGATCAACCTACGCGGGGGTGGACGCGTTCCTCCTTCGTCGTCGGTGTATCGGCCTATCGGCCGGCGGCGGTGCCTCGCCCTCGGCGTCATCCTCGCTCGCACCCTCGCCCTCGCCCTCACTCTCACCCTCGCCCTCGCCCTCGCCCTCGCCCTCGCCTTCGCCCTCGCCCTCGTCCTCTCTCGCTCTCGCCTCGCCTCGCCTCCCACCTCTCGCCCCGCCGTTACACTCTCGCGTCCTAATCGAGCTAGGCCCTCTGACGCGGACGGACATGTATCCCTCCCGCGCCCTTCCTCTCTATTACCCGGCCATGAGAGAGCGTCGTCCCTCTTTTCCCTCTCTCTCTCTCTCTCTCTCTCTCTCTCTCTCTCTCTCTCTCTCTCTCTCTCTCTCTCTCTCTCTCTCTCTCTCTATCCATCTCTCGGCCCCGTCCACCTAATCGAGCGAGCGCGAGGCACCTGCGATGTGCGATTTCGAAATTTTCGAGCGGGCGAAAAGGGAAAAATCGATAGCGCGCGGTCTGCCTTGGATAGCAGCCCAGCCTCCTTTTCGTTGACACTTGGTCGCACGTAATCCCTCCCCCCCCCGCCCGCGTCATCCGGCTCCCCGGACACGTAGCGGACGCGACTCGCAACCCCGTGGACGGAACGGTGGCTGGCTCGCCATGTAATCGCCACGCAGGAAGAAATCCCGATGTGCCACGGTCCACCGTGTACACGAAAGACGGCGATGGAGGTCGGCCCGGCGGAAGAGCGACGGCGACGACGACGGCGACGGCGACGGCAGAGAAAATCGAGAGCACGGCAAGAGAAGACGCCCGCATACACAGCGGGGGTACCCTAGGAGGAAGCCCCGTCGCGCCAGGGTCGCGGTGTACTCGTGTCTCTGTATGTGTGTGTGTATTCGCCCGCGCGCTAAAAGGAAAGAGAGAGAGAGAGAGAGAGGGAGAGAGAGAGAGGAGGTATATCGAGTAGAGGAGCAGCAGGGTCTCTGTGGAAATTTACCGGAGCGCGAGTTACGGGAACTTGCCTGTGGCTCGTTCGAGAAGCTTGCTAGCGCGGCTACGGCTCGGCTCCTCGCTCGTTGCTTCACTCGCTCGCGCGCTCGTTCGCTCGCTCGCTCGCTCGCTCGCTCGTTCGCTAGCTCGCTTCCTTCGCCCCCATATACACCGCGGCTTTCGCATCCGCGGCTAAGAGCAAAGGGGCGCCAAGGGTTCGGGTCCGTCGTCGGGTGGCGGAGGTATCGTGGGGTAAAGAGGGATGAGGAGGCGGGTGGTGGCGGAGGAGGATGAGGAGATGGAGGAAGAGGAAGAGGAGGAGGAGGAGGAGGAGGAGGAGGAGGAGGTAGTCACAGCCTGGAGGGTCGTGAAGAGGCGGATGGCAAAGGGGGCAGCGGGAGAGACGCGGGGCGCAACGGTATACGCGTCGAGGGTCGGTCGAGGGAACGCCGTCGGGGCTAACAGGGGGGCAGAGGGGGAAGGGATGGCTGGGGCGACGAGTCGCGGACCAAGCCGAAGTAGGTCGTCTCCTCTCTCTCGTCGTTTCATCCTCTCTCTGTCCCGCTCTTCGCTTGTCCGTATTTTCTTCGTCCCGGCTTCTATCCTGCTCTCTCTCTCTCTCTCTCTCTCATCCTCTCACCCTCTCCTACTCCTCGCGCTTCTGCCTCTCTTTCCGTGCTGCGACGTCGCCGCTCTCTCTGTCTCTCTCTGTCTCTCTTTCTCTCTCTCTCTCTCTCTCTCTCTCTCTCTCTCTCTCTCACCTTCTCTCTCGTTCTCTCCATCGCGCCGTGTATTCCGTGGTAAACGGCCGGCCTGCTCGGCGGACCCTCGCGTGGCCTGCAGCTGTCTCCTATCCCCTCCGTGTTCCCCGACACCCCTTATACCTTCCTGTCTTTCGTCTCTCTCCCTTTTCGGACTGATCTTTCTTTTTCTCCGTCGCTCGTTGCGGCCTTCTCTTCGCCGCGGTGGTACTGTTCTTCGGCACCCTACGAGGAAAGCAAGTGAGAGAGAGAGAGAGAGAGAGAGAGAAGGAATAGTCGCAGTAAGGGTGTGAGAAGGGAGAGGGACCACCACGCGTCCATGTAGTAGGTATCAGGAAGAAACGAAAGAGAGGCTAACAGCGAGAGAGAGAGAGAGAGAGAGAGGAGAGAGAGAGAGAGAGAGAGAGAGAGAGAGAGAGAGACAATCTATCCTGTAAATATATAGCTGTCCGTTGTGATGTGATCGGTCGCAGATTTGCAGGAGCAGGTCAAAAAAGGGCTTTTCGTACAGCTTTAAACAATAAGTGGTGGGCAGTTTCCGGTGATTCTGTAGTTCCGAGTCGAATCCGAGAACCAAGGAGCGTGGTTGGAACGAAAGTTTTCCGCTTGATGCCTGTAGTATTTTCGCGGCATGTAGCGTACCGCAACCAAGCTCTTCCTCTCCTTATTCGTTCGCTCCATCTTGTGCAAAAGCTCGAATTTGCATCTTTCCGGCTTGGAGAGAGAGCCTCGCTTTCCGCGGGCGCCAAGTTGTGTGTTTTTCTATAAAGGAAGCCGATTCTCTTCCGTCGACTTGTACGCCGGTACAGACAAGAGTCTGTCGATCCTCCGTCAATTTGTTTTTTAATCAGGACGACTGAGAGACGACTTCACGGACGACGGAGAGACGGACCGACTGTGAATATTCCGACGCGCAAAAACATTAAAGAATATTTTGCCTATCGGAGGCTCGATCAGTCATCTTTACGGAGAAAGCTAAACGTTAAACAACTGCTGCAAATAAGTAGCTAAATCTGGAAAAGTTAGAGCTAAAGGAAAAAAGGATCGTTTGCTGTTAGATTTGCTGTTATATTTGATTAGTCCGGTCGATACGCTGCCGATACGCTGGTTGTCCAAACACCTGTGAAATTCTGTGATCTTCACGCCGTAGGAAGCCATTACGACACTAAAAGTCGACGATACAAGTGATAGATCTTCGAACGGTACGGTCGAGGAGCGCCAACATCTTCATAATTCGTAAATATTGTTGACAAACTATTCACAAGTCGAAAGAAATATTTGTCCCTAACCACACACACACACACACACACACAGTCAGATTTCAACCAGTCGGCCGAGACCGCTCTGAGACGCTCTCTCGTACACGTCGGTCGTTTGGTTTGTCAAAGCAAAAAAAACTGGATTCAGATTACCTGTTCGACAATGAAATTGCCGAACTCCATAAAGTGCCAAGTTCGGCTCGATTATTTAATTCGGTAGGTTCGATCGCGCAAGTTTCGTGAAAACTGTCGAAGCATTGTACGTATGCGACGACGAGATTCGCCATTAGAGACATAACAGGCGCATAACTTGCGACTTGTGCCTCGTTGCGAAGCAAAGGGAACACGAAGGGAGATCCAGATTTGTTTTCCAACAGACTCGAATGACGACCGAGGAACATTGAAAGTGAGACGTAACGGTGAACGACCACGGTGTGTAAGCCATTTGCCGTCAACGATCAGGAACTCGCCCAAAGACATTCGTCGCTCATTCTTCTAGTAGTTTCTCTCCTAATTGCCGTTCTCCTAGAGCGAAGGGTCGATGAAATTTTTCCCTATCCGATTTGTGTTAAATGAATCTTCAAGATACAGGTAGTAGTAGTAGTAGCAGTAGTCTTGACTAGTCGCGCGAAGAGGTCGAAGACAATCAAGACAAGCCGGACAAATACTACTGTGGCGTCATTCCATTCAGAGGCACGATTTAAACGGATAACCGGCGCTCAATAACGCGCCAAGCGACGTGGAACAAATTTGACAGGCGCGCAACTGCGAGAGAGGGAGGGAGGGAGAGAGAGAGAGAGAGAGAGAGAGAGAGAGAGAGAGAGAGAGAGAGAGAGCTCGTAAATCTGTAACGAGATTTAGCATTTCACTCCTCAGCGTATCTCCGACTTATAGTCGGAGCGCAGCCGTGCCCTCCGCGGAACGACGAACAAGTCGGATCGTCGCGCGATCGCGCTCGCGATTATGGATAAAGAAAAGCAGAAACATTTAATTCCTGCGAGTCCATCCTAGAAAGGAAATTGTCGAAAAAGAGAGACAGCTCCTCGGCGGAGAAAATATCGATTCGCATAAAGACATTCATTGGTCTCTCTCTCTCTCTCTCTCTCTCTTTCGCCCTCTTTTTCCTCGATCAAGCATTTTGTACGCGATGCGAGGCAACGTGGCTACGTGTCGAACACTGACGAAGGATAATGCTAATTTATCATATTGTCTTTGCGTTTTTCGCTTTTACTACCGGTATTCTTCCGGACAATTGTGTGCTTTCGATATTTCGGCAAAATTGCATTTCGGAGGAATACCGATGTTACTCGACCCGTCTGCTTTTAAACTTTTGATATTCTCTTCGCGCGTGTCCTTCGAATGGGAAGGCACAAGTTGGAGACTGCTAGAATATCCGCGAAAAGCAGAAAAAGGAAATGAATCTCTAGAAATTAATCCTCGGACAACCCTAAAAATAAATTCAGAGATGACACAAATTAAAAAATAGACACAAGTCCTCGTGACCATGCGAACACTGACAAAGAAAGAGATCGCCGTCGTTTATCCGGACGAAAAAAAAAAATGAATTTCTATGAAGCAATCCTGCGAAAAGAGGAAATTGTAAAAGTAGATTTGTAAATGAAACGAGATTAAAAAATAAGAGTGCAGTTAAATAAAAACTTGGTGAGAAAACACGCTTTCTTTTCTTCTGTTTGACGAATGATGCAACAGCAGCAGCATTTTC
Source organism: Harpegnathos saltator (assembly GCF_003227715.2). Taxonomy (NCBI): domain Eukaryota; kingdom Metazoa; phylum Arthropoda; class Insecta; order Hymenoptera; family Formicidae; genus Harpegnathos; species Harpegnathos saltator. Next base: position 979,883 of record NW_020230625.1, read on the forward strand.
AGCATTTTGTAACGGTGCTACAAGAAGTTACGGTTGAGATCGATTATCTGAAAAAGAAAGAGAAGAAGGGAGAAAAAAATAATTTGCTGCGAATCAATTCCGGAGACAATTGTAAGTCTTGGAAACAAATTCAGAAGTCGAGAGAGAGAGAGAGAGAGAGAGAGAGAGAGAGAGGGAGAGAGAGAGAGAGAGAGAGAGAGATAAATTTAGTAAGATAAAAGCATATTGAAAGAAAAAAAAAAGTTTTACGAGACTTCTCCCTTCTTTTGCTCTTTGGCAAAGAACGAGCGGCATGATACAAGTGAATGTAGCTACATGACAACATTGAGAGACGAAGACGGAGATCCTTTCTCGGCATCGACCTCGGAGGATCGAGTTCAAGTTCAAAGTGCGCGAGGAGGAGACTGCCGGTGTTACCGATGTAATAACGAAAAGTACAAGCGATCCGCACACGTGCGCACACTTTCGTATTTTATTTCTCGTAAACGCGACATTTACCTCGTTACCCACACAGATATTCCGTCGCGGGGCCGCGCGCGCGCGCGCGATACGAAAAGCGTCTCGATATTTCGCCGGCAACGTCGGCGTGTTTTCGCGCTGTCACCATTTCCATTTTCACGAGTGCGATTTGCATCGGTAAAACACATCGCCAGCGCGTCAGGCGCTCTTCGGAGCTCTCTCGCTCTCCCGTACGTTCGGCGCCGATACGCGATTACGCCAGTGTCAATTAAATCGCTCCGCTCAATTAGGTAACGGTGTTATTATCAAATTAATCGCTACGCGGCTTTTGTTTGCGCCCTCAATCGGAGATCTCGCGTTACTTAATGGCTCCCGTTTCATCCCTTATGATAAAGCCATTACGGATGCTCGGAGCGTTGTACTGTGTATGTATGTGTGTGTGTGTGTGTGTTCGTCTATGTGTTTGTTCCTACACGGAGTGTGTTACGTGTCCGTTTCCCGGCGCACGCGTCCTCCTCTCTGTATGCGTTTGCATGGATGTCGTGCTCGTGTGTGTGTGTGTGTGTGTGTGTGTGTGTGCGCGGCCGTATATCAGAAAGCCAGCCGAGTTATAGAAGCGGGTCGATCCTATCTTTCTGCTTGGGGTGCGACGCATTGCAACAAGTGCACGACGATAGCTACATTGAGGATTCGGTCTGTTCGAGCTCAATTCCATTCATCGTCGAAACAGTTCCGACCAGATGCTTTAACGATCGGCACTCGGCCCAAAACACAAATTATCGAGTTAACTGCTGCGTGCCTGTTCGGTGAGTAGAGTATAGCGCGCGGTCCTCCTCGTCTCGACGAAAGACGAGTGGGTGGGTGGGTAGGGAAGTGAGTGAAAGAGGCAGGAGGAGGGGGGGAGAGGGAGAGAGAGAGAGAGAGAGAAGAAGCACGTCGCAAAGTAATTTTAATTAGATCGCGCGCGCGCGCGGGCTGGTAATAACGACTATTATCCGACTGTAAGTTTCGCTTTCGTTCTCTCCGCCGCCGTTACCGTCTGTTTTTATTGCGGAGCGTGTTATAGATAGCGAAAAGTACTGTTGGAACTCACTCTCTCCTTCTCCGCCGTCTCTCTCTCTCTCTCTCTCTCTCTCTCTCTCTCTCTCTCTCTCTCTCTCACTCACACGCGCGCTCTTTCTGTCTGCGCATGTATTTACGTGCAAACGTCCGCATGCAGGTGACCCATAAACCGTGTCCTTGACCGACGCATTTTTTTTTCGACGAATGTTACGCGAACCAACGAGGAAGCAGAGAGAGAGAGAGAGAGAGAGAGAGAGAGAGAGAGAGAGAGAGAGGGAGAGGGAGAGGGAGGGAGGGAGGGAGAGGGAGACGAATATAGCAAGGAAAAATAGAAGCACAAATTACATGATGTCGACGGCCGAACGGGCGACCGATGGCCCATGCGATATATATTTCGAATGGGGAAGTTTCCGAGAGTTGGAGTTTGTTTCGCAACAAACACACGTGTGTACACGCACACCTTCGCGCGCGTATAAATGGAGCGCGTGGGTGTGTGCGCAGAGAGCCGAGTCGTGCATTTAACGCATTTAATGAAAATGATTTCCCATTGCGGAAATTATCGGGACTGAGAGCGCGTTTCCACAAACGTGCTTCGCCATCCACGTGGTGGTGGTGCTGGTGGTGGTGGTGGTGGTGGTGGTGGTGGTGGTGGTGGTGGTGGTGACGGTGGTGGTGGTGGTGGTGGCAGTGGGGTAGTAGTGGTATATCCTATCGCTGGCGGGAAGTATGGGTTAGTCAGAGACATACTCTCTGTATACGTATACACATAAAGTAAACGCAACAAGTTTCCTTTTTATGCGGTGACCTACAGGTTATTCAAAAGGAAACTTAAACCGAGAGGGACAGTATTATTACTGCGGGAGGTCACGGGGATGGGAGAGAAACTACTTATCGGTCTTCCCCGTTCCTTTTTCCGAGCGGGGAAAACGGGAATGGCAAAAAGAGAGAGAGAGAGAGAGAGGGGGGGGGGAAAGAGGGATCGATTTTAATGCTCGGGAGAATTAAAGAGCGTTCTCATCGATCGTTCGGCCGAAACGAGCCCTTTCGCTAATCGGCCGACGCTCCCGTAAAATACTCGACTCGCCGACTACCGATTTTCTCTTTTCCCCTTTTTTTCCATTTATTTTGCCCTCTCCGGCCGGCCCTTTTTTCTTTTTTTGTCAAGTAGCGATCGTTTCACACGACGACAAAAATTTTCCGGACAAAGTATGATATTTAACGAAGTAACGCGGGACGTCAAAGGGGGACGGTACGAGCTTGGAAAAAAGGTATCGCGCGCGCGCGCGCGCGCGCGCTGCTATTGGGAGTATCAAAGGCCGTCAAAAAATTACGCTCCACTTTTCCTTCTTTTTCGCCATTTTTTTTTTGGTTCTTTTATTTTTTCCGCTTTTTTCCTGCTCTCGCAACGATACGTATGTGGACTTGTACGTATATATATATCGTGCCGGGGTTTCGTGGATTGCGAGGCTGCTTTGTACGCCGTAGTTTTTGGGGCAGATCTTTTTCTTCCGAACCAAGACGCGACCATCACTTCTTCGGCAAGATTTCCCCCCGACAATTTGTACGATCGAGTCGACATCGAGTATATCTGCGTAGCTGAGGCAGCTAGCTGTTGAGTGAGTTTATGAATTTAGTAACGAAGAAAGGGATGAAAAATATAATACGAATCGTAATATTTATTTATAAATGAATAAAATGTCCTACAAGAGCTAAAAACAAATAACAACAAACGGCCATAAGAGGGCGTAAAATTTTGCAATTCTGTGCCTGGAAAAGTGCTGAGAAACTCTTATGCGGGTTTTAACGCCAATATCATTACCGTTGAACAGCTCGTTGCACAGCTATTATACTTACGCATCGATAAAAACTGCAACAGCATTTTTTAACACGTGCCAATTTGTCGTTGTTGGCAAATCTCATTGCTCGTTTTCTCGGCTCGGGGAAACTCGCCATCGAATCGTTCCCGCGAATCTCATCTTCAATCACGAAATATCGCAGTTTTATGTACGAAGGAACGTTGATTTTGCGATGGCAATAACGCATCGATAGCACAATTCGGTTGTGCCCACAACGCACGCGTCCAATTTCTTGTGATGACTCATTTTAGAAGAAGAAGAAGAAGTAACCGCGACATCCGCGAGGAATGTTAAACGTGATGACGTGAGGATCAGAGTGTGTGTCCAGGATGGGCAACAATAGACTGGTTAAAATTGTAAGAAGCGAAAGGCCTGACTCGAGAGACAACCACCAGGGCGTCTGCCCAAAGGTCGGTTGATGCCTTCGTCTTCGCGTCTCAGAAGGAGAACCGAAACAAGCCGTGTCAGGCTTTCGAAAAGACGAAGAGGAAGAAGAAGAAGAAGAAGAACTAATTTTAGGAATCTGTTTGTACAACGCTCTGATAGGTCTGATAGGTCAAGATATACTCGATCCAGGAGATACACTCTGAAACTAGTGTGGAATGACAGGTAGGTAAGGATAAATAGCAGGCGGGGTGAAGGGGAAAGAGAGGGGAAGAGAGAGAAAGGAAGTAGTCATGTTCAGTGTTATGGTCACGTCTCTCTCGCGCTTTCGAGCGCGATAAGAGAAGAATAGCTCGGCCGAGGTAAATGATTACATTTCGGGCATGCAAGATTTATGGTCACGGCGATCAACGACAATGATCACAGCAAAAGACTGAATGATACGAGGGAAAGGTCGTCTCGTCGTTGTCGAGTCGCGTATCGGCTGTTGAGTGGAATTGTGGAAGGAGCGGATAAATATAATTGAAGATTCTAGGGAAACGTTATGTGAGAATGAATCCTTATCGTACATTTTCAACAGTAGTCCCATTCTTTTAGAGTCTCGCTCTCATCCTTTTGTACAAGATAAATAATAGGATTAATATATGAGATGAGATATCTATGACGAGATTGATAAAAACACAGCGCCGATACGCTGTGAATGAAATCTCAAGTTAAAAAGATATCGGAAAAGTTATTATTAAGATATCGATTGACATCAATCACGTATTAATCGCGTTATTCGCGCCGTTTGCGCCGCGATAGCGCGCGACTCGGCGAGGCCGAAGAAAACGGGCGGAAACGGAGTAGGTACTCGTTGTACGTCATTAATCGATCGGCGAACGGTCAACCCCAACGATAATGTCGCGACGCACCGACGTCACACTTGCACACCATTTACGCAGAAATTACGCACGAAATATCTATTTTTCAGTCGAGTAAGAAAAGAGAAGTTCGCATCATATACGAGTGAAATCTGCTGCTTAACTCGGCAGAACACCGGCGTCTTGCGAGGGCGATTAAAAGCGTAAGACCGTCTATCCAGATCGATCGTCTCTCACGATCACGAAGGTCCATCTGGGTGGTAAACGTTCGCAGTGAGCCTGCAGCTATCGAGCTATCCGGTGGCGATGCGTAATCGGTAATCGGGCGCGTCTAACGCCAAGTCCAACGCCAGCCGCGTTAGAGAGAGGGAGAAAGAGAGAGAGAGAGAGAGAGAGAGAGAGAGAGAGAGAGGGAGGGAGAGGGAGAGAGAGAGAGAGAGGGAGAGAGAGAGAGAGAGAGAGAAGCACGGAGAATTTCAGGCGCAATCGCGCGTTAACGCGCCTTTATCCATTCCCGGACGTCTGTGACTCCTCTCGCGTCGCTTTAATAAATAGCTTTCGCGGACGGCATAATGGTAATGGTCATGGTGTGTAATCGCCGCGATTTTCTCGTCTGTGGTCGCGCGGTAGTCGCTCGTAGGTACGGCGACGGCAACGGCGACGGCGACGGCGGCGGCGCAGGCCGTGGCGGGGAGAGACGCGAGGAGCACACAGGAGGACGGGGAGCCCCGCGGTAACGGAATCGAATTAAAAGTTGCTGACTCTCCCCCGGCCCGACAAACGTTTCCAGTTCTCGTTGTAACGGCTTAGCGTTGCGTTACGAGACGCCACGAGGCCGTCATGTGCGCGCGCGTACAGAGAAAGAGGAACAAAGTGTGTGTGTGTGTGTGTGTGAGAGAGAGAGAGAGAGAGAGAGAGAGAGAGAGAGAGAGAGAGAGAGAGAGAGATTCCACGCGATCGCGTAATCGTTCGTGGATGAGATTTTGCAGGGAAAAACGGCGGGTAAGAGAGAGAGAGAGAGAGAGAGAGAGAGAGAGAGAGAGAGAGAGAGAGAGAGAGGGGGGGTGGGGGCAGATGGTGAGAGGAAAGACGGTGGAAAGCGGAGGCGGTGCGGACGTCGAGAAACGCTTGCGCGCCGTAATTTAATGGGAAAATCGCCTCGCGCGAAGTCACCGTGCTCCGATGACGTCCCTCGGCCGCCGATCAGCGAGCGCGTCGCACTTTTTGCCGGGCGCGATAAATCCACCCGTGACGCGCGTCTCGCGCGCTGCTGCTCTCCACCGTCCGTCCGTCCCGAATACGGTCGCGACTCGACTCGACTCGACTCGACTCGATTCGGCTCGGCCGCGGACGCGACTCGACGCGCCGGCGACTTCCTCGGTTTATCTCGGTGCTCTCGCGCTTCGTCGCTCGTTGGCTGACCTCTTTCGGATTCGCAGCGGGCGGCCTTAAAAGCGAGCTCGTAATCTCGGACGACTTACGAGGCCCGGCTGCGAGACGACGGCGGCGGCGGCGGCGGCGGCGGCGGCGGCAGCGGCGGCGCGGCGGCAGCGACGAGGGGACGCCGGTAAGGGGGAGCGGGGATAAACGAGCGAGGCGCGCAGGACAGATAGGGAGAGAGAAACGGAAAGAGAAAACCGCGGCAGCGGCGACGACGACGACGAGGAGAGATAGTCCGCTTCGTCTACTACTAGCTACTACCGCTTTCGTCTGTCGTCGCATTCCTCTCGCGATTCCCTGGCCGTCCTCGTCGTCTCTCTCGACTTCTCGCTCCGAAAGCACGTCGCGCGCCTTCCGTCCCGTCCCGTCCCGTCCCGTCGCGTCGCGTCGCGTCGCGTCGCGTCGCGTCGCGCCGCGGAGCGATATGACATAGCGGGCGAGAGCGCGAGCTCGCGAGAGAGCTCGGCGAATCGATAGCTGGCGGATATCTCGTATACCGCGTGGCCTATATAAATGCGACCGAGAGAGGACAGAAAGAAGAAATTGTACATCGTGAGAAGGGATCTCTCGGGCTGGGATCCATCCATCCAACCTACCGGCATGCGCTCGCACGCGAGCACGCATGCACTCACGCGAGCGAGCGAGCGAGCGACCACGCACGCACGCACGCACGTAGCGCGTCGTTCACGCGGGAAATTTGAGCGCTCTTCCGTCTCGACGCGCGCGCTCGTCATTACGGGGACATATGGGGAATAGGAGCGCGCACGCATGTGCGAATGTGTGTACATAAAGCGCGCGTATCTGCGTAAACGGAGGGACTTTACGCGCCGCGGCACTCCTCCTCTCCCTCCTTCTCACTCTCGCGCTCCCTCCCTTTCCTCTCGCTCTCTCTCTCTCTCTCTCTCTCTCTCTCTCTCTCTCTCTCTCTCTCTCTCTCTCTCTCGCTCTCTCTCTCTCTCTCTCTCACTCACTCTCGCTCTCTCTCTCTCGCTCTCGTACGCTGCTATAAATTATCGGGTTACCCGCAGCAGGCACTTGTTCGAGAGAAAGAATATCACGAGGGGCGTTAAAGTGTGTTTTACATACGATCGCTTTTCTCGCGACATCGACAGCGACGACGTCGACGTCATCGACGTCGACGACGACGACGACGACAGAGAGTAGGTGAGAGGACGAAAGATGTATGACGGGCGTGGAATTTTATAAAACTGAGTTCGTCAAACTGTGTCAATTTTCTCGACTGTGATTCGGTTATGATTCGCCCGCGCTAATTGCCCACGATGATTATTAACCGATAGACACCAATTCACACGGATTTGCATGCGTCGCGCTCGCGCGCGCTAATTAACGATTCGTTTGATAGGTGATCGCTTTGATACGGGAATTTACAGCTGATTCGCCGTTTACGATAATTAATCGTGATTGATGCGCTAATACGCGCACCAAGAGAGAAAGAGAGAGAGAGAGAGAACGAGAGAGAGAGAGAGAGAGAGAGAGAGAGAGAGAGAGAGAGAGAGAGAGAGAGAGAGAGCGGCCTTCGTCGTCAGCGACGAGTATAGCCCCGGCGTATATTTATTCACACCGCGCGATAATCCCCGACGACAGCGGCGGCGGCGGCGGCGGCGGCGGCGGCGGCGACGGCGACGGCGGCAGGGACGACGACGTTATTTCGCGACGCGAGAGAGCCCGTCCGTCCGTCGCGACTCAAGTATCCCCGCGTAAACGAAAGTTCGTCGCGGGATGCCGCAATTATCACGGCCGGGCGACGCCGGCGGGCCGAATTCCAACGTTCGCGTAGCCGCGATATCTCGTCGATATCTCCCCGTCGTCGACGTCGACGGGCAGAAAGAGAGAAGAAAAGAAAGAAAGCGAGCGAACGAGAATGAGAGAGAGGGAGAGAGAGAGAGAGAGAGAGAGAGAGAGAGAGAGAGAGAGAGAGAGAGAGAGTGAGAGAGAGAGAGAGAGAGGACGGGGGAAACATCGGCGACAAAGTCGCTCTTTGTTCGCGAGGAGAGCGGGAACGGCTCCGTGGAGCCGCTCGCGCTCCTAATTGACGGCTCTCGCGATTTTTACCTCGCTCGCTCACCGTTCAGGCCAGAAGCCCGCAGAGCCTCTCTCTCTCTCTCTCTCTCTCTCTCTCTTCCTCTCTCCCCCCGCATCTTTTTCTTCTTTATCTTTTTCTTTCTCCTCCGTCCACTCCCCTTCCCCTGCCCTGCCGCTCGCCCGGCCGTCGCCGCCACCGCCGCCGCGTCTCCCTCCTCCTCCTCTTCCTCCTCGCCCCCTCCTCGCCTCCCCCCTCGTCCGCGACGCCCTCCAGGCTGCGCGCTCCCTCGGCGAAGGAGAGATCTCTCGAAGGCCGCGCGAGGCGCATGTAAAAGAGAGGAAAAAAAGCCCTGGGCCCGCGGGGGGAGCGAAGGGTGACGGAGGAGGCTGCGAGGGGGCCGCGAGACGCCCAAAGCCGCATTAACGCCGGCGCGGCGCGGCGCGGCGCGGCGCGGTGCGGTGCGGTGCGGTGCGGTGTGGCGCAGCACGGCGCGGCGCGGCGCGGCGCGGCGCGGCGCGGCGCGTTCGCGATCGGCCAATAACGCCGGGGCCTGGACGAAGCCATGGTTAGCGCTCGCTTCTGGAACGACAGGATGCCATTCGTCTTGGGAAGGCTGCGCGCGAAATTTCTGCCCGAATACGCCGGTCACTCGGCCGGCGATAATCGATGCGTTCCGCGAACGGAGGCGGATGTGTCTCGCGTAGCCTCGGCGACGCGACGCGACGCGACGCGACGCGATGCGTCGCCGCACGGCGTGTTCGGCTGACGCACGTGTCCTCGTGCACACGAGCGTGTGCGGCGTGATCCTCAGGAGCTCGCCCCCCTCGCCTCTTGGCCACTTGGTCGAGCCTTTATAGCTGGAAAAAATCATCATGTCGAGAAATGAAGTAGCGAAGATGTTTCGCAATTTATGGGGGGCGATAATCGGTTAAGTCGGACTTCCGAAATTCTTCGATATGACGGGAACTTTGCGTATTATATTCTTAAATGTACTCTGTTGCATTAATCGTTGAATTTACGAGTCGTCGGATGATGTAGCGATATCTGCGTGCAGCGCGATATTTTTTGTAAAATCAGATTCGTACGGGTTAAATTTTACATGGCGCCTCGTCTCGGGAAAATGTTGATAATCTTTTTCGCGCATTTCTCTGCGTTTCGCTCTGCTCTCTTTGTGACGAATATAAATGCCACCGTGGACCACGTGGACAAGAGCGAGCAATTAGCACAACTTTTACATGTATGTGTACGTATCGCTGATAAAGTAACTGTTAAACTTACGCACACTTGTACACCTACCTAGGTAATTGCCCAATTTTCCAAATTGGATCATTTTCTCGGGGAAATCCCGTAAAATTCCTCGCCACACCCGCCGCGCCCCGCGTCGGCATTATTCTCCCGCGCAAATAATTATTCGCGACCATCTTGCGTGTGGCTCTCGCGGAAGAACTCGCCCGAAACTTGGACCAGAGAGCCTCGATATCGTTAGAAATTGAGAGCGGCGACCATTCGCAGACGGTAGATCGTGCTATCGATCGGCCGACGAAATCGACGCCGGTAGAACGACGCCGAGCCGGTTCGCGTAGGAAGAGCTCTCTGTCGAGGTTCTTGCGAAAGGTCACCGCGAGATTTTCGTGCGTTCCCGATTGGTCGCGCGACGTATACTACGCGCGAGAGAAAGAGAGAGAGAGAGAGAGATATCAGTCAGCCGCGTTATCGTCGTGATCGTACGTCCGCGAGAATGATTACGTGTAATGTAATATTATAGCCGCCGTTCTCGCGCTCGCCGGCTCGCTCGCGAACGCCGAGGCGAGAGCGGAGTTACGTCATCCCGCCCTTCTGCAGCGGCGACGATGGTCGGTGGTAGTAGCCGGCACACACACACACACAGAGTGAGAGAGAGAGAGGGAGAACATTGGCGGTGCTGTGTAGTGGTGATTCGGATACGATGGTGGTGTGATGCTGATGGCGAGATGTGAACCCCGCCAGCAAGTACCGCGCGCGGCCCTTCAAAGGTCCACCCTGAACAAAAAAGCCATCCGTAGATATCCGTGACGTCCAATCACCTGATTTTGCAGCGAAGCGGTTTTGTGTACGGTTCAGTGGAGCCTCACCTCTGCCCTTTCAAGGACCTGCCGTGAAAGCCGACGGTGACGGCGACGGCGACGGCGACGGCGACGACCGACGACCGACGACCGACGACCGACGACCGATACACGGTTCCTCACACGTAGCTTACTTACGCGTACACGTACGTACGTGTGTACGTAAGAGTTGACCGATGCGCCATTGCACACGCAGATAAGACCACGTGCGTGCGCAAAGATGGATAAATGAGTGGATGAGAACGTTCATTAAACAAACACTGTACTAGAGATGTGCGAATCGAGAATTTTTATGTCGAATCGAATCTATGAAATTTCACTCGAATTCGAATCGAATCGAGTGAATCAAATTATTCAGAAGTTTAACATGACCATTAAACATGCAAATAAATGATGGAAGATTTTGATATGTAAGGGAATATTGATATTGAAAGTAAAATATATATTTAAATATTTAAAGTAATTTATAATTGAGTTATTAATTATTAGTTGAGTTATTAAACAAGTTAAGGGTTCAAACATACAGGCCCAGATGGCCCTGGTTTTGTAGCTGATGCGCGCAAATTCGCTTCGCGACTCGACATTTTCGAATTATTCCGATTCGAATCGATTCGAATTCGAATAATTCGCACATCTCTACACTGTGTACGCGAGTTACATATTAAGACACACTTATTAAGTCAAAATATACCATAAAAAATATGCAAAAGATAAAGAAAGAAAGGACACTGATAAAGTTCTGGAAAGAAAGGGATAGGAGATTGGAAGGAAAAGAAAAACGAAGGATAAATGTGACGGGATTAGGATACGGAACAGGATACAGAAAAGGGAACGAGCGCGAGAAGTGTGGACGAATGAGTAAGGTTAAGATCAATTCTTGGCGATTATAGCTGAAAAATAAATTTACATACATACATACACAGATAAAAAATATGCGAAATAAAGCAAGAGGATGAGGATAAGAGCAGAGAAGAAATAAATTGGAAACTTTAGCCCGTTTGCAGACGTTTGCAGACAAGAAACAAAATGACGCGACTACACGTGTAAAGAGCAGAACAATACAAGGTATAAGAAATAAAAAAGAGAATACTGTAGTGAAGAAAAAAAATGTGTTTTGAAGCGGGGTTCATATTTGCAGGTCGAGTACAATTCGTACAATTTCGGGGGGTTGATGAGTGTCGCTACTCGCAGCAACATTTCATCGAGTCAGATTTTCGTTGGTCTAGTCTGGGAAACCGTCGAGAGTGACAAAAAAAAATAGCGAATAAGCTCTCAACCTCACCGCCTGACCTGATCGCAAAACATCACAGCAGGTAGAAAGATCTTGTAAAGTGATTTCCGTCTTCATTTCTCTTTCCCTGCTACGGTTCTCAAGTTCAGCTTTCATTGGAACAACTTTTTGTTGCTTTCTCCCGTCACCAAAAGTATGCCGTTATTTCTCCTATCCCCTACTAGCCGACTTCTTCTTTTTGCCGAAAGGGGAATAATGCCCCGGTAGGATTAATTCCATTCCTTCGCCTTCTCTTGGAAGTCCTTGTTCTTTTTCTTTACCCCTTAAAGAAGATACACGCAGGGTTCCACGCGCGAAAATGCGCGCGCAACCAGAAAGCGCTTGATTTATTCCCGACCTCATCGTGCATTTGTGCGTGCGCGAGTGCGTGCGTCTTTCTCCTCCTGCCTCTCCCTCTCCCTCTCTCTTTCTCTCTTCCCTTCCTTCCGTTTCCTCCCTCACGACGCGCGCGTTCGGTTTATACTCCGGCTTCGGGGCTGAGTATTCCATTCCATTATGGCAGAAAGAGTTTATGAATGAAGAGTGAATCTCTGACTGAGACAGAAATAGAAAGAGAGGGAGAGGGAGAGGGAGAGAGAGAGGGAGAGAGAGAGAGAGAGAGAGAGAGAGAGAGAGAGAGAGAGAGAGAGATGTTTCCGGAAGGCTCTCGCCCCGGCTCGAAGCAATAATCGTAGAATCCGTAGTACCGGCTTCACGTAGCTGTTGTACTGGAGAGAGAAAGAGAGACGCGGTTGGAACGAGAGAGAGAGAGAGAGAGAGAGAGAGAGAGAGAGAGAGGGGGGGGAGGAAGGAGAGAGGCAGGAGCAAAGTGAATGAATACACACGCGCACGAATATCGGCACGCGTTAATTTCCACCATTCCCCCTGTCGGAGCTTCCGATCGGGCTTTTTAATCGGTCGTTTACAACTCCGCGTCGTGCTCTCGTCGCCGTCGGTCCTTCACCTTGAAACATGAATACATACCGACGCGCGGAGAAGGGGCGAGAGACGAGGCGGTGGTGGTGGTGGAGAGGGAGGAGGAGGTGGTGGAGGTGGGACTGGCACGTCGATGCAGCGGGGGTGGCGGGGAAAGCAAATGTATCGCGCGAAAGTTACGGGAACTTGAAGCAGAGAGAGAGAGAGAGAGAGAGAGAGTGTGATCGCACGATTGTATCGAAGTGTTTAATGCGCGGCTGAATCGTTGCGCGAATCGACGTTCCAATTAATCGGCGTAAACAATTCTTTCGACCGCGCGTCGAACTAATAACGGCCATTGTTGCGTTCGCGGCGTGGAATTTGCGTCGATCTCACGCCGAGGAGCGTAAACGTTCGGACGCACGCTTTTTTTTTTCTTTGAATTATATCCTCGGCCGCTCCTTTTTGCTCGCTTCCTTTTTCCGCGTGAAATTGGCGGCGATGCGAGGGATGTCGTAGTCGTGCTTCGGCCTTCGAGCCTTCGAGCCTTCAATTCGGATCTTTTCGGACGCCGTTAGTCTGTCAAGCATATACCAGCTCGACCAGTTCAAATCTCAAACCGGCAGTGTCCATCTGTTTTGCGTTTGCAGGCAGCATGCGGCGGCGGCAAACTGTTGATATTCTTGCGGCCGAGATCGAGCGATCGATATCGATATCGATCGCCGATCCGAACGCTTTTGCGAATCAGGATTGACAGGAAATCAATACGGCAAGATTGGACGGAAGAAGAGTGCTTCCCGGAAGGCTCAACGAGACGAGATAAACAAGGAGAGTCAAGAGAGTCGCACACGGGCTGTCGAGCTGACGTGTGTGACGATTGAAAGCGCGCGCGAGATTGATCGTGTAAGAAGGGCCACCCTTGCACTGGTATAAAAACAAAATGTGTTTGTTAGCTGTAGTTGTATAATCGTCGTACAGTCGAAAGAATCACAATCGGGAGGATCGTTTTCGTCACGAAGTATTTTACTTGTAAAATGTCAACGATAACAGCCGCCGTATCGCAACTAGCGTTTTCCTGTTGAAACAATGAAGGAAGATTTAGCGGGCGCCGAAAATATAACTATCATTTTCGTAACTTTAATAATTTCTTTTTCCCCCGATATGTTCCGGAACGGAGCATAATCGTGAGATACCTTTATAAGTGTATTATGAAACACATGTTATATATTTGACAGATAAAATTTGACTCATAATACGAACCGGTCGTAAACGAGAGTCGTCACGTGGCAGTCAGTTCGCCACGAACTGCGTCTCAAGCAGAGTTCACACTATCTACGTATTTAAACGGCGGCAAGCGAGGGCGAGTGAGGCGAGGGAGGCGAGATAAACATCACTGTGCATTTTGCACAGCTTCTGTCTATGTCACAATGTGTGTCAACTTTCAACGCATCTCTTGCGGTTTCTCCGCGTAGGTTAGGTGTCGCTCCTGCGATTTTCTTGGCGGGAATTATTCGCGCCACATGGACGGGGGTGTGCGCCTTATACACGTTGTCGAGACCAACCAAGTTTTGCTCGTGTGTGACGTGTGTGCCTTTTAATATTTATAAGACTGCAAAAATCAGTATCATCAAGAAAAAGATGTAACGAAGAAGAGACAATTGTTGATTCGAACAAATTGTCTTGCTTAAGTTGCACAGTTTGAGGTGAAGAGAGAAGAGAATCTGAGATTAAATTTAAATAAAACTTTTTATTTCTAACATTATTAATACATAGAGATGTGCGAGTCGAGAATTCTTATGTCAAATCGAATCTCAAAGCGTATCTCATTTTTTAAATTCGAATTCGAACTGAATCGAATCATTAAAAATTTTAACATGACTATTAAACATGCAAATAATGATGGAAGGAATTTTAAATTTAAAAGGTAATATTGATATTGTAATATCGTCTTGAAGTAAAATATACATTTAAATATTTAAAGTAATTTATAATTAAGTTATTAATTACAAGTCAAGTTAGTGACAAGATTAATGAAAGATTCAAACATACAGGCCCGGATGGCCCTGGTTTTGTAGCTGATGCGCGCAAACGCGATAATATTAGTTGATAGGTCCATTTCGAATTCGAACATGGTTCGCACATCTCTAATTAATACTACTGCTTCTCTCATACGTTTTTTTCCCATCTCAGCTGAGCTGAGCTATTTGCAATTGTAAAGATCGCATATTGCCGCATATGCTGTTTTTAACAGAGCGGAAACAAACAGCATAGGAACAGTCGCGGTACAGTCGAATCAAAGAGTGCAATGTCGATTTCTACCTACAATATTACAACGATTATAATCAAATGCTTTTCGCGTACAACGGAACGTCTGAACGACCCGGAAGTTTGAAATCAAAGAAATACGAAGAAACTGATCACTGACATACGTCAGGTTAGGTGGTGGTTTGCAAACTGAGTGACGCATCAGAAGCACAAAAAAGAACACATAAATGAGAGAAGCCCTCACATCCGCTGTGTTTTTAAAACTTTTGTACGAGAAATATTTTGGACGTCGCGCTGCGGCCCGAATGACTGCCTACGTTGGTCCCTGTCAACCTTTTCGGCGCACATTCATCCGCACAATCACCCGTTAATCCGATCTACGTGTCCACGAGATCTGTAAAAATTGTCCTCTGGGACACTCTGTACATCAAAAGTCCGTGAAAGCTGGAGGGAGCGCCAGCGGCGTACAGGGCATACTTCGTTTCCTCGAGATCTCCATTCCCGCGTCTTTTGTCCCCGTGAGTCGTTAGGATGCAAAATTATCCGGCCGTTTTCGTCCTCCCCCTTCCCCCCGCCCTGCGCGCGCAAACTCTAATCTAGCCGAGCCGGCGTTTTCCTGCGAAAGATAACACCCCCACGCGTCCACGGTAAACAAGCGAAACTGTCCACGAAAATCGGCCAACTGTTTCTCCCTTCGCCGGCCCGCCGCGAGGAAATTGCCGCGCTCGACGATGGTTTTGATAACCCGATTCGCGCGAGCGCGCGCGCGGCGAATCCACTCCCGCGTCGCCCCGTTAGAATAATTCGAACGCATGGCCGCGTGCCGTTACGCCGCACAGCCGCGGCGACAACAACAACGTCGGCCGGTTATCGCTTCTCGAAATTCAGGTATACAAAGATAGGTCAGATGGTTCCTTCTGTGAATCTTCCTTCCATGCTGAGCGCCTTGAAAGAAAATATTTGGAACCTAACCACCAGTCCGCATTCCACCGTTTTGTTTCCATCGGTGTTAGTGCCGCTAATGTCCTGTCACCTAAATGTAGAGTTTACACCGGGGCAGAAATACAGAAAGCAGTAAACCAAGAAAATGACAGAGAGACAAATTCTCGCAAGAGAGAGAGAGAGAGAGAGAGAGAGAGAGAGAGAGAGACTGTCAGCGCCGTTTGTGGCTCTGCTGCCTTTCCGCTTTCTGTTTTTCCGCCCAGGTGTGAATGCGTCTTAAGACTCCGTGAATCGTCTCGGACGTCTTGCTTCCCCTTGACCGTTTCTGCTACGTACACGTGAGAAACTGCGTGCAAATCAGCGATAAGGGAAATTAATCAGTAACGGCCAGTCGGCTGCGGTATTCGCAGCCGTGTATTTCGTACCGTGAGAGCTTCGGATATCGTCGTCAATCGCGCGGAAGTAAGAATAAACAATAGCCGTAGCGTTACAGATAATTCTGTCATCTCCTTCACAGAGCGCGGGTCGCGCGGGTCGATCGATCAATTTAATCCCGTCGATATCTCGATGCTTTACGCGCTGGTTTACAAAATGACGGGGACTTTGCTGCACCTCATGACACAAACGCGCGGACATTGAAAGCCAGACTACTTCAATCCAGACACCTCACGATAATTTTCTACACAGTTATACCACGAGGAATGTCAGAGAGAAAATTTGCCCGCGAGGGCGCGAGTTTGCCGATACCGAGCCAGCCTCCTTTTCTGGAAGGACTGGTTTACTACTGGCGGAGCAAAAAATAAGGCGGCAAAAAACCGGAGCTCCGAAGGGAGGAAACGAAGAAGGTTTTTCTTCAAGAGCTTTTCCCTGCAGCGGTCGAGTCGTTCAGGATTCAGGATCACGCGCGCGTGCGCGCGTCCGTCGCTCGTTCGCCGCGCAAACGGCGTAATTATTTAATAATAACGTTAAACGCCCGCGTGAGAATCGATATATCGACGAGGGAATGATTTACATCGGGCCCGGTGCGCCGTCCGGGTCCGCGAGGACGACGGGATATATTACGGTCTTGTCTGTGTATTTAAACGTCAGTCACCATCTCCGGTGCGTACTACGGCAATATGGAGCGGGAGTCGCTATCGATTATAGATAATCGACCGGCCTCTCTCTCTCTCTCTCTCTCTCCTCTCTCTCTCTCTCTCTCTCTCTCTCTCTCGCTCCACCAATCTGCGATTCGTAGCCTCGAGGGTAGGGCTGCCGGCGGCGATGGTTAGGATAAAGGACGAGCGGAGGGGCACCGTGTGCGGAAAGGGACGGACCGGGGGGACAGAGCGGGGGAGGAGTGAAAACGCGCACGGTGCGAGTCGCGGAGGAAGGACTTAACGAACGAGCGGACTGAGCGAGAGAGAGCGAGAGAGAGCGAGAGAGAGAGAGAGAGAGAGAGAGAGAGAGAGCGGGAGGGAGGGAGGGAGAGAGAGAGAGAGAGAGAGAGAGGGCCAACGACGAGAAGGAGAGAGATAGCTTGATGGAGAGAGGTAGAGAACGAGCGAGGAGAGAGAATGAGCGGGCGAGCGAGAGAGCGAGCCCGTCGACCTGGAGTCGGGAGTTAACGCTCGAGGGGTCGTTAATTTTCCGATCGTGCCCTTCCCGACGATGCCCGCGGCACACTCCGAAGAGAGCCCCGGATGCCTGCAAGGCATGCGCGCCGGAAATGGCGCGGTCGCCACGCCGCGCCAGGCCGCGCCACGCCGCGCCGGGCCGCGCCGCGCCGCGCCGCGCCGCGCCGCGCCGTGCCGCGCTGCGCTGCGCCGCGCCTAGCCGTCGTCCCTCGCATCGCACTACGCCATGTCGTGGCGAATCGAGCCGGAGCACGTTGACGATCACGCGGCGCTGGGCCGTTGGAGAGAATTTGGCCGCGGTCAAAGAATGTCTCCGCGTATCCTAATGGTCTCCATGATACTCCTAATCCTCCCAACCTGTAGGGATCGTACCTGCTAGGATCCGTTAGCGCGGGTTTGCGCCTTCGCAAATACCAAGTCAAAGTCGCGTTCTTTTCTCTTGTGCCGTGAATGTTTGTGTCACGAGCGACGATATTCGCAGTCTCTTCGGTCTGACTTCGGGAAAAGAATCGGATCTGCGTTAACGAAAGTAGTCGGGCCTGCACGTTTGGGCTTTTGTGTGTTCGGCGCGGTGCCGAAATACGTAGCGTAAAACCCGGCGGAGGCTGGCGTGAGAGCACACACACAGCTCGTAGGGACCGACAGCCGGCGCCGGCGAACGACGGGTGGGAGAGGGGACCGGGGCGGCGGGGGGGGAGATAGGGAGATCGCCGCGGCTGCGCTGCGTTGATTACGTAAGTCGCAGAGCCGCGTGTCCTTCCTTTCGAAAGCGTTCGCGCGTGCGTCCGGTGAAAAAAAGTCGCGGCCGCATAATCGCGCGACGGATTAGAATTTCGAAGCCGCCGCTCGCTCGTAAAGCGAAGACATCGGCGGCGACGACGACGACGACGACGACGACGACGACGACGACGATAACGCGAAAAGACGATGACGCGCGGCTCGATATTTAGACCTCAAAGTAGCAGCGTTCTCCGACAGGAATTCCGAGATCGTCGTCGTCGTCGTCGTTGAGTTCTCTCGTCCTCCTTCTCCTCCTCCTCCTCCTCCTCCTCGTCCTCTCCTCCGTCTCGAGCGCCGCGATACTCGATATCGCGTGTATCGATGTATCGCTTCGGAAAATGACCGCTCCGTTATTACGCGGCGGCGGCGGCGATCGGGACTACGTCCCGATGCAGGAAGACTTTTGTGCAGCTGCCTGACCTCCCACCCCGCAACCGCCGAGCGCCGTCGAGCGAATAGCTCCCAGTTAACACGTTCTGATCGCCGCTCTGATTTCCGTCGCTCCGTCGGTTGTCTCAATGGTCAAGTTAGGGTAATTTTCGCCGATTTTTCTACAAATTTGCCGATCGAAGAAGGGAAAGTTCTCACACAGCACGGAGGAAGCACACAGACGTGGTGATCTCAAAAGCAACAAACTGATCGGTTTCTGTAATATTCTGCAATATTCTTGAAGAAATGCAGTTTTTTTAAGTTTTTTTTCCCTAGGATCAAGGTCTTTAATTAGGGTCTAAATCTAGGATACAATTGGAAATGAACGTGATGACATACAGCAACAAAGTGTAGCTTGTTAAACCGCTCGCAATTTACACTACCGAGATCAGAACTCGATTCGTAGTCGCGACTGCTACTTTCTCTTACTGCTAATCGCTCGCCAGCGTAGCGGGGTGTCGCATTCCTATTTTGAAAGTACAAGTCCATCCCCGCGCATCCTCGGCGAAAGTGTGCATCGACGGTGCGCTTCTGGATTCTGACCGCGGTCAGTATCGCGTCAGTGTCAGTTGCTCAGACAACTCGAAGAGTTTGTTTACCAAAGCTGAATTTTGCGCTTCACAATCTTTATTTCAAGATCTTTATCTTCTCCCAAGCGAACTGAGCGAACTCAGTGAAAAAATTGAGAGGCGCGAGCGCACTTTCCGAAAGTATTCTGTAACCAGCCGTATCTCACTTGACACACGTGGCTTCGAGTATGAATCAGCAAAGATCAGCAAAGGATAAATTTGCATGTATCCCCCCCGTTATTAGCTCGTCGTCTCACAGACTCCTGCTGTTGCTTGTATATTTCATGCGTTACGTGCAATTGGTTACGTTTTACACGTAAATTAGCGAGACGCGAGGCGATATTGGCTGCTTTCCATTTAGCGAGCACGAGCGCCACTCTGTCTTTGTTCCATATCCAATGAGTGACGGAGGTGGGATGAAGCATATATCGACTCGCGTCGCTAAACAGAAAACATTCAATTACAGCGCCGGTCACTGCGCCGAGCCCCTTCATGGAGAAGTCCAAGGCGTGTCGAGAGAGCTATCTGTAAACTTTTCTGGCTAGTCGGTCACAAATCATCAACTGGTGTTTCCTCTCGGCTGGGAATCTTGACTCTTCCGTAGGTGGCTGGCGGAAGGAAGGCTGATAGCTCGATGATTGACAAGATAAAGATGAGATATACAGGGTGAGTATTTTTAATCTTAACAGGCAAATATTTCAGGAAAATATGCAATTTTACAAAAAAAAAAAGAGAAAAAAAAAGTTTTCAAATAAAAGTTGCACGAGGCTGAGGGAGGGACGTACAGTAGTGACCTTGGTTTGACATCTACTTGAGGTCAGAGGATGGTCAACCTAATTTTCTCAAATGGAACCCCCATTTTTCACATCATATTGTTACAGTTGACTTCCAAGACCTTTCCAAAACGCTACGATAAAGTATTTTTGTTATTGAGCACTTTCCGAGTTATTCCGAGACGAGAGATGAGCTAGTGAGATTCAAGACGCTGCCACTTGGACGTGCAATAGTGACCTGTTGTACGTTGTGTTATAAATTCACGTAAATCGTGACGAGAGGCAAGGGCAACTCACGGAAATCAAGCACCCCCGAAAGGAACGGAAAACTACCACGTCCACGCCGTGGGTTCCTGGGTAGCGCCAAAAGTAGAATTAGAATAAAAAGTGTATTTAAAAGATTCGAGATGACCTCGACCTGAGCTTGAGGACAGTATGTCCAAGTCATCATTCCTTCTTTGTCCCAAACCTAATCGTTTTAAGATAGTCGATTGACTTAACCTGTTCACCTGTTAACTTTTGAGTCTCACAACTCGGAAAGTACTCAATAAAAGAATACTTTATCATAGCGTTTTGGGAAGGTCTCGAAGTCACTTGTAAGAGTATGATATGAAAAATAGGGGAATTCCATTGGAGAAAATTAGCTTGACCATCCTCCGACCTTAAGATTTAGATGTCCCAAGGTCAAATCAAGATCACTATTGTACGTCCCCCTCAACAACTCGCACAACTATTGTTTGGAAAGTTTGTTTTTGTAAAATTGCATATTTGCGAAATATTCGCCTATTGAGATTAAAAATACTCACCCTGTACAGCAGTCTCAATCTGTCGTCCGATGCATAAAGCACTTTCACGCAAGCACGACGTGAGGAGGAAGAAACATTGCGGTACAAATTATCTGCAAGAGTTATTTCGCGCAGAATTTCGTGAAGAGAGACTGCACTTTATTTTTCTCTCGACTCGAGAGACGCGGATGAAGACAATATTTGCGTTTGCATCATCTAGATGAAGATGAGAGCTGAACTTGATCTGGATTATCGTCTGTACGATTGTATCTAGATGGAAAGAGACACTGGCACTTTGGGCACCAAACGTCACGGGAAATACTAGAGAAAGAGAGAGAGCGCGCGCACGCCCGTGATTCACTTTCGCATTTTAAATCGCGCGACGCACAGCTGGCGAGTAATTCTCGACCGTGTGTACCGATTAATCCCGCGAGGAGCGCACGTAATCTCCACCTCCCGCGCGCGCGCGCGCGCGCGCCGCTCGCACAGCCGAGAGTCGTAAATCCCGGCGAACGCATTAGGCGAGACTCTTAAACTTCGCCGACGCAACTGCTCGCACGTGGACTTGCCGACTTATTCGGCGAGTACGAAGAGTCCAAAGGCGGACAGACAGACAGACAGGCAGGCAGGCAGGCAGGCAGGCAGAGGGAAAGAGAGATGATGATGAAGAATAATAGCGTTTATTAATTGCCTCGCGGGGTGAGCCCCCTCAGAACCCCCCCCCTTGGAATTTACCGTACAGAGCGATAGGTATTGTAATTTCTATTGCTGCACCTTCTGCGTTTTGCACTAAATACTTTGATACTTAAAGTACGCGTTACGCGGGAAATGAAACAGAAGAGAGTAAAATAAAAGTAAGGTAAAAGAAGAGAACAGGAGGAGGGAAGAAAAAAGATGCGAGCGAAATAGCGTCGTAGCTAGAGTTGCCAGATGCAAAATGACTATTTCCGGGACATTTGTTAGATTGAAAAATAGGTTGTTGGAGAATTTTAGTTAAATTTGACAGATGGAAGGATTGAGAGACGTTGCTTACTCGCAATGAATAAATGTGTGAATTATATGACTAAGCAGAGAGAAGTTTAGACATAAATCATACGATTGACCTTTTTTTTTTTTTTTTATCACTACACAAATGGTTTTCCAAGTACCGTCAAATTTTATTTTTATCAAATACTCACGTCAAATTTGTCGACCTTATAAATCCCAATGATTGCTCTCACACTTCTCTCTGGTATCAGTTCAAAACATAAATATTGTGATTATAATTTTCTTGTGAATTCTGATTTTCCGGAACAAAAGGCTTAAATTTCAGGACACGGGAGAAACTTGGAAAAAATTCTGGGACAATCCCGAAAATGAAGCAGCCATCCGGCAACCCTGATCGTAGCGCAGAGTGATAAACAATGCTTGAATAAACAATGCTTGAAGAAGAATTTGACGAAATCTTTACGCTTTTGGCTTTAAGGCTCGCGGTGCACGCGATGGGTGCAGTTGGCCTTTAGTCTTTTGTTCCAAGTCCTAAACATAGTCAAATAATTTCTAGCACAAGGTGTTTCCCACGCCGCCAGATATCGTCGCAGTTTGAAGTGACACCGCGACTTTCGGCGCCTTCACGTTTTTGCGTGCTGGAATAAACTGCTAGTACAGGTATACGCGGCTCAAGGCTCGCGGCATCCGATTGTGAACTTAACCTACATCAGCCTACATATTTCTTTCGGCGGCTTCAAACGAATGTCAATTCGAAAAAATTTCACGGAACTTTAGCACTTTAAATGCACGCCGGCCCACTGACGCGCGGTGTTTTGTGCAGCGTTCGGACGTTCTCTCAAGGAGCACGAAATATATGAGCGGCGTAAAAGCTCAAGATCCGTGACTATTGTCAATTTCTGCAACTTTTTGTGAAAAGGTTCTTTTCCGAACAGTTGGTCAGTGACATAGTCCAACGCGGATTAGAACGTGGCCTAGGCGTCTAAAAATTCTGACTTGACCTATTCTATTAAAAAATAGACAGAGAGAGAGAGAGAGAGAGAGAGAGAGAAGAGTTGCGACAGAGATAACGATGCATTGTTGCGAGGAAACTTGACGAACCGATGAACGCGACAATTTCGTCGCTAATCCCGTCGAGAAGAATTCGGGGTCCAAGCACGCGAGATTCGTCATATTCTGCCTGCGAACTCATCGCTGCCGCGCCGTCCACGTCCTCATTGCCGTCGTCTTTCGGCATAATTTGCGGGGATCGCGGCGCGGCGCGGCGCGGCGCGGCGCGAGCGACGGGTAGTCGCGGGACGTCGCGAGGGGCCGGGCCGCGGGGGAGGGCGGAAGGGAGAGAAGGGGGACCGGCAGAGGGGGCAAGAGCGCCGTTAATTACCCGGGCTTACGGGGGGAAAACCCGCGATAAAAAATTCTTCCTGCGCGACGCGCAGGCAGCGGCAGCAATGGCGTCGTCGCCGGCATCGTCGATGGCGGCGACCGTGGCCGGCCACCGACAAACAACCTCTTCTAACACGCTCGCGACTATGCGGGCGTGGATCGATCGAGGGGCCCGGTGCTCTCTCGCGCGCGCGGCGCGACGCCGACAGGACGAGAGAGAGAGAGAGAGAGAGGATGCGGGGGAAGCCGCGGGGGGAGTAGTTGGCGGACGGGCGGACGAGCAGGCGGGCGAGGACGGCGAGGGGGGAGGGGGAGGGTCGCGGGGGGAAGGGACACAGCCGCCTTTAAATTTCACGCGAGAGAGAAGCGCACGCGGTCGCGAACGGCGACGGTTACGCGCCGCTCGTTCCCTCGCTCGCCCGTTCGCCCGTCCATCCGTCCGTCCGTCCGCCTCTGCCTGCCTGCCTGCCTGCCTGCTTGCCCGCCCGTCCGTCTTTTAGGGCCACGTCGAGGGTAGGGACACGCCGCACGTTCACGAATATTTCAAAGGACTCGGGCGAAAAGTTATCAACGCGCGCACGGCGGAGTCGCGCGACGAGTCGACGTTCCGGCGACGTCGGTCGCTTTATGATTATTCCGCGCTTCCGCGGACGTAACGCTCCGCTCAGTTTTGCAAGGCCCGCCGCGGTCGTAACCTTCCTTGTCGAGCCGTTCGATCGTTTTCGGCATGCGTTGTGTCGTTCCCGGCGGCTTTTTTATCTTCGTCTCACTCTATTACCTGTTTGACCCTATTTGCCGCTTTCTCTTTATCTTGGTTTCTATCACGGCTATCACGCACAAATTATCGAGTCTCTCAAGCCTGCACAATGACTCCCTGTGGGAATTCCCTTTTGTAACCATTGAAAAATGCGATATGCAGCATTTGATGCTTAAACGCTTCGGGGCTCTGGCAATCCGAGCATCAGGATCGTTTGAACGATCCATTTGGACGATTAAGGCTGGACTACTTAGTCATACATCTTTGCCATATTGGCGATTGTGAATCTAGCCTGAGACACAACCTACTTCGTACCGGAGTGACCGAATGTCAGGTGTTTGAAAAAATTACGTCCATTAAGATTATAAATTGAATTGTTATGTGAGAAAGAATTTGAGTAATTTTTGTAAAGTTACAAACTGTTCATTCTTGACCATGTGGTATTTTTAGTATAAACAAGCACAGCTCGCTCTCTCTCTCTCTCTCTCTCTCTCTCTCTCTCTCTCTCTCTCTCTCTCTCTCTCTCTCTCTCTCTCTCTCTCTCTCTCTCTCTCTCTCTGTCCAAATATATATATATATATATATTTATATATTTATAAATTATCTTTTGTATCCGACCCTCCGTGTGACTCCTTGTGGATCGTTTAAAAAACACTCAAAATTTAAACTGATATATATATTTATTGTCTTTTCGTTTTTTCCAACACGTTAAAAAGTTGGGAATTTTTGCTTAAAGCTAAAAAGATTTATGTTCCCGTCCGTGTCCCACTACAGAAAAGTTATAAATTTTAAACGTTAGGGACTAAGTGGGATGTTTTGGACAAAAAAGTGGAGACTTTAGATAATAAAAAGAAATGTCGCCCCGATTTCTTTCCTACTCACACATCGATAGGAAATTGCCGCCGTCCATAAACGAGCTACGCCGCGCCGGTTAGCGGAAAATAACAAACGACACGGAGGGTTAAGCTGATTATAAGTTGGGAATGACAGGCCTATTGAATAACAAGAGAGACTAAAGAAGAAAGTGAGCGAGAGGGGAGAAGAAAACTTGGGTTAACTTGGAACTTGTGTGTCTCTCTCTCTCTCTCTCTCTCTCTCTCTCTCTCTCTCTCTCTCTCTCTCTCTCTCTCTCTCTCTCCGCGGATATCGACACGTCCGTGAAACATGTGGGCCAATGAAGTGCGCGCAAGAAGCAGAAAGCAGCGGCGTGAGAAACTGATTTGCGCTGAAATGACACTGCGAGTCGGGACGGTGTCGAGGTGTCGCCATAAGCGCTCCCGGACAGAAATTAATTATCCGATCGATGTTTCAATCCTGTTTCGAGGCAGCGATCGGCGGACGGGACGGTGTACGGCGCTTCGTACGCGATCCCCTTTAAAAATGCGGCATGAAACGCAGAACGCCGGCACGACGAGAGAGCGCGGCGAAGCGAGACGAGAGGCAAGGCGAGGCGAGGCGAGGCGAGGCAAGGCGAGGCGAGGCGAGGCGAGGCGAGACGAGGCACGGCAAGGTGCGGCGAGGAGAGAGGAGAGGAGAGGAAAGGAGAGGAGAGGAGAGAGAGAGAGACGAGGCGAGGTGTGTGCACGCGTGCGAGGCCGGCCGAATCTAAAGTTTGACAAAACGCCGTTAATTCCCCTTTACCGCGTCTTCTTTGCGTCCGCGAAATTTTCGCCGCGTCAAAGTTACCGCAGGTACCTCCACACGCTATCGGCGGAACTCGATTTATTACAGGTTATTACCGATCGGTCCCTTTCACGATTTATCCGAAAATTTCACACGGATACTCGGCGCGCGACGCCGCCGCCGCCGCCGGGGCGGAGAAAGAGAAAGAGAGCCGCGGCGCGGCGTTTGCGGCTTCGCGCCGGGAACGAGTTTTCGGGCTTACTCTCCGCGACGAAAGCCACTTCCTCGCGTGTAAAAATTCGATAAAGCGCGTCGAATCGTCGAATTAATCCTTCCGTCCCTTCCTGCGCGCCGCTCACCTCACCTCACCTCGCCGCGCCCGCGCCGCGCCGCGGCAATTCGCGTCGCGAGGCACGCTCACTCGCGCGCGCCGGCTTCGTGTTGCTGCCGCCGCCGCTGCCGCTGCCGCTGCCGCTGCCTCTGCCTCTGCCTCTGCCTCTGCCTCTGCCTCTCTTTGTGTCGCGGCGCGGCCGCCGCGAGAGCGATGTATTCTCGGTCCGCGCCCGCGCTACCTCGCGAGAATCTCAAAAATACACGCGCGACCCGTCGCCCCGCGCGCACTTAGCGCCGTGGGCGAAAATTCGATTCGCGTTTACATCGTTATGCGACGCGACGCGACGCGGCAATACACAAAGTAGAGGTAAACTGAGGCGCGCAGGCTCGTCGAGAGCTCGTCTCGTTTACAGATATTTATCGCGAGGGAAACAGGGAAACCGAGTCGCGCAAGAACACACGCGACTCATTCTTCCCTTCTCGACTCTCTTAACGACACCTCGACCGGCCAAATATGGTGCTACTGACGAGGGGGAGGGGGAGGGGGAGGGGTAGGAGGTCTGATTTCCCGCAGCTGAGCGTATAATCTCGAGTGACGCGTTATTAATTGGATCCAACTTTTCCGCGCCTATATGATGTATTATTTCGCACGATCGAAGTAAGTTTTGATGAATAAGTGATCGGAGAAATTCACTGTTCACACTATTGGCGCTATTGGTAGTGTCCTGGCTTGCGAGTCAATTTTTCCGTGTATAAGCAAATCTTTCCAACTTTCGAAACATTCGCCACTTGAGAAAATATTTATCGGAATTATGGAATATAATATTTTTTATCATGAGGAAACATCTTTAATATTACAGGTTAAGAGTTTTCACGTAAGCACTCGTGCGCTCGTAAAGCGCTGTCGTCGTGAAAGCGCTGATATTTTTGGTCATATTTTGGTCATATGTGCGACCTCTTAGAGCTCTGAATCGCCGATACACACTTGCGCCGCATGTTCGTACTTGGATTATTGGCGGATTGGCGGAAGAAGAATATCCGTTGACTGGTATCACAAAGCACAAAGCGAGAGCCGCCTCCATCATTCTCGCACCCTCGGTCGTAACGTAATTCCAACGGGGCGCAGTTTTCGCGAAAAGTTTGCGCGAGCCTCCTCTGTCCTCCTCTGTCTCATCTATCTTTCATCGACGGCGGCCGGCGTCGACGACGTATTTTCAGTGATGAAGAAACTTCCGTCACGCACCGCAGCCTGCGACATCGCGCGCGGCGCGTGCGAAACCTTCCTCTACTCGCGCGATCTTGGATCTCTCAAACACTAATGTAATGCTTATTAATGGATCGCTTTTATTCACTCGCGGACGCGCGCGCGCGCGCGCGCGATCTCGCTGATCTCGCTGATCTCGCTGATCTCGCTGATCTCGCGAAATATACATCGGGGAAAGTTCCCGTGTGGCGGCGGAACTTTATTCGACAAGTTATTCCGAGTGCGGCGCATCCAACTTTTTCTCGCTCTCGTCGTTTAACTACTTTCGCGCTGGCGAGCGTGTTCCCCGATCGAGAAAATTCTACCATATCTCTCAGCCACGCAACCAGCTCCCATGCGTTACCCATGCTGCTCCTCGCTTAAACGTTTAACCCACTCCGAGTCGGCCAAGCTTGCCTTTGTAAGACGATCTCTCCTCTCCTCCCGCAGCCGGACACATTTTCCGCAAACTTTATTCAAACACTCTGCCATGCCGCCTGCCAATTTTTCATTCAACTTTAATCGTCGGAGACGACGTCAATTTTAATGGGTTACGCGCACTCTCTTTCTTCTCTCGCACGACTTCCGCGCGACTGTCGCTCCGATCCGCATCGCGAAAGGATCATATTCCTGGCATGAGGGAAAAGAGAGACGCGTAGAGAGGAATTGTCTTTGACTCATTTCGAGTATTCTCCGCGAGAGAGATCCATTTCGGCGTTTAATCGGCGATTCGGATTCGATCTTGTATATTGCCAATCTGTACGTGGGGCCGCCGCCGATGCTCGCGTTGAATTATTCGAGCAAAAATTATACAGGATCATCCGCGGCGTAGAAAAAAAAACACACACACACACACAAAGGAAGGCTGTCTCTTTCGAATCCCGAACGTGCGATATTTATCATCGAAAAGAAAAAACCGCGAGCGACGTCGGTCTCGCCGACAGAGAGAGAGAGAGAGAGAAAGAAAACAGAAATTCATCGCGCGCGCGCGCGCGTCTTGTATCTGCGTAAATTCGCGATATTACGGCGGCGAGATTAATTGCGGAATAGCACGACGAGCGCGCGCGCGGCTCCCGATTCCCCCCCCTGGAAAGGTCGGAAGAGTTTGTAAACGATCGTAAAGCCGCAAGGTCGTATACGAACTTACGAACGCATGTGCGTTCGCTTTCAACGCTCGTGAATAACCAACCTATATACGAGCCTTCGCTCGTATGCGCGCGCGCGCGCGAATACGAATACGAGTGCAGGTGTGTAACTAGGGTTGCCAGATGCAAAATGACTATTTCCGGGACACTTTTTAGGTTGAAAAACAGATTGTTGGAGAGTTTTGGTTAAATTCGACTCGATAGATGGAAGGGTAAGAGACGATTTGAGAGATGTCGTTGCTTACTTGCAATGAATAAACGTGTGAATTTAGGTAGCAGCGGAGAGAAGTTTAGACAGAAATCTTTCGACCTTAAAAATCCCAATGACTGCTCTCCTCTCTTAAAGAGTTGAAAACCTAAATATTATGATTATGATATAATTTTTTGGAAATTCTAATTTCCCGGGACAAACTTGGGAAAAATTCCGGGAATCAAGGCCATAGGCCTTGTCTGGCAAGCCTGTATGTGTACACCGCTGAGCGAGCGCGCGCGCGAGAGAGAGAGAGAGAGAGAGAGCGCGACAGCTTCCTCCGTGGGCCATTGTCTCGAAAGTCCGGCCCGCGAGCCTTTCGCGACTTGTCGCGTGTAAAAGGACGGGGTGGGGGGGGGGGGGAGATAAAGTAGCGCGGGCGTTTGATCCTCGCTTGGCGCGTCACGTTTCCGACGCGCGATCGAATTCCTGCCGGATAATCGAGCGTAGTCGCGTAGTTGCGTAGAGCGTAACGGGCTGTTTGTTGTCCACGAGGCGGCCGCTCGAGGAAGGAACTTCTCTCTTCGACAGAGTCGCGATTCGCACACTTTCAATTCTCTAACTATTTTCTAGCGCGCAGCGGTAGGTCACGCATGCGCTTGTCACCGGGCGACCCTTCCTTTCCACCGTGTTCAGAGTATATCCCGCTGGTTTCGTGATCGGGTATGATTTTAGGAGCGCTTTTCACTTTCTCTCACAGACGCGTCCGCTCATGCGGCCGGCATTGCCTTTTTGTCGCGAGGTCGCAAGAGCGACCTCACGGCCATTCACGGTTGCCGTTTTCCTTCGTCGTCGTCGTCGTCGTGATTCGCTCGCTCGTTGCAACGAAATATACATTAGACACGAAGGAAGTGTGTTGATTGATACGTTGTAAAACCTTCCAAAGAAAGACTGGGATCTCGAAGACGAAGGGACACGCGCAGGTCAGTTCAGCGATACTCGATCACATTGTCCGTGAGACGCGCAGAACACAAAAGACGGGACGTGTCGACTTTTAAACGGTGCAATATATGATTGTTCGAAACAGCGGAAAGTGTCAGCCCGTTTTATCTTTGACCTCGGCGCTGTTTCAAATAGCATTTCTATGCTAATATCAAGCTTCAGCTGGGCAAGAAGGGTCAGGGCCATTAGGCCAATAGGCAAAATCTATTGGCTGCGTTTATACTCTTCATACACTCACCACCGTCGACCTATTCCTTTTTCGTAAAACAGATTGTAGGACGTGCGCGGAAGCGCTTTCTCACGCTACTGCTACCGTGGAAATTTCTGCTAGTTCGTTCCCTGTAAAAGGGAGAAGAGCTTTCCACGAATGATGTAATTTCTTTTTCTTTCTCATCAACGTTTCACTTTCAACAAACAAGTTGACAGATCCTGCGTGGAGCGATCTTGTCTCATCCGTATCCGTGTCCGCGCTATATGTGAAATTTTATTCGTCAAATATATAACACGTGCCTCCAGACGACTGTATTTTTCTGCTGCATTTATGCGAGCTCCTTTTACACGAGGCTCCTGCGTGAGAGACGAACCGCACACGATCGAACAGACAGATTTCTCAAAATCGGATAATGCGCCAAAAATATTCCGGACGCGGCGCATCCTTCGACGCGATTACGCAACAGTTTCATCACCCCTCTCTCTCTCTCTCTCTCTCTCTCTCTCTCTCTCTCTCTCTCGCGGTCGGCGAAATTGCAAATGTAACGCCACGCGCGAGTTAGAGCCGAAAACAGTCGCGGCGTGGCCAGTGCTCTCGAGTCGCGGATCGCACGCGAAACCGACCGGCCGAGGCCCTTTCTCCTTCGCGAGGCGAAGGCGAGGCGGTGCGCGAAAGGTGTCGGCGGATCGATCTGCGCGTAAAGCGCGCAATCGACGAGGGAAAGAAAGCGAGCGAGCGAGCGAGTGTCGATCGTTAATTTCTGCGGAGGGCCGTTAAAGCCACCAGCGCGCGCTGCGTTGCGTCGCGTTGTTTCCCGTCCGCCGATAGCGCGACTACCACTACCGTCGTCGTCGTCGATAGCGGCCGGCCGAGAAACGCGAGGAATGTATCTAGATGAAACGCCGGGCGATGTTATCTCGCCGGGCGCCGCGCGAGCGAGCGAGCGAGCGAGCGAGCGAGCATCCACACACATACTTGGGCGCATACATACATACATGCATACATACGCACGCATGCACGCACGTACGCACGCATCCAGGCAACACGGACGTGTGCACAAACACATTCGCACAACGGCAGCGTAGTGGAGTACCGTTACGCGAGGGGACGACTCTCGTCCGCCGTGCGGCACAATGGACCGAAGGAGCCGAGTCTTCTTAATTTTCTCCTTGGTGCGCCCAGCCGCTACGCCGCGCCGCGCCGCGTCGGCTACGCGGCGGCGAGGTGCCGCGGGTGGTTGGTAGAGGCTGAGGAGGGCNGGTGCGGCTGGCATTTTCCACTTCGCGGCGCCAACAGCGAGCGTCGTCGCCTTCTTACTAATGGAGCCGATGGAGCTGACTGATAATTAAAACGCGACGCTTCGCAAAGTTATGCGTGCGCGATCGCGTCCGTCCGTGTCGGTGTCTCGTCTTCCTCGAGCTCGCGCGGACTCCCGTCCAGCGTGATATTATTTTTCATGCGACACATGCCGCGCGCGACCGACTGGATGGAAATAAGCGAAGAGGCCCCGACGGGACGCCGCGCCGCGCCGCGGCCGTCGTACGAAACGTACCGAGCGGGATAACGCGTCGCGCGGCCCTCCGAGTATTTCGCCGGATGTATTGTCGTGCTGTTGCGCGGGGAATTGCGCAATAAATTTGCAATCTCGCGAAAAACGCGCCGGACAGGCTCTCTCTTTCGCCGGAGGAACGAGTGCGTGCGATATTCATGATCGCCGGATTACGCTCGCTCGCCGCGCACCGTGTCGCCTGTAATAATTGATACCGTGTAAACGCGTTCTTTTATACGATCATCCGGTACGTCTCGCGGCTTGGCGCTTCCTCGACGAAATTCCGGAGGACCTTGTTACCTCCGAATAAATTGACGAAGGGTCTCCAAGAGGTCGCCGCGCGGCGCGGGCGATAGTGTGCTATCGGGCAATAACTGTTTTCACCGGAGCTTCCTCTTTTGACTTGTTATCTTCGCTTGTTTCTCTTATCTCGCTTTTGTTAGAAACCGGAGGAACAGAGGCGTGGCATCTCGCACGCTACCGCACTTCGTCTCTGTGCGCCGCATCGTTCGATTCTTGCGCTCTGGCGCACTCACGAGCGATTACAGGAGAACAGTGTTCTTGGTGCGCAGGAATCTCCGTTTAAAGATTGGGAATGGGAAATTTACGACCGGCTTTTATCGAGTCGACTTTTCGTCTCCTTCTCGCGCTCGTTCTTCTTCCTGTTGTCGCGCCTCTCTCTCTCTCTCTCTCTCTCTCTCTCTCTCTCTCTCTCTCTCTATCTCTCTGTCTCTCTCTCTCTCTCTCCCTCCCTCTCTCTCTCTCTCTCTCCCTCTCTCTCTCTCTCTCTCTCTCTTTCTTTCTCTCTACTTCTGTCCGTGGAAAACGCTCGCCAAAAAGCATCTCCGGCCCTTGGTTGTTCGGAGTTCTTAAGCGCAGCGCTGACACATTTCGTACTCGCGCTATAGTCTTAACATCCGTCAGGCCCGAAGTTTCTCCACACGCGGTTTATGTGCTTGCGAGTTTCATAGAGGTGCAATCGTGCAAACCGCGGATGCATGATGGAAACTTGCTAAGCGACAAGTTTTATCGCGCTTCTTCGTATTCCGGACACGTCATTCCGCGAGAAAGAGAGAGAAAGAGAGAGAGAGAGAGAGAGAGAGAGAGAGAGAGAGAGAGAGAGAGAGAGAGAGAGAGAGAGAGAGAGAGAGGGATAGATGTGGTTGCCAAAGTTTTTCAAAAAGATCGCAGCATTGTACTTTCGGCCAATGTTTCGTGACCGACGCGATCTTTGTGTAATCTCCGCAAGAACAACCGATCGGTCAGTTGCATCCTCCAGGAAGCTCTTTGTGTCGACGAATTATTTACCGGCCCTGCTCGATCGACGGTGGTGGCTGAGAGCTGCCATATCTTGTCAGCGAGCTTCTTGCGGCGTTAATGATGTTACAGCATAAAGTATCGCCAGGCGGACAGACGATCCCTCTCGATAACGAAGGGAATGGCGCAGCGCGAGGAGGAGGAATCTTTAACGGAGCTCTCTCAGCTCCGGCTGCGTTTGAAGATCTTAACCTTTCGAGTACAGCCAAGTTCGTCGTTCCGTCGTCGTAGGCGCTTTTCGAGCGGCCACAAATTTTATATCTTTGTGAACTTTTTTAATCGATAACGCTTAACCACGCGAAGATGACGAGGAAAAGGAGTATGAAAATGAGAGAGAGAGAGAGAGAGAGAGAGAGAGAGAGAGAGAGAGAGAGAGAGAGAGAGAGAGAGAGAGAGAGAGAGAGAGAGAGAGAGAGAGAGAGAGAGACAGGATAAAGGACCAAATCTCATTGTTTCAAAGCGCAATTCTCCTCTCGTTTCGTATCCGGGATGATCAATAATTCTTTCGTTCGTCATTGCGATATCAAAGCGGGATGTGAAAAGGAACTTTTCACTTTGCGAAAATCTGATTAAAGCTCGCTATTCTTCGCAGTCCGCGAGATTATCCACTATCGGGATTTAACCTCATTTGCAGATATCAGATACCTATTAAAGCGGCCTCGCGAGATGGTCGGTTTCGAATTCGCCGCGCAAAGTATGCGCCCTTGTTGTTAAACTCTATAATCGCGCGTGGGCATCCGTGCCTCTCGTTTAAATAATTCCACCTCTCGCACGCTTTCTGACATACCAATTTTCAAGTCACAGGTGTGCTCCTAATCTTCGTGAAAAATTCTCCCGTTCGTTCTCCGCGACCCAGCCCACCTTTGCCGTCATGGGAGAAGGAAAAATTCCTATTCCCCCGGCCAACGCGTATTCCCGCCGCGCAGCAGCAGCCGCCGTCGTGCGGCACGGAGGAGGAAAGTTTCAGCTTTTACGTTTTACGTTTTATCCGGCCGAAAGCGCCGAAAGCGCGCGCGCGCGAGAGAGTGTCATTTAGGACTATTCTTAGGCTACGTAGGTATCCATTCGGCTCCGTTAACTCCCCGCGGGAAACGCGGCGCTACGAGCATTATCCCGCAGGCCGCCCGCGCGCGAAATGAGGTTTCCATCAGTTAGTTTGCAAATTCCCACGAGTTACTTGGCCGCGGCACGACGGAGTTTCCGCACGAGTCGTGCTCAAACTCGCGTTAGCGCGATCGGTAGACGAGCCGGGCGAAACTTTCGCCGGCGAGGACCCGTCTCATCTTCGAGGTCGCGCCGAAGACGCTCGTGCAGCCACGAAATAAAAGACAAAGATGCTCGCGCGATACGAAAATAGTGGCGCCGTGTCGTCCGTCGTTGTAATCGCCGCGGCCGCGTTTGCGCTCCATTTTGGACGTCGACGAGTTTCGGAGTCGTCGTCGATTCGACCACGCATCTTGAACTGCTAATTGGACGAAATTTTTATGTAAAAGGCCGCGAGGCTGCTACTCCGCACGAGTGTAAAGCTTAAACATCTCTCGCTCTACGAGTGGCGAGTGTAAATATCTCGCGAGAGAGAAAACGGCAAAGAGTGCGCTGTGTGTCAGTTTTACCCCCGACCGCTCGAAGTAATTAATTACTTTGGGTAGAATTAATTAGTGATCGTTTCATTAATTTATTACGGCTTGTTATACGGCTGCGGCCGTCGGCAGCCTGTAGAACCCCCACCTTGGAAGGTTACACGAGGGTTAAAAGTATATCGGTGTCCTATATTTTTTTTCTCAACGATGCACAGAGAGCCATCGGAGATCGATACTTTTCAACGTCCCGACTCGGCCTCGCCGTTTCCGCGCGTTTCGGGCTTGTTAGCGCGTCGCACGGACGTTTTTACGGACGCGTTTTTACGACGTTTGTTCTTCTCGTTCGTGCTGCCGTGCGTCTAGTCTCCGCGGACTGGAGACCGCGCTTTGTGCCAGCGGAAACGTCGGATTTAGTCATACATCAGCGGAACGCGCAAGCATTTCTTGCCGGCCGTCCGGAAAATATGACCGTGCGTAACCACTTAAGAAATTGTATGAGAGACACGATGCATCATCGTCCTTGGGGAAGAATAGACGAGAACGTTGCTCGTGATGGATGTTGCTGATATCACACGGAGCGCGGGATATTGATAATGAAACTGAATCATTTCGAAAATGGACGACTCCGATGGGAGATTCGGTGGAATCTCTTACTGTGTAATAATCATAATGCAAAGCTACGGTAATGACGCGCTCGTAATGCCGGATAATTGCTGTGTAATACCGCGGGCGAACAATCAGGGCTTGGTATCTGGAACATCGCTCGAAAGTATGCCGCAAATTGGGTTTTTAATAGTTAAAATTAAATGTAAATTTTCAGTGCAGTTTCATCGATTTTGGATGGTTCCTGTAAAATTTAAACGATCTGCTAGGTGGCGTACAATGTGCGCTCAACTGATTCACGCTCTTGCAAAATGAGACGTTGTCTCTCTCTCTCTCTCTCTCTCTCTCTCTCTCTCTCTCTCTCTCTCTCTCTTTTGAAAAATCATTTAAATTGATTGCTAAATATTGAACAATCATTTAAGTTGATTGCTAAATATTGATTACTGACACTCGGACGGCGCTCAGGCGAAGCGTATTTTTACACGGTTGTTGTCACACAGAAGGATTGTTCAACACGCGGTACCGATAGGAAAGTTTTAGTTATAAATTGCGAAACTGCGCGTTTCGATACGCAACGATGGCTGAATAAAGCGGCTTTTGTGCGCACGATAATATGTCGCTTTTGAAAGAGCCGAGCAGTTGATGGACGATGGTAATATCTGGCTATACATCGCGCGGTACGGAGGAAGTCTACGAACGCTAAAACGTTAAAAGTACGAGCGCTGGGAAGGTCAGTAATAGTGTTATGTATGCTAATACTTTACATATGACGTCGCGAAACTTTTTTCCGATAAGTCGTGAAGCTGCGGCAGTTCGATAACCAGTAATGTTTGAATTAAACGACGACCGAGTTGTCGATTACGCATTGCTCGCCGAGTCCGCATGGCAATTAAATGTACGCGTGTGTGAGTGGGAATAAAATTTTACTGAACCCCCCCCCCTCCCTCGTAAACGCGGAATTGAGATTTGGATATCAAAACTCTGCTCGACTCGTAAGTGGAATTTAGATTCGACTGTCAACGCGGAAGAATGTCCCAAAAAGAGAGAGAGAACGAGCGAGAGAACGAGAGCGAAAAAGAGAGGGAGAGATTTGTCAATGGTTTAACTACGAAACCAATGTAAAAATCACGAACGTTCCTATCAATATTTCAAAGGAGGTCGTACGTGTGCGTTTAGCGCGTAAACGAAACTGAAATGAAAAATATCGCTGTCGTTACGTACAAACTATTTCTTTTCGAATTAGACTTAGGAAAAAAATTTAGAGCCATTATTAACATTGCAGAGGGCAATACGAATGTATTGCCGAATGCAAAATAAATGCGTGGATAATGGGTGCTTTTTTCCCCATGCATGATGGAAATGATAAAGCCGTCCGTACCATGTGAACTTGCCACTCACTACGAATGAATGTACGCTTATTCGAGATGCTCGGATGCGAATCGCGCGCGTGCGCGAAATATTAATACACCGAGCGATATTGCGGACGAACGGCATTGCAGATGTCCCGTTGTTTCACACACGTGCGAGGTCTAGCAGACCTCATTCGAGAGCTCATATAGCTAGGAAAAGAGCGCGCGCGCGTGTCTAGGGACGCACTCTTATACAATCCCCCTGTTTATCTTGTCGTCGTAAGTATACGTACATAAACAGTATTTCGCGCGAGGCATCGTCGCGCGTAATGGAAAGCCACGCGCAGAGTGGAACATTTTTACCACGAGCTACAAAACACGGGTGGAGGAAAGGGAGGTAGAAGAAGCAGCGCAAGGTGATGGAGAAAAAGAAGAGAGAAACGGAAGAAGAACGTGAAGTTCGTTGCACGCTCTTGTTGGCAATCGCAAGCCCCGCTTCGCTACGTGTTGATTCACCTAACGCGACCTAACAACGAAGCGGTAGCAATTATGTAATTTCACCCTGTGATTTATGTGGGAGTACACTTGACGTCCCGCTGATAGCCGAAGCTTCGCGATGTAAACTCGTGCGTTTTCTCATCGCGTTTGCTGGCCCGTAAAGTCACCGGTCGCCCGTAAAGTGGTCGGTCACTCTCTCTCAGTAGTCGTACCTCGCCATAAATCGGCCGCTCCGTCGGCGGCCGTCAGCCGACACTGTAGTCACTCGAGCGAGACGAATTTTCGCGAGCACCGCGCGTAATTGCGATTCGTAAACCGCGCGATTCAACCGAGTGAACGCGAACGAGCAATTTTCTCCTCAATCTGGGCGCATGTAAATGAGCCGTGCGAGAAATGTGCCGATTTGTAAGTTTGAATTCTTTTAACAGCGAGAAGAGCACACACAATTCCGTGCTTCGTCGGGACGAAATTGCATTTGTGATTTTTATCGAAAACGGTGAGCGCTTTATATCCCGATATACTAATTATGCACGCGTATTACTTGCGAAAGAGCGAATCTCACACGCCTCGCTCCGCACAAAGAGAGACGCGACCGGTTATTATCCCCGTGAGCTTCCGTCGGATATAACTCGTCATGGTAAACTGCGAGCGAGTCGGGAGTAATTTAAACTTCGGATGGGACTGAAAGAAATTGAGTGGATCTAGGGTAGAAGTTTTCTAATTAATCGACGAAAGCCGGCGTAACGGCCGCGGCTGATGAAAAATTCTATCATTCGCCTTCTCCTTTCGGACCGCCGTCCGATCCCCGACGTGCTGGTGATCCAAAGATGAGAATCGAGATTATGGTTGACGTCGGAGATTACCGAGTATATGGAGAGGGCCGAGATCGCGCGATCTTGCGCGCTAAAGCCTCGTTTTCAGGAGCTATCGGAGTCTCGTTAAAGAGAAATTGCCCCGTGATCGATACCATCCACCGAATCTCGGAACTCAGTCCTCCTTGACAAGAACAAGTGCCATGGAATGCAACGGGGAGAGCCATATAAATTAAGGGACGCCCACGCGCGAGCTATGTCGACGGAGGAGCAAGAGAAAGAGTGAGAGAAGGCGGGAGGGCAAGGCAGACAGACGGACAGAGAGAGAGAGAGAGAGAGAGAGAGAGAGGAGAGCGCGATTTCTGTCGGCGACAGCTGCTTTATCGGGAAACCAATTTTTCATCGAATCGTTCCGGCTCTCGTAACACCTCATACCGCGAGTCGTGCTCAATACAGGGAGGTACACTTTTCGTCACAAAACTGTCAATCGGACGCAGCCGCGCCGGCGCCGCCGAGCGAGTCGCTTTCACGGGGATCAATCGCCGTGTCAAATTTTATCGAGTCGTCGCGCGTCTCGCATTAATAAGTCCGACACGTGCAATTATTCGCCGGACACATCGATGTCGATGCATACACGTCGAAATTACGATGGGGAAAGGGATCCCCCGGATGTTCGTTCTAAATGTCGATCACCTGAGTCTTGAAGAGAGCACTCGTGAAAGACTCCCAAGGACAGATATGAGTTATATATTTGGCCATCGATATATCTCTCAGAAAAAAGTGCCGATTCCAAGTGAAGAACTCTTCCTCGCACAATATCAAGTTGATAAGTTGATAAGAAAGGAAAAAATACTTCTTGAGCGAGTCTCATCCTCGAGACTTGATGATCCTCATGATCCGAAAAATCCTCGGTGGAAAATCGGTTTGTTCGCTCATTAACTTATCAGCGGCTACCGGCAGCCACTAATCGCGATGACTACGCACGAAGAAAATGGATCCCAAGAGCGGAGCGGGCGGGCAGCAGTCGAGCCGCGGTGCGCTATCGACAATGGCAACGGTAAATAAAATCAACTTACGCGGTAACGAGCGTTTCACGAGTTTGAGGAGACGACGAGGTAGCTCTCTCGCGCCAGCAGTTACCCCGTCCTATTCGGTGAACTGTGCTCGACTCGACGGGGGCAGGGGGGGGGGGCCGTCCGTCGAGATGTAACTTACACGCAGCCACTAACCCCGAAGACCATTTCTCATCCCGACTCAGCGCTGCGAGACGAGGCACGCGATGCCGGCGAAAGCGGGAGAACCGCCAACCCAGAAGAATCCATTCGACGAAGGTAACGGATGAGACGAGAAAGTTTGCGCGGCGATGACTCATCGTTCACACCTTATTTACCTAGTCCTCGCATCGCCCAGTCGATCGTTCCCGTCTCTGCAGTCGGACAGGATTGAATCTTAACACGAATCCTCCGTCGAGCGGCGAGCTCGCACCTGAACCAAACCATCCCCCTTCAGACCCCCTTCAGACTCCCTTGCGTTGTAATATTTCGTAAAACGCGTCGCGTGCGCGCAACATTCGCGAAAGTGTGACGGCGAACTTCGAGACTTTCTCGCATCTCTGCCGAACATTACTCTTTCCGGGTAGAAATCTGTGAAACAGAAACCCCACGCGGGAATAAATCAGCTGGAAATTGGGCGTGTAAGCCACGCGGATGAGATCCGCGTGAATTTTGAAAATCTGCTGTAGACGCGTCTCGACGTCGCACGTAAGAGATTACGAGTCCGAGAGCGGAGTTCGGAGCGCAACTCCGTGTCTTACGGGAGAGATATCGCCGGGTCGGAGATTAATCGCGCCGCGCCCCATCGGGCGATTGAAGCTGCGGAAAATATGTCGCTCCGGAGGGCTCGCGGGCGCTGCTAGATAGTCGAGAAGCGATGGCAAGCAAGCCGTCATCGCAACGGGAGTAGCGACATTGCAGGGAGCGAGACCGTGCATCATTCCGTCACATATTTATACCAGCTTGCACCGCGCGGCTGGGCGACAGGGGCGGGGGGATCGAGGGAGAGAAGGGCGGTGGCGCGGCTTATCGCCTTGAGATTGCGGCTAAATCTCTCCCCGGGGTGCGACGCCCCCGTGCGCGATCGCGGCAAGTTCCGGCTTTAACAAACGGTAGCTCGCGACGAAATTGCTCGTCGCCCAGAACCGGCGCCGCCGCGGGAGGAAGTTCCCGACTGCCGAGCGACTGCATCCGCCAGAAATTCCCGGTCGTGTCGTTTTATAATCGCCGCTTTTATTTCCGTCGTCGCTGGCAAGCGCCGCGCCGGCCTTGACGAGAGCGAGAAGGAGCAACGGCGCTTGTAACAACATCGTCGTCCGACATGAGCAAAAGCCGGTTACGCTCTCGTTGGAGGAACTTGCGATGAAACGCGTGGAAATGGCAGCTGTCCTGCGTGTTGAGAAAGTCGCCTATGCCTATGATCGCGCATTTTTATCGAGCACGCTTATCAAAGTTTGTAACGATAAAATTATGCATTCGTATGCGCACACCGCGCGATCGATCCGTCGACACCAATCGTCGATCGGGTCGGAATTTGTCGAGATTTTATGAACGTTCGCAAGAATCCTCGCCTCTTGTCTTGTCGCTATGAAATATGAACGGTACGCGGCAATCGGAGAGTTCGGAGAAGCGATCTCGTCCTCCGGCGCGAAGCAATGCGAAAAGTGAACATCTCCAAATATCTTGCGATAAGAAAATTCCCATCTTTCGCGCGCGGTTCGCGCGAGAAAAGAACAGATTCACGATCGACCGGACTGGGCCGGGCCGGAGATGAGACACAGCCGGCGATTAAAAATTCTCCCGCCAGCTTCCCGACACTTGATAGTTCAAGCGAATTCCCCATGAATTGCATGTTCAGCTGGTTCTCACGAGCCGAGCTGCTCAAATCGAATCCTTTATTGGCCCGTGCGATGCGCTATCGCTATAGACGCGCTCAAAAGAGGATGGATCGCACCGGTGCGAGAGACACGCGCGCGCGCGCGCGCGAGAGGGAGAGAGAGAGAGAGAGAGACGAAGGCAGAGCCAGAGCGCGCCGGATGCGCCGATAAACGCGCAACGGCAACGCCGAGCGCTTCAGCCGTGCCCACTTTTACGCTCGAATTAACATACTCATTTGTTTCCCCCGAGAGGAAACTCGCTTAACCCCGCGTCGCGGAGGGGTCGCGCCGCCGAGCCGAGCCGAGCCGAGCCGCCGCGCCGGCGGCGCGCCTGGTACAGACCGCGAGATGCAGATACTCGTACAGCCGGATGCGCTGCTGCAGCGGCCATATTCCCGGGAGATTATTCATGGCGCAGCTACGTCGCCACTTGATTCCTCGATCTCAGTACATCGCCCGCAACAAAGATTGTGTTTGCGCGAACGCTTCTCCGCTACCGCCGCCGCCGCCGCCGCCGCCGCCATCGTCGCCATAGCAGCGTCGTCGCTTTATCCCGTTATTGAATGCAACTGTCGTCGACGGGGTTAACTTCCCGGATAAATTGCGACCGGAAGAGAACGTATTACGCTCGTTCGTTGTCACCGGCTGAAATTCGCCGCATCCGCGACACTGAGCGCGCGCCTTTCGCATGTAAATAACCGCCAGCGCGCCCACCGGCGCGTTTTATCGCGCGTCTTTATCACGCGCATAAAGTAACTATATTTTGACGACCTCTTTGTACGCAGCTCCGCCATGAAGCTCGACCGTTGCGAGCGTCCGTATCGCCGGGCGATGTACATCGTTTAATTTTAACGATGAATAAATCCGAGCGAAGCGCGCTCGCGAGACACCGCGAATGCGCGGAGATACGCGCGCAGGCAGGCGCAGCTCTGGAAGTTTGTTCGTCGAAAGATCTGGACGGAAAGTTGCGCTTTTTACGAATCCACTGACAGATCTGCCGGCGGCAGTCCCGAATTTGTCGCGAGATAAATCGCGGCCTGTAATCGCGCGGGAACGCGGCTTTGTCGCTGCGCCGCGCGCGTCGCGCGATCCGATAATTTATCCGGATAATGGATCCGCCGCGTCGCTTATAATGGGGAGTTATTACCGATTTTTCCCGCCGCTAAGTGCAGACGCTCACTCGTGAGGCACTTGCCACTCCGCCGAACTTTTGGAACGCATTATCGCGAAGCACCTGTGCTGATAAATGCGCACACGCTCGCGGGACAAGAGCGTTCAACTAATACACGTAAATTGCAAGCGTCGCAAAACTGCGCGCAACTTGCAGAAATATGCGTGCTCGCGCTCGCGCCGCCGCGCCACGGCTCGTGATTATTTCAGAAGTCTACGTCAGAAAGGCAGCCGCGAGAGATTTTTTGGCAGCGTCGTGCTGTAAGACGCTGTGAAAGCGCCGAGGCACCGCCGAGGTGAAACTTCCCGCGCCATTAGTAATCCGCCATTGGTGACTGCCAAATTGGCAGTAAAAGCCGAAGGCGAATGACGGAGAAGCGGGATAGAGGGTCGTCACGAAGTTGGACCCTTCGGATGTCACCTATTCAGATGCTCCGAGAATTTACACAGGAGCTTTTTTCGAGGCGCCATCAAGAGACGCGTACGCGTAAAGCGACTCCTCGGATCGTTAAATCGCAAATAAAGTCACGCCTGCGAATAATAGATGCCCGTCGGAAAATTCGTTCTCGGCTCTCGGATGGGGTGGCTGAGAGCGGCGGAGGCGGCAGGGTGAATGTTGGAAAATTAACGCTTAACATGGCGCCGCACTTTCTCGCAGCATTCTGCATTTATTCGCCGCAGTCGGTTTATCCATTTATAACGCATCAGCGCGACGCTGCGAACCCATTATTTTTACCGGGGACTTTATCGCCCTTGAAAACACGATTTTTAGCTCGGCGCGCATCGCCGCGTCCCCCGGCGCGGTCTCATTGCTGATCAAACATTTATCGTGGAAGTTTGCAAAGTGGCAGAAATCTCAAGTCCCCTCGTCGCTTACACCCCCGGGAAAACCGACCTCACATCTCACACACGTCGACACATTGATGCGCATCCGTACACGCGCGGCCCCGCGAATACTCCTCCCTCCCCCCCCCCCCCGCTTTCTCGATGACGGTTTTAGTACCATGGGGAGAAATTACCGCCAAGGCAATCGGAATTATAAAACACGCGACGTCCAAAGGCCTGCGATTCGCACTTCTCAGCGAATCCGTGGCCGAGCCGAGTGACGACGATGACGACGATGACGAAGATCGTCCGGAAGTCGACGCAGAAGAAAAAGAAACGCGCGAAATCATTCCGGCTGACGACTTTCCGAGAAGCCTCGCGGCTCGCGAAGCAACTCATTCGGCGTTGCCGTAGCCGCATCTTCATGGTGCGAGTCGCAGAGTTGTTCGATACATTTGCCGTGTAATCAGAACTGTGCAAACTGGACTTACGAGTCGAAATAAATCGAGGCAGGAAGGACAAGGAAAGCGCGTGTTCTCTTATTAAATCCTGTTTATACGCGGATAAGCTACCGGTAACTCGCTGATGTTATCTGCGTTACGTTTGTTACGCAGCTTAAATTACTTACTACGTGTAGTGCTTTATGAGAGACGTCGTGCGTAATAATTAATAACAGTAACACAGCCAACAGGGAACACTTTCCGGGGCCGTATCTCTGCAGAACTATCGCGCGCACATAATACGGCGATATTTTATATCCAGCAAATATAAACTGTAAATTATGCGCGGGCACAAATTCGTCGGGATTCTTCAGCTCGAACGCGATCATTGTTAATTCAAAGCGCAAACCTCGCAACGTTGAAATACACAGCGTTTGAATATGAAGTCAACTGACGACAACCGACGGCGTGTGTGTCGTGCACACGAAAGAGAAACAATGTCCGTTAAAGAGAAAGAGAAAACAGACGAGGGGGAGGAAAGTTTCGACCTCCCTTTCTCTCCTTCCCTCACAAGACGCCTCGTACACACTTTGTACACGGGCCCGGGGAAACAGCGGACAAAGGAATCGGAAAAATGAAAGATCAGGTCGCGCGCGCGAAATGCCCGCATGAGAGCGGGATCCCGCGCCTCGTGTTCCGCGGTTTCGATCCCGAGGCACGGCAACGAGAAACGCAACATTCTCGCTCAAAGAAAAACTTCAGCACGGAGTTCAGCGCGGATGATCCTGATTGACGAGGACGGGACAAGAGAGGAAAGAAGAGTATTTCGCGGCGCTCATTCGGCGCGCGCCGTTCCTTTGATCAATCGGACGGCGGCGGCTGAGTTCGGGAAACGTGACGTAAGATCCGCCGGACCCGATGCGCGCCTGCGAGCGGAAACTATCCCGAACTTCGTGGTGGCGGATTGGCCGACGCGTTTGAAGTCTTCTCTGAGAGAGAAAGACGGAGGGAGAGAGTGAGAGCGAGAGCGAGAGGCGGAGCGAGAGCGAGAGCGAGAGCGAGAGAGAGTGAGAGAGAGAGAGAGTGAGAGAGAGAGAGAGAGAGAGAGCTCCTTATCATCATGCCGGTCGTATAACTGCAGGCGGTGCTCGCGTACATACCCCGAAACCGAGCGTTTCCACACGACCGGCTTCGAAACATTTCAATTACTTATGCCGTACCAGCCCTCTCTCGCGCGCGCGGCTTCCTTCCATCTCACCGTTTCTCTCCATTAGGCGAGTGACTTAGCGGCAGAGACGGCGGCGGCGGCGGCGGCGGCGGCGGCGGCGGCGGCGGTGGCGGCGGCGGCGGCGACGACGGCGACGGCGGCGGAGGCGGCGGAGGCGGCAGCGGAGAGGC
Source organism: Harpegnathos saltator (assembly GCF_003227715.2). Taxonomy (NCBI): domain Eukaryota; kingdom Metazoa; phylum Arthropoda; class Insecta; order Hymenoptera; family Formicidae; genus Harpegnathos; species Harpegnathos saltator. Next base: position 1,023,781 of record NW_020230625.1, read on the forward strand.
GGCGGCCTTTTGCAGTTCGCCATGCGGAATCTTAGAATCGACTTCGGGACTTCAATATAGACCGTTTGAGTTATCGCTCGACATACCCACGGGCGAGTCTCGGATCTGCGGAAGATCAAGCGCCGCTGAGCATGAACGCGATGTTACCTCGTGACGGTGCCATGGGGCCGTATAGATATACGCGATATTAATCTCTGCGCGATCGATTCGTCTAGCGGCATATTAAAAAAAAAAAGAAAAGAAAAAAGAGGAAAAATCGATCGGCTTGTCAGCGAGCCAAAGGGATACGGTTAAGAGTCCTATTTCGATTCCGATTCGAGGGAACCTGAAAGAAACCTGAAGGAAACGAAGCAAACTCGCGTTCTTGGGCCTTCGCGCTCGAGTTTGAATCCCGTACAATTTCATTTCATCCTGTCTGCGGTTCCGGGCTAGAATAGCAACACGATGTTGCCTGCCTGTCGTACGAGCTGATTGGAGAGGAGGTTGGGTATGGGCTGACCATCCTCCTCCGTGTAGGAAGCTCTTGTTCGAGAAAGGTCTGGTGGAAAAACAGCGGAGGATTAGAACCTCCCTTGGCTTGTCTTTAGTCGTCGAAAGCAAGAAAGAGGACAGCGACGGCGGAAAACGCGAAACTTCATTTAAAATTTGCCGAACATTAATCAAGCCTCGCGATGGACGATTTAGCCTTGAGTGTCATTGATACGAGCATGAAGTATGCATTAGCCGAGTGTTTTCTCTTTCATTCGTTCCGCAGCAATTACGTCACGCTCTTGGTTTTGCCAGTGGAGTGATTTATTTCTCCACTTCTTGTTTTCGACGCTGCACTTGTTGCGCGAAGGGGTGCTGTCTGCGAAAATCGCGCCGTTATCCCGAACGGACTGAATGCCCATTCGGAACGGTCATCTCGCGCGCGCGCGCGCGCGTGCGTTCGCCGTGAAGATAAAGTTTTATATGTCAACTGTACGCTCTCTCTGTACGAAGTGACGCTACTTGTTTGCGCGGAGAGCGTTTTAACCGCGAGAATGTGTACGAACGCGACGATAGAGCTTTCCTCGTGGTTTTTCCGCAATTGTATCGGACTTTATCTCTCGTCCTTTTCTCTCTCTCTCTCTCTCTCTCTCTCTCTCTCTCTCTCTCTCTCTCGTGAGCGCGCGCGCGCGCGCTCACACGTGCGCCGAAGCATTCGCCGGCGATAAAGCGCGATTCTGTCGACCTGTCCGCGAATCTCCCTCGGCATCTCTCTCGGGGCGAGAATCAAGCGCTTTCGGTTGTCCGCTCGCTCTGAGACACACAGCCGCAGCTCCCCGGAGATTATCTCACGCTCGCGTGAACTCTAACAGAAATCACCGCGCGACCGCCGTTATGCGTGCGAATACAGTCGCGCGTTCTTATCTTGCCGCTTTGAGACCTATTCAATATTCATGTACCTCGAGCTATATAACCGAGGATCACAATTCTAATTCTATCTTATCAAAGCGCCGGGCGCTTCCAGCAGTCGCGACCTTCCCTCGTCAAACTCCTCGGGATCTCCTCCCTCTCGCTGTGGATCTCGGTGGCGCAGTTTTAACCCATTTTACGGCATTCGCTTGGAGAGAGTTCAGTTTCGGATGCGTCTCTCTCTCTCTCTCTCTCTCTTCTCCTCCCACCGCGCATCCGCTCGCCACGAAAAATAAGAGACGGTTTTATATTTCGCCGCCGCTGCCGCCGTCTCTGTTTCCACACGAGCTTCATTCGCTCCTTTTGTCCATATCAGAGAGTGAGAGAGAGGGGGGAGAGAGAGAGAGAGAGAGAGAGAGAGAGAGCAAGAGAAAGGAAGAGGAGAGAGAGCGGTCGTGTTAAAGCGGAGCGCCGAAATGAATGGTCGGGGAATTATTCACTTTGCGAATCTCGGTGAGTGGAGAAAGAGAGGGAGAGGGGGGAGAGAGAGAGAGAGAGAGAGAGAGAACGGGAGAGTAGGGTCGAGATAAGATACGACTTCATTTCCGCCCCGCGGCTACACTACGCTCCGCGAGCGTCGTTCATTTCCTCCGTCCACGTTGGTAGATACAGACCGTAGTCGAAGTTAACTTTTTAGCGCGCCGAAAAGACACAATTGACCCCGGCGACGCATCGAGTGGCTCAATTATATATCGCGATTGCAAAATAATGCGCGCGAAATTGCCGACATAGATCGCCCTCGCTGTTCCCTCGAAGTGCGCGCAGACGAGGGGCGCCAGGCGTGTGGCTTGCAGCTTGAGACGCTGATTAATCGACGAACGAGCGGATTTATCGGCAAACACGATGATCGTGCGGAGAAATAGAAAAGAAAAAGAAAAAAAAAAACTGTATAGTTCGCGCTGAGGAAACAGCGAGCGATGAATTTTAAGGCTGGATACGCTGCACGTCCAGAGGCAAATCTAACCGAATTTATTCAAATCCCTATCGTTTTGCCCTTCCAGCCGTAGGGCGGCAGCAATAAGTCACTGTCGCGGGTGGGCTTTATGAATAATGCAGCTTACGGGGAACTTTTTCCGTGGAACGTAGAAAACCGGGCGCTGGAGATGCAGGGTACAAGCATAGGTACACTTCCTCAACTCTTTCGAGGGCCGAGATTGTGTGGACGGAGACGATGCTGCAAACGCTCGACGACAGACCGGTCCGCTGGAATAGCAGCCGAGGGAGGGGGAGAGAGAGAGAGAGAGAGAGAGAGGGAGAGAGAGAGAGAGGGAGGGAAAAAGAGGGCTGTTTCAAGATGTTTAAGTAGCCGTTCAAACGGTTCTTTTATTAAAACGCCCGACGGCAAATACGAGGCGTTCCCCGAACTCCTCGCGCTTCCTCTCGTCCGCTCGAGTTATTCGGAATGAATTATTTCACGGATTCTTTCGCGAGAGGAGATACCGATACACCGCGCTGTATCCGTAATTTCTTCGGTTCCTTCAGTCGCTCGAGCTCGCGGCTCCGGAGACGCAAATATTAATAGCGAAGCCGCGCGCTCCTTTATTCGACGTGTAAAATACACTTTGCGTTAACGGGGGAGTGTGTTTTAATTAGACGCTCGGTTGCACGCGCTCGCGCGGCCAGTTTGGCCGCCATCGCCGGCGCGAAAGGATAAGCGGTAGCGCGCGGCTTATCGGGCAGAATGGAACGCCGAGGGAGAAGATTCGCCCATTGGCCCCACAGTTGACACAGTTTCCCGCCGGCGCGGCGGTGTGTTCACCGCCGTCGGTCGATATCCCCCACATCGTGACTACCTAAGAAGATCATCGTCGCAGTAAGCGTTACACGCCAACACGCGGCTTCAAACTTAATGGGCCATTCGCGGCGCGCAGTCGTGCGGTGCGCCGCGTGATACGACTGATGTTTGAGCTGGCCGTTAATGCGACAATAATATCGATCGCCAAGGCGCCGGAGCAGCTCTCTCTCTCTCTCTCTCTCTCTCTCTCTCTCTCTCGGTCGACCTCGACACGTCGAGCACGCACCGGGATCTACGCGCCCGGTTCCGGGCGGACGCGAGCGAGCGAGCGAGCGAGCAGGCGAGCGATCGATCTTGCTTGCTGCGCGATAGATCAGCCGGGCGATCATGAATCGGTTTCACCTCTGTGAACCTGTGGGGAAAGTGCACATTCTCTCAAACGCTCTCGTAAATTGGAAAATGTTCACCAGCCTCGAGTTTACGCTGAAGAAAGAGATTCGGCACATGAGACCTCTCTCGGCCCTCCGGAGGGCCGAACTTTGGGAGCGAATTTCGGTAAGAGATGGAACGGGACTCGCGGTGACAAGCGGACTGAAATTTCGCGGGAGTTCGATGCACGAACGCGTCGATGAAACGTGCGGAGGCAAGCGGAATCCCAGAAGGACGTTTCGCGACTGACAAGTTCCACAAGGCGCACCCGTGTCTCTTCTCTCGATGTAACGTACGCCACATCTCGCCACATGATCCGGAAGTCGTCGAAGTAAACCGGAAGCCGGCACTCGCGATAGGCTTAAGCGTAATCGCGGCTGATGAAGAAATAAGCGCGGCTCTGTCGCCCGGCCGCTGCTCGGCCACTCCTACATTCGAGGATACCGGAAGCCGCCGGGCGCGTGTCCGAAAGGGCAAAATTTGATACATAAATTCTGATAAGCGCGGGGATCCCCAGGGGATTGTCGCCGAGCCGGCAGTCGGAGCGTCTTAATCTAAACGCTTCCCTCGCACGGAAAGGAAAATCTAGCGGGAAGACGCCGGCTAATTTAGACGCGCGACGTTCCGCATCCGCGGCGCCGTCGTTACCGGGGCTATCGTCGACGTGGCGAACGCGGCTGGGTCCTCTCATCTCAGACCTGAGGGGACTCTGAATAGTCGAGGAAGGTAACGCGCGGAAATCGACAGATTTAATTAATGTGAGAGAGAATATCCTCGCGTGAGCGGTGCAGCGAGTGGAACGCGAGTCTGTAAGTCGTTCGTCCGACGAATGAGAAACGTAAGATGGGCGAACGGGGATATCGGTGCCGCGACAGCTTAATGCCGCGAGTTTACCTTGGCAGGCAGGCAGGCAGGCAAGGAAGAAAGAAAGAAAGGGAGGAAGGACGGAAGGAATGTAAGCACACAGAAGAAAGAAGGAAACTCCGTAGCACGCCGTTAGAAAGAATAAAAGCAAACAGAACACTCACCGATACTCCGATCCCTCGCTCAGCTGTCTGACCGTAATGGGAAATTCGCTGGGTCCGTGCGCTTTCAGAAGTTCCTGCAATCGCACGAGTCCCTCGTTGTTCTCGTAGATAATGGTGAAACTCTTCCACCCCCAGGCCTTCACCAGATCGACGTACGCCTGGAACACGGGTAATCAATCACAAGCTGTTATTATTACGGTCAGGTTAACAACCGTCGTAACGCTTTTACGTCTCACGATGTAATTTAACTCTCTCGGTCTGCCTACGCGGTCGTCACGCGAAGGTAACAAGCACACACACACACACACACACACACACGCGCGCGCGCGCGCGCGCGCACGCTAGCGTGAAACAATAATTTTGCGTAATTCAACGCCTGGTTTATTCGTTCAATGCGACACGCCTGAAGCCGCGTATATTACCAAGCGCGTGCGTATATATGCTATTGCGATTAAAAATATTCTGTCATTTGATGAAACGCGAAAATACACGGGGAGAAAGTCTACGCGTTAATAACGTCCGATTACACGGCTGAAGCGTCTCATTTGCAATAACCGATTATTTTCTACCTCGTACGGCTGCGAGAGAGCTGCGTAGAATAGGGCTTTAATTGCAATTTCTCCCTTTATACATCGGATGACGACGTGTGTGTCGGTCGGGTGTTGTCGATTGATTTCTAGATGCGTAAATGAACGAGAAATATGCATCGAAAATAATTTCGTCGCACGATATCGCTGAATTAATCATCGCTGCAAATTGGCCACGGTCAATTGTCATTGTTACACGGCGAATCATCTGACGAGTGTAAGCGGGAAAGGTCGGGAGAATTTGCCGCGGCAAATTGATGGAATATTTCACATGTTGTCATCAGATGTTGGCGGAGAAGAAACTCGGCCGCGTCTCACCCCTCGCAAAAACTTGCTACCGCACAAAAGCTGCGTTACCTTATTTTTACGTTGTTACGTTATTCCCGATTGTTCCGACTCGATCGAACTGTACGGTTTACAACATTCAAAGCTCTCTATTACATTGTGCCCGCAGCTTCTCCACGTAAATCGCAACGATCGCTATCAAAGGAAAAAAAGAAAGAAGGAAAATAACACAGCGCGAGGGGGTGCGAGATTGAGTAAAAGATTTAAGAGTCAAAGACGCAGATTGTACATATATAGCTCGTTTCTGCAGCAGCGTCTGGTGGATAAAAATATCGCGGCGCACACTCGAAACGCATCAGCGAAATATATTATTTTGACGTTCACGCAGAGCTCATACGTAGCGAGCGTGTCCACTTGTTATGTATCGTAATACCCGCCGGCGCTATTTCACGTAACGTCAATAAGTCCTCTTTTTTGCAACGGTTATTGATTTTTATTAGACACGTCCGTGCAAAGTGACGATATATGCGCGCGCTGGTAAAAAGGGCGACGCAAAAAATACGTAGATCCACGAACGTGAAAGATCCGCGCGTGAGCAAGACCGCCGGCAGAACTGCGATCCGCGGCTGGTAGTAACAAATTGCGTATCGGCACGAAATACAACCGCACACACCGTGAGAAGAATTCGCGCGCGCGCGCGCGCGAACATTTATGACTGCGTCTCGAATTCCGTTAGAGTTTGGATTACAATATGTTGCCGGTGAAATGTCGCCGACGCCGGCTATAAATAAATCGCCCGCCCGCACCCCGCGGCCGCCATTATTGCGCGAGCACGGGACATTGTGTTGTAAAGTATCGTAGTTATCCGCTCGCTCCGTTCGGTCAAGCGTTGTCATTTTCGTCGCGTCGCACAAGGGCGCTCACACTTGTCACACTTGTACAGCGTAACAAATGTGTCTTCTCGCAATTATTCTCTGAAATTAGCCCTGTTCACCGGATAACGCGCTCTTCTTCGCTGGATTCTTCGACGAGGACGGTCTGAGGAGCGAGTTTAGCTTGTTTCTCCAACACGAAGGAAAGAGAGTAGCGCGTCCGTGCGCGCGCGTGCGAATACCTGTGTGTATTCCGCGCGACGTCTTTTATGTAACTCGTAGTGATAGAACAAACGTTGCGAAACGTAACCGGGGGAGGGGATGGTTTTAAAATAAACCTCTTTTACCGCGTGCACTCGCCGCACTCTTCGTATTGTGACGCAACGACGCGTCACTCGCAAGTGAGCAGAAAGAGAGAGAGAGAGAGAGAGACAGAGAGAGAGAGAGAGAGAGAGAAGGAGGAAAGAAGAGAGGAAAGAGAGTAGCGTAAGAGATTGCGACTTATTTTGTCGCGCGGTGACTTCTCCTTTCGCACAGCTCTGGCTTTTTTAACTGGGAAAACAAGTATCACCATGTCGCGGCGCTCTCCAATGGCCGAATCCACGCTGCTTTCACGCGCGTTGCAGGAAATTCACTTCTCCCTGTCTCTCTCTCCCTCTCCATCTCTTTTTCTACCGCGGCACACGCGCGCGTCTCACTTTTTCCGATAATCCAAATTCCACGAAAGGGTGAATGTATATTTTTCCAACGAGGGAACTTCCGCCGCGCTCTCTCACATTTTCACCTCGTTTTTTCCATTCGATCTCCTTTTTCTCCTCTTTTTCCTCCCATCCTCCCATCAGCCCTCGAACACGCGACGTTACGAACCTCGAGATTTCGCGTTGTCGTCGCGTCATTTTTAGCCAGGCTCTCTCACCTGACGACGCAACCATCTGGCTGCATTATACTCCTTCGCGGTAATCCCAGTTAGGATTATAACGCGTGATGTCACACCCGAGACCGTGCGAAAGCTCAACTTCTACCTCGCTCGCGGATGAATCATTTCGCGTGTTCGTCCCGGACGGATCCTGCGCGCTTGATCCTGCCGGTTAACCGGTTAAATGTAGCATCGCGAGATATGCCGATGGCGGATGTCGTTATTCAGCGCCGTAGGTGGCCTCGAATACGTCTCGTTTGTTCGAGGCGAGAGCGAGCTGCAGAGGCGAATCTCGTAATTCCTGAAATACGAACGTCGACAAAGTTGTTCTTCCTTTTGTTTGCAGTTTAGCGTCACATTTTCCTCCTCATCCGTTTCGTCGATTACGAGAAAAATGGGGAAAGTTTGCACGGAGGATTGGGCCGCGGTCGAAACGACGCCGCTAAATGCGCGTTGTACCCTTAATCTCCTATCCGTATCCTGAGCGTCCTGTTGGTGATTTAGCTGTTTTTGTCGAGTATTCCCCCTCCTGCTACCACACGCCGACCCTTATCGGCCCTTTGCGCCTTTGGCTGGCGTTGCTGCAATCGGGCGTTAATACAAACCGATTGCTTTGGCAACGGCATCAGCCCGCCACACGGGAAAGCACACGCTCCAGCAAAACGTGAGCGGGAGCCACGATGACGATGACGCGTCCACTTTAGGGAGACATTCTCAACTTATCGCACTCCGCTTCTCCAAAATCAACTCATTTGCGGAATTTCACGGCGGACGCTGCTCGCTCGCGTACACGTGCCAGTCCGCGATTTTGCGGATAGTAATTTTAGAACGTTGGATGGCGTCCGCGCGCGCGCGCGCGCGCGTTATTCATACCGTTGCTCGTTATTTCGCGCGATACGAATCCATGGAAACCAAGCGAAAAAACGAGAGAAAGAGGGAGGGGGGAGGGGGGGAAGAGAAGGAGAGAGTGAGAGAGAGAAAGAGAGAGAGAGAGAGAGAGAAATAACACGCAAACTTTGCCGATACCGTCGTGTACGTTCGGCGGTCACTTTTTGCACGTTGTACAGGCGACGGCGCGCAGGTCGACGACCCCGCTGGTGCCTGTCCATTTGCGATGCTAACAGGCTCGGATTGTCACGGGAGCGCAGACAACGCTCGCTGGCGAATCGCCAGATTACGTTCATTAATAATACGCTGATTATATACTGCGGCTTCTTGTCGAGACGAGATTTACCGAATTTGGCGAGTTACACTCTTTCAATCGAGCCGGGTTGAACGGCCGGGAGGGGAGTCTGTCACGCTCGTGACGCGCGACCTCGCGGAAAAACAGACGACGATCTCGTGAGTGACGAGCGAGGCGGCTGATCTCCATCCCGCTAATAAGAGCAGCCGAAGGGAAAATAGGTCGGTCGGGGTATTTTCGGAATTATAATGCGGAATTTTAATGCAACGCGCGCGCATTTCGGCGCGAAGCCGCGCCGCTACTGCCCTGCTGAGACTGGGATCGCTGACGGGGGGGGATCCGCGGGCGCGATTAAACTGGGCACGGCGTATCGAGCACTGAAACCGCGTTTGTTCAAAGCACTCGCTGCTGCAATGCGATACGGAATGACAAATGTAGCTTGGTCGGTCTTCTAAAATGTATGGTAATGTCTTGTCCACATCGCTGACCCCGGCCGCCGCGGAAGCAACTTCGCCGCTCGTGGGCCATCCACTGCGCCCCGCCGGCCATTGTGCCTTTCCCCCCAATGTACGTTTTTTAACAATTCACCGAAAGACCCCGATCTCGAGTCCTCACTCCCATCGAAATTCAACGTGAAATTTTTACGTGCGAATTATTCGCGACAATAAGGCGTACACGTGGTGGTGGTACTCTCGTGAAATATTCAGCGAGCTAAACGCAATTTGCGCAAAGTACACACACACACACACACGTTGCAACCGAGATATCCGCGGCTGGAAATTCGTCGAGAGGCGCGTTGACGGTTTCCCGGCTACAAAATCTCGAAGTTGCGCCGTTACCATAAATTAATCATAACTTCGCGATGAATTATGAGGTCTCGGCTGCCTGGAGCGCGCGGAGAGCGCGCGAAGAGCGCGGCGTCCTTAGAACGCCGCTTCTTTCCCCTTTTTTGTTTCTTCCATCTCCGTGTGAAATTATTGCCGTTTTAACAAGAGAGACGGGCGTAATTTACGGGACGGTCCAATTTCAGTGATTCCCGGCCACGGGATCCGACTCGGCGAACGGGAATAAATCGTTCGCCGCCCGCTATTGGCCGACGCACGCTGTATACTCATGCATCTCCCATAATCGCGGGACTTGGTGAATCTGATCGCGACAACTGTGCCCGGCGTGTTGTACGTCGCGTACTCGCGCGTGCCGTACGCGCTGTCGGTACAAATAGCGCTCCGCCAGAATCTCGTTCGCCCGTGTGTTTTGCGCACGGTAATGTATCGTGGCGGCAGATTGATGTTTAAATTACACCCGGTGTAGCGCACGACGTAAATTGCGGCCCGGCACGCTTGTAAAATAGCCGAGTGTGTTTCACAGCGAGCGTTCGCGCGCGCACGATAATTTTGCCCGCTACCGATAATCGACGGCTCCGGGGTGCTTCCGTTCCTCTTCGCCGGGATTCTTGGCAAGTTTTCGTCGAGCGCAGCGCAAAACGCTCGCTCGATCTTTCTCATCGGCCGACCGTGTTAACGTTTCCGTGTAGCGATTGCGGCAGCAGCCGCGGCGCTTCTTACTGGCCGCGGAGGTACGGCGAGTCTCCGGATGCGATCAAGAGACGCTTGGAAGTAGAGACGGAGGGAAGTCCCGTCGCCGGAATTACGTATTCACAAGACGCGACGCGCGGTCGTGTAGGAGCGCGCGGACCTCCGCAGCCGATGCAAATTGGGCGGAAATATTTCAGCGGTGAAATATTGAAGTCGCCTTACGCGCTGCGCTGGCTCTTATCATAGTATCGGAGTTCGCGCGTGACGCGGGATTTATCACGCCCGTTACCTTGCCATTTCAAGCACGTCTGCCGACCGAGTACGTTACACACCTCACACGGCGACGATTATAACGCACTGTGCCCGGGGCCTCGTCTACGAGCTTTACGCACCTGCACATGCACCCTTCGTATCTTTTGCTTAGTTTTCGAATCAATTGATCGATTCGTCAATTTATCCCGAATAAAAATCATGCTCAAGTTTCTCCCGAGCAGGAGCAAAGTGTTGATGGATGAACCCAGAGAAACGAGTTTCGCGGTGCGAGCGCAACAACTTATGATTCGATTAATGTTGAGTGCGTTTTAATTCAGCGAAACTCCCGACCTCCGATTCTAAATTATGAGAATGTTTATGGGGAAGGAGAGAATGTAGACAAATATCTTGTTGTTCTTTTGCGCTCCGAAGAATTCGACCGTAAACAAGGGAGAGTAGAGAATCCCGATTCTAAATAATGAGAATGTTTATCAAGAATGAGAGAATGTAGACAAATATCTTGTTGTTCTTTTGCGCTGCAAAGAATTCGACCGTAAACAAGGAAAAGTAGAATCTCGCGTGTTATCTCGCCTGGAGAATTCTTTCTTTTTTCTCTCCCGTTTGGCGACCAGGTCCCCTTGAAATTAAAGTGTTTTCGCTGCAAGTTCAAATTACGGGCGTATCTGACTGTGAGCATGAAAGAAACGCGTGGAAAGGACAATTTGATGATAAAAAGCACGAGTAGAGGAGAGTATGCGCGGTTGACCCCATGAGCAACCACCGATTACATTTTTGTTGTTGTTTAATCGAGAATTGAAAAGACCATTCGATCGCTCTGTTTCCCGCCGATATCAGCGTGAAAGTCTTCAGCTGCTTCGTCATTAAAAGGCAGGCGCTGCCTGCCACAAAAGGCCCGGCATGCGTATGCGCCTTTATACATCTCGCTTATAGGTCCGACTGAAGGGGGGTTGACTTGACGGGGGTGCTGCATGCTCTTCATAACGAACGTCCCGACGCGACTTCGCGGATGCATTCTTCGCCGGGAGCGACGCTCTGAAAGGGCGGCACGAATCCTTCGTGTTGCATTTTTCAGATGGATTTTTACAGGCGACTGGAAAACGTGACGCGTCGCGGCGCGTCGCGGCCTCAATTTACTCGGATTAAGCGCGATTCCAGATGCGCGTTCACACGTCGCGCAGCTTCCGCGGCGGAGGGGGCGGGGGGAGGCGAACGTAATATAATGTCGCGCGCAATTGCGCGACTCATCTTGGGATATCTCTTTTGTGCCGTCCAGCTGCGAAACGCGCCGGGAAGCTACGCGACACGATGCGCGCGCGTGTCTCGCGCGATTGGAGCGTACATTATACGTCGTAATCGGGGGATATTTCATTCGGCCGCAATCCAACACTGACGTGACTCACCACGAGTCTCTCGTTACAGTCGCATTCGAAATGTTTGCGTTTTCGCTTTTAGCCTCTCGCGCTTCTCGGACCTCGCTCGGCGCGGCGCGGCGCAATTGGAGATTTTTTTTACGCGCGCGTCCAATCCAACGTTTTTATCTAAACGTACGTTTTCCATTGAGTTCTTACGCGCGCAAAGTGCCTCGCTCTCTCATTGAGTTCTTACGCGCGTAAGATCTACGTAAAGTAGTAGTTACTCGCGGTAGCGCGGCTAACGAACCGCTTGCCGACGTACTCGTTGCAACAAGATCCCAAAAGGAGAACGTCCGTCTCTGCTCTCCGAGCTCGTATGATTTTTCTAGCCGTAGCTAGATCGTAGCGCGCGACCGTAGCGCGGCAGTCTCCCTTTTGCTCTTCTCTCGTTCTCCGCCTCTCTCTCTCTCTCGCTCTCTCGCTCTCCCTTTTTCTCTCTCCTTCGCTCTCTTCCCCAGCAAGGCGCTTTCCACGGGATTTCTGCTCGCTTTCATTTCAGAATAAATCCCAAGAAATTCGCTTCGACGCGCGAAATTGTATTCGGGCATTTTAAAGCACTTAATGCATCTAGGGGAACACCCGCATCTGGAATCGCGGCGAGGAGGGGGCAAATGGATGTAACTGAATGTGCCGTATTCTCCTATGAAAGAGAATTCTTTCCTGCGTTATAGGTAAATTTTATTTTTCCGTCGTGCGTCACGGGCAGAACGCTCTCTCCGCAAATTCTTCATTTCGTCCACGAATTCTTTGACGAATTTCCCCTTGGCTCTGGTTCGTCATAAGAATAAAGGGAGATCGCATCGCTCTGCTCTGAGGTGAATTTCCGAAACCGAAGGAAATGCGAAGGAAACGCATGATTACACATTGTATTTCAATATATCATGGTGCTTAATGGGGCCGTGGGACAATGGGCACACAGTTCCTCTATTAAATCATGCCATTGCGAAGCCATCAGTCAAATTTCGATGCGGTCGATTATCGTAACATATAATAAATGTATGTTGATTGCAGAATTTGCATATGGAATATACGATTGGCAATAATCCCGGGCGTGAGAAGCAGCTTTCAATTTCGGTTTTGCGTTATTACGGTCTAACCGACCGTCGATGGCTCTCATCGAGCGCTTCCGTCGTAAACGCGCGATCAGCCGGTGCCTCTTATATTCGCAGCGTATCAATTCAATTATCGCGCAAGATTCATGTTCGCCACTCGCACGACGATGAGAGTGTCGCGTGTCGTCGAGAGGAGCTTGGGCGATATCGCGTCGTCGCGTCCTCTCGCGTATCTCGTGATCAGTCACAACACCGAGATCATTAATAGCGGATCATCGTTTCGCTGTCATTATCCGCACGCCGTGAGCCACCACTTACTTATGTCCATTGCACCCCAGAGTGCTCGAACCGACGAATGAAAGGTGAACTGTCGCGGATTGACAAGAGATGATCGATCGTGTGATTAAGTCCAGGCCCAAGTACCGCGGGGAAATCGAAGTTTTGCTTAGCACATGGTGGATGTTACATAACTACGTTCTTATCATCTCTTCCTGTGCGCCGCCGCGCACGAAGTTGGAGTTTCGCCGGCTTCCCGGAAATAACAAGTTAGCAGCGGGACTGCTGGTTGTCGATTATCATCCTCTGGCCGGGTCTGTTATCCATCGCGCGCGGCCGCTGTCTCGGAAGACCGAAAGTTTATCTCGAAAAACTAAACTTGCTACACGTTCGTATTCACACTTGCCGCTCTCGATGCTCTCAGGATTATTCGGCGCGTCTTCGTACGACGCACATTCGCGTGGCCGCGAATACTTATTCTCGCGAGTGCACGTGTCATTAGCGGAAAACGAGTGAAATGAAACAACACACACACACACACACACACAGGGATGCGAACCAATATATCCGCGAGGAAAAAGACACACGCGAACATTCGCGACCCATGCTCTCGTTGGCCCATTTGCCGTTGCCTCGTCATAATCGCTAAAATCGCAGGGATCGCATTACGCGGGGTAGCCAGTTAGATTTTTCTAAAGCTAATTAAAACACGTGCGCGCGCGGCGCGCACATAAAGCGCGCAACGTTAGTGTCGCGATCGCAACGATCGTCCGTGACTTGAAGGCAATTTGAAAACGCGCATCGCATTATTACGCGCGCGCGCGCGCGTTACGGATTTGCCGGCGGAACAAAATTGCAGCCGATGCTGTTAACATTTGAAGCGGCACATTATACCGCGAAATTGCCGGCTGATGTATCGCCGGTAATGAGACGGCGGTGATGATGCCGGACAGCGCGCGTACATACTAGAAATAAAATTGTCCCGATAATAACGCCAATTCCCGTGGCTGGTATTAGTTAATTGCGCTCGTGTGGTGCTTCAAACGAATCTCTATTAAATTCCGCTTACAATGTACTCATACTGAATCTAGCCCGCCGCGATCGCCGCGTCGTGTTTTTTGACCTCCGCGTTGCTGGACGGGATTTTCGTTTGCTCCAATTCTTCACGGTGAGCGCGCGTGCGTATATACGCGTGCAGCTTACCGCACAACACGGCGACAACAAATAAAACTACTTCCCTTGTAATGACCCTCGTCGGAATAATTAATGCCGGAAGTGCTAGTAACAGCACTTTCGACCGACGTCGAGTTAATTAACAATACGTACTTTTATACGTATAATTTCTGATGGAGTTTTTCCAGGAGGAGGAGGAGGAGGAGGAGGCGGAGGAGGCGGAGGAGGGGGAATTCCGGTTTAGGATACGGTAAATAAATTTCCGCTTACCGACATAAATTATTTAATATACGTCGGATAATTGGTGCAAGATATACCGATAGCTCAGCGCTAATCAGAAGAAAATGCAGTGAATAATTGAGCAGGATCGGATAATTAATAAGCGGTAATCGGAGCGGAAATCGCATAATTAATGCACAATGACCGACCGCGGTGCGCGGTGCGCGGCAATCGAAAGGAAAAAAAAAAAAAAACGGCGTTCGGCTAGAGATCAGGGGATGATCAGATAAAATTGAGATCGAGATCGCGAGGGGGGTTAGGTGGGAGTCACATGACGCCAGTGAAACGTTCTCCGCATGTCCTGGCGCGAAACGCCCAAGTTTCATCCTGAGACAATGCTATTCGTAAAGTGTCCCTTTATTCGCCACTCTCGCCAACGCCATTCGCGGGAATGCACTTTGCATTTTTCGCGACGGCTCTTTTCCCGCTGGCGCGTCGTCTCGACGGCGAAGTTTCGGAAATGCTCGGTTGGCGAAAAGGGAGAGAGAGAGAGAGAGAGAGAGAGAGAGAGAGAGAGAGAGAGAGAGAGAGAGAGAGAACGAGACGAGAGGCGAAAATCGGGCGAAGAAGCGACGCTCTTAATTCCGCTTCTAATAGAATTCATGCCTAATGCATTCGTAAATAATGCATTCCCGGTGGGCGGCCTTCGAGAGTGCCCGCCGTCGTCTCGGGTCGCCGATCGCAGCGTATTCCGCGAGTGTCTCTGTCGACATTAAAATTGCCTGCGGAATGGCAAATTGCGAAGGTGAAACGTCGATTACGAGCGATGAAGCCCGCGACAACAAGCGGCTTACTCCGCTGCGAACACGGATAATCCACCGACGCGCTCTTCTCTGCCTGCTCTGTCCTTCTCTCGATTATGCTCGTTCTCTCTCGCTTTCTCTCCCTCTCTCTCTCTCTGTCTCTCTCTCCCTCTCCCTCTCCGCGAAACGAGATTACGTCTGACGTGCTAGACGCAGCGGAGTTATGCACTTCCGACGTAACACGACCGCTTTATATGGTACCATATTCCCCGTACGGTGCGCCGTGTACGATATTGCGTCTACATTTCTTGACGATCGCCCTTCCCGGTCGTCCCTTCAATAAAGCGCATCGTTCCACGCGCGTACTCCAGAAATTATGCTCGCAATATACAGCGGATGAGTTTCGCCGAAGATTGATCCTCGTCATCTGCGCGGAGGAGGCCCGGCGTCTAATTCTAATAAGCCTCATCTCATTCCACGGACTCAACGGCGCTTTTTAAAACGCTCTTTTAATTCGCGCCGATTACGATAATCACGATCTACAAACGACGATGAAAGTGGATAATAGGCAGCTTAATCTCGCCCACACCCGATAGGTAGATACCGGCTGGAGTCGCGGAAAATTAGCGACCGCAAGATGACGGACATTTATTTCCCCCGGACACTTGCGGGACGAACTGGGGGAAGCCGTTAGTTTGGAAAATCAGACGTCGTTATCGACAACGACGAATACGATATCAGGGTCCAGATCACGGGCAACACGAGGCTAAGTTTAAGGGGGAAATTTGCGGAGATCACTCGCGACGTACACACAATTTCAAGGAAAGTCAGGCGGGGTAATAAAAAGTCTACGGACGTGACGAAGACAGTCTTTTCGTGAAGCAATTCACCTGACGGATCGCGAGGCTAAATCCTCGCTTGACGGCTCGACGAAGAATTCGGAGATTTCGAGGGGAGCCACGCGCGAGTTAGCTCATCTAGTACGCGATCGTGCTGATTAGCTCGAGCCAGCAAACTCGATCGTTAGCCCGGATCGGAGCCCCGCCGAGCCAAGCGCTCATCACGACGTCAGAGACGAATGCACGAGATGCAATCCATTTGCTCCCCCGATACGCTTTTCCACCGGCGGCGGCGACGGCGGCGGCGACGGTGGAAGGCGGTGGTGAGAAAACGGCGAGGGTGAGTAGAGTGCGGTCAGCGGTATGGGCGATCGCCGAAACGAGCGGAAAGAAAGCGCGCGCGAAGGAGGAAATGGAAGTAAATAGCTAATCGGCGGAGAGACGCGCAGTGTGGGAGGGACGAGGGGGCAGAGAGAGAGAGAGAGAGAGAGAGAGAGGAGAGGTGCGCAATCGGCTTTCAATCGTGCGCCCGCCGTACGTGGTTTCGCAGTGCGTTCGCTGAATGGCGTTGATTAGTAACTACCCCTCCCTGAAAATAAACGAGAACGGTACATCGGGAGCCGGTCTGGGAGCCGCCGAGCTGTTGGCTCCTCGGCGGCGTCTGAGAGAGGAGAGGAGAGGCACGTGCTATTGCGAGCGGAGAGAGCCGGCCGTTCTCAATGCGAATGCCACGCGAGCAGAATAGAGTGGGTACTTACTGCCGACGATATGTTTGGATGGCTGCGATCAGAAGCGGTTTAAGTGCTGGATGTGGGAAGTGGTCGCTTCGGGGCGCAATGAGTCGTGACGTTGTTGCGTACTTTGTCTGCGCCACGATGAGAAGCAATCTTCTTTCGTGGAGTATATACAGCTCTCTATGTGTGTGTGTCTTGTTAATAAGAGGATATTCTTATTAACAAGAGGATGTGGGATATCGTCGTGAGGAACACACAAAGTGTGAACATGAGTCTAACGATGGAATCTTTTCGTCTCAAGATTAACGTTACATTGTACTTGAGTTTTTACACCACACACGCCTTGAACCTCCGCGATAAAGCGTGGTTGGTTTCGACTTTTGTTCCCACGAGAGAGAGAGAGAGAGATGAGCGGCTCCGTTCTCGTCGCGAGAAATTGGCCGCTGCGAGTCGCCGCGAGATTTTGCCTCACTCCACCTGAGAATCTGTCATCGCGCGAAACCCGCTTCTCCCAGGTGTGCGCAGTGTCGTAATTGCTGAAGAAGAATCGTAATTTATCGAAGAGAACTCGAGAGAATCTCAAACGTTTCCTCAGGGTTCTCCGTTTTCTAAGATCGAGCCTGGTGGCGGTGGCGAACACACCGGCATTGCGAACCGAAGTGCCGCAGGAAACGTAACGAGCAAAGGCTCGACTAGGAAACGCTACAAATTGAATTCCAACGCCAACGTAGCGGCTGATTCAACCGATCGCACGCGCACATACACAACCGGCCAGACCAGCGGCTGGAGCGCAGAAGTCGCTCCATTATCGACCATGAGGAAGATCGTTAAATCATCGCTGCGGTAATGGCAATTGCGACCATCGCGGTTCATTAGCGCCAACATATCGCCCACTATGTCGTCATAATGTCGATACCTTCCAACTGGAGCGACCGGTGTCATTCTGAGGCGGAAAGAGGAAGATGCCGGGTTCGATTAGGCGTGGATCTTGCCGACGCCAGCGCTCTCTCTCTCTCTCTCTCTCTCTCTCTCTCTCTCTCGTCCGCCCGCAGAAATTGCGATCCCAGCCGCGGAGTATTCGCTTGTTAAGACGTCTGAATGTTGCTGATCGTGTTCGTGACCATTGAGGAAATACACTAATGATCATTACGTATATCCATACCGTCATTAGTGACAGCTTAGATAACTAAGGGGTTGATACTAGGCAATGAGCAATCGAGGGTTATATCCTCGATCCTAGGAGTACATATTCAATGATTATAGTGATCAGTGATACAACGATTGATATGCATGCACGATCGATGAATAATGTATCTCTCTCTCTCTCTCTCTCTCTCTCTCCCTCTGCCTTTCTGCATGATTCGAAATGAATCAGTCGGGGCGATTTGTCCGTTTCAATCACGCTCGTGTACAATGGTAAATGAAACTGTTTTATTAAATGAATTGTGACGTAAACAATGTTGTTTACCTATAAGAAATTTGTTTGGACATGTATCTGTTTTCAAAAGTGAAATATCAACATCATCTTCAGGTGTCGATATGCGTGTATTATGTAACGTGGATCGATTTGCGCTCGCATCAAAATAAACAGACAAAGAGACGGATTCGTTGATTATTGTACATGTGAATGTGGAAAGTATGAGGATTCGTTTCGCGAGACTTTTTAGAAAAAAGGGTCTTTTTTCTTTCGGTACTCCACAAAGGGCTTTTCTCTGGCGGGAGTCGAAGAAAATAGACCAAAAGAAGAAGCTCGCGTCCTGGCAGGAATGCGAATCGAAATGCCTGACAATTCGATTTCATCGCGGACGATACGAGCTGTCGTAGAGTTCAAAGCGAGATTGGATAGATTCGTCTTCGCGTTTGAACGCGATAATTGGAGAATCGAATTAAAGATATTTCGAACGTGACAGAAAGAGAGAGAGAGAGAGAGCATGTCGTGTTGTCTTTTGCAGAAGACTTGTGCGAAAATATTGTATATACAAAATATTGGAATAGAAGGTAAATAACAGAAAGAAAGATAATATTTCAAACTGATCTCTCTCTCTCTCTCTCTCTCTCTCTCTCTCTCTCTCTCTCTCTCTCTCTCTCGAGTTGCTTCGTCACTTTTATCGCGATCACGGAAAATCGAGGGAAACTTTCGCGCTAAAACTCCGACGTTTCGTTCCGGCCGATATTACCCGCGCAAATCGCAATTATTCTTTCCACTGTCATTATCCGGAATAATGCGCGGTTTGCGATAGTAATCTGTTACCATAGCGCGGAAAGTCGTAGGGTGGGAAAGGTATTAAAGTTATCCCTACAGCTCGCCCAATGCGAATCAAAGAGACTCAGCGCGACTGTCGCACCTTTTGCTCCATTTTGCCGTCAGCTCCTCGCAATCGCCTTCGGTCCCTTTGAACCGCGCGTAAGATGGTACCGGAAAGTAAAATATTTCCGTCGGGTTGACTGAATGAGGCTGTCGCTCGTTTGACGGAATCGACGCCAACGTCCCTCTCTCCCCGCTCCGCCCCTTCGTTCCTTCGTCACCATCGCACTCCTGTGCACCGTTCTTTTTCGATTTTCCTTTCCCTCCGAGTCGAGTACTCTAATCAGGACGACGCCGCTGCTCTCCTGGTGAATTTTGCATTTTCGCTCGTTGGAAATGGCGGGGACATCGCCGAGGAAAAGAACTCAGGCGAGAGAAAGCTAGCCCCGCCCGACGCTGTGAAATAACTGACGACGTAAGCTACTTCCCTCCGGTTTACTAGACTCACAATGGAAACCTGAGACTGAGGAAACCTGATGTTTATCACCTTCAGAATACGGAAGCTTATTAAACGTTTCCCCCTCCCCGCTTGCGCCTTTGTACCGAGCGACTTCGTGCCGTACACTCGCATTTCATTGTGCGACCGTCGGATTTTGTAGTCTGAGACATCCGAACTATAACAGCGTGGTTCGTAGTAATGTACACTATACCCAGAAAAGGAACAGAGTTGAAGAAGGAGAACCGTGATGATAATCACAGGATACGTCGCGTGATTATGAGTGCGGGCTACTCGGAGAACTACACATGTTGTGCGCGAGTGTCTCGCGAAGCGTCGATTCGTTGAGATTCGTTTTAACGAATGGCCAAAGCTCGCACGGGTCGAATTCGTGCGACACATGGCTGGATTCTAATTGAAATTCTTACTATGACGGGAGAGGGAGGAAGAAGGAAGGACGAAAGCGAGGGAACGAACAGCTTGAGATATGCAACGGCGTTTAAATTGTGTCCTCTATGCGGCGCCATTGAAAGCCCTTTGATCGGCAGCGTCAAAGCCGGCGTGTGTGCGCGACTGTAAATTATTATCTAGCCATCAATATTTCATATGATACCCATGAAAAGGTCCACGGAAAGAAGTCGTCGTCAGTGGAAATAAATCCTGTCTGCTGATCGCGTCCCGCTGCTGTATCGCTTTAAGCATTGCCGGCAGATGTTCGATATTTCCGGTTGAATTAATGAAACTCAACTCTCAATATCGTGCGCGATATTACTGCGCGCGCGCGCGCTGTGTAAAAATTGTACGTCTCTCAACAAGAGCACACTCGTATCGTCAGATACGGCCGTTAAAGCCACCACTTAAACGTGACTGTCTTCTAACGCACGCAGATTTCGTTCCCGTTGTCTTTCGTGCCTGCTGCAAGAAAATCCTTGCACATTCCGTTCGACCGTAATAACGGATTTATCGACTCCTCCGCTTATGTTTTCTCGTTCGTAGCGCGCTGAGCGCCTCGCAGCCGCGGATATTTATTTTCCCTTCCTACTGTGCTCGTGAATCCCTTCGAAAATAAAGGGAAACTCAATGACGAGCGATGAGCGGGATTCCGCCACGTCATATACAGGGAATAAACGGAGCGCTTTCGAGAACGCAGGACAAATCGAGTGGCAAATATTGAGAGAGAGAGAGAGAGAGAGAGAGAGAGAGATAGAGAGAGAGAGAGAGAGAGAGAGAAGAGAGGCAGACACAGAGAAAGATAGGACATGTCGCATCGCAGGATTCGCGAGTGGTAAATATTGGAGAAGGAGTTGTGCGAGGATTCATGAAACACACAGCAGGCGAAGAAAGAGAGAGAGAGAGAGAGAGAGAGAGAGAGAGAGAGAGAGAGAGAGAGAGAGAGAAAGGGAGAGAACTCTCTCGTTAACCTAAAAGCCCAAGAGCCATACAACCCGCGGCTAGGCTTTCAGCCGCGCTCGTTCCCGAGACTCGGCACTTATTAAGAGAAATTTAGAAAGTTCAGTTCTTTCGCGTTAAGTTTGGAACTGCCGCTGCGTGCGTAACATCCGATGCATAGCGGATGCAAGTGGATGTAACCGAATGGAGAATTCGTCGGCCGCAAAGGTGATCTCGCTCGCGTGCGCGCGCATGTGTGTGTGTGTGTGTGTGTGTTCAGTGGAGACGCGCGAGTGCGACTCGTCGAAAAGGTGAACAGAGCGGAAATGGGATTAGCCTTTCGTTTCAACGCGATTAGATCTCGGGCGATCTTATATCGTGGGGAGAATATATTTTTAGCAAATCGCGGATAAAAGAAACAACGCGTTGCTACCGCACTGAATCGCATATAAATTGCGTGTCGAGCACAAAAAGGAGGGAGGAGTTGCGCTTTCTATTAATCTTGAAATTTAAATTTTCGCTTTCGAGTGACAGTACGAATTTTCTCGCTTCTACCGAAAACCCGATGTTTCCGTGGCTGCTGCCGTGCTGGCTTTTTGTGGCCGCCGCCCCGATTTGTAATTACAATGGAATGTGGAATGTGCGACTCGGAGCGGGCTCGGAGCGGCGAAGTGTTGAACCTATCCTAATTAGAGCGACGGGTGTTGATCCTACGCTTAAAAGAAAGACCGATGTTTGTTCGCTGCCGATGGCGAGAGGCTCGCCCGAGCAAAACAACCCCAGCATGAGGCACAAGAAATCCTCCCTGTCACTCCGAGGGGAAACGTCCGCGAGTAGGCAGATCTTCCGCGGCGGGTTTACCGCCTTAATGAGGCTATTACGACCGAAGTTTCTACGTACCTTGGACAGAGTGGTCGGGTGTGGATAGAGGTTGACGAGGCAGCTCTGCCGTCTGATTCGGTAGTCCCAGCGTGTCTCCAAGTGCGGAATTTCCATGGTGTCGCAAATGCTCTGCACGTGGGACGCCGTGTGCGCGCTCTGCGGCCCAAAAATCGCCGCCACGCCGCCGCGCAGCAAGTGGCATACTGTGTACAAAAGAAGCAGCGGGATATCATTCGGGTCAACGAGGGGCCTGTTGGCGCGCGCGCGAAGTATATTAGGTGTGTGAATTAATTCGGTCCATCTGGTGGTCAATTGCTCGTACTATGTAACTTTCTAACCTCTAATGTCTGCAAAAGGCTTTATTTTTTAGTTTTGATATCTGGCAATAATTATTCAGTTGATAAACGTTTGGGTTTGTAACAACAACATCGTGTTTATCTGATTCGAAAATGTCGCGATTCGAGCGACAAAAAAGCATAATTTCCGGCAAGTTCTCATTTTCCGTTTTCATATGAAGAAAACAGCCGCTGAAGCTCATCGAATGCTCGTAGAAGCTTATGGCGAAAGTGCTCCCACCGATTGATCATGCAGAGAATGGTTTCGACGTTTCAAAAGCGATGATTTCAGTGTCGATGACAAACCTCGTCCAGGTCGGCCGAAGAAGTTCGAGGACGAGGAATTGCCGGCGCTAATCGATGAAGATCCGTCGTGTCAATCGCAACATGAGCTCGCGCAATTGTTGAATGTTGATCGATCAACAATTTCTGTGCGTTTAGCAGCCATGGGAAAGATTTGTAAAAAAAAAAGGAAGATGGGTGCCATACGAACTGAAAGAAAGAGAGACATCGAGAGGCGAAAAGCCATGTCTGAAATCTTGCTTGCCAGGCAAAAAAGAAAAGGTTATTTGCATCGTATTGTGACTGGGGACGAAAAGTGGATATATTACGATAATCCCAAACGAAGGAAATCCACTAGCGACCCAGGAAAACCATCCACATCGATACCAAAGCGGAATATTCACGGCAAGAAAGTAATGCTCTGTATATGATGGGACCAGAAGGGTGTGGTGTATCATGAACTATTAAAACAGAGCCAAACCATCACTGCCGAACTTTACCAACAACAATTAATCCGTTTAAACAACCCATTGAAGAATAAGCGGTCGGAATATGCAAAGAGACACGACAAAGTGATCTTCCAGGCACGATAACGCTCGGCCACATGTTGGAAAGATTGTGAAGGCCACCTTGGGAGCACTTGGCTGGTACGTTTTACCTCACCCGCCGTATTCACCAGACATTGTTCCATCCGTCTATCACTTGTTCAAATCGATGGCGGAATACGGGCTTTCGGACCAGCACTTCAACAATTATGTAGAAATAGAGAAATGGCTCGATGAATGGATCGCTTCGAAGGACGAGTCGTTTTTCCGTCACGGAATGCAACAACTGCCAGACAGATGGGAAAAAATAATAGCTAGCGATGGCAAATACTTTGATCAGTGTACTTCTTCATGTTTTTTTATACTCTAGTCTTTTTTTGAAAGAAAAAACGGACCGAATTAATTCACACACCTAATACTATACGGAGGAGTCTAACTGGCGTTTGGCGTCCCGAAATTGCAAACTCCGCGCACGAGCCGCGCGAATTTTCTCGACTGAAGTGCTGGACGTAGCGAGCGCCGGCAACGAGGATCTCCGGCCGGATTAGTCTTCTACATAATTTCCAATTATTTGCCAAAATTTATCCACATAAGCAAAATCCGCGGAAAGAATATTCTTTAGGTGAGCTTTCGCGGATAGCGCGTATACCACGTTTCGCGTTGTTGTTCGTGGTTTCAGCGCGTGGAATTTTCACAGTAAATAATGATTATATGAGAACGTACATATACAAGGAGCGATATTCTTTAGGTATTGGATAACATTGTGCATTACATATCTTATCGTGTTTCATTATAATCTATGAAAAAATATTACGCGCGCGTGTATTTTTCTGTAGCTGCTTCGCAAGAACAAGCGATTCCTCTTTCATCATCCCGAGTGGACATTCTGGCGTCATGTATTAACCGTGAAAATCCCGTCTCGAACTTGGATATGAATCCTTCCGCGATTGATCCTTCCGAATATTGCCGGTATTTTCAGCGTTAACGTGACACGAACGAGGTTTTAATTCGGGCCTTCCATCCGGAATAACCATTTTCTCGCGTCGCTGGTCTTAACATAAATATTAATTACGCAAACTGAAATTAGGAGGGCGGCACGGTTGCGTGGATCGATTAATTAGCCAGCTCGCCTCTGTTATGATAATGTAGATGTAGATACGAGCGCGTAGCATGCTGATACGCGCATAAGATAAGCATGACGTAAACGCTGGCAGCGCGTATGGCAACGCTACCGCGATGTTAAGCCCGAACGAAACGGAATGACCTGTCGCGTCACCATATATCGATCACGTGACCGTCATCTAATGTGATTAGGGTCGCTTCGCGCATCGACGGCGCATCGCGGCCCGTATCGTATGGAACCCGTTATCGATTAATCATCGCGACCTCGCGCCAACTTAGTCTCGTAAAGTGCAACTCCGCGGGCTTGTCCTACCAACTCCCGTGCTCGCTTCTCCCCGCGAACTCTCGATCCGCCGTCGTGATAAACGACGAGCTATCGCGCGAACATCCGCCGGGATCTCTCTTCTTGTCTCTCTCTCTCTCTCTCTACCTCCCTCCTTTTGTCTCTATCTCCCTTCCTCTCTCACCTATGACGCATAACTTTCGATCAATCTCTCCTATTCACTCTTAATTTAATTCGGCGAATAAATGTTTTCGTTACCGCCGCACGCGGTCGACTCCTTTCGCAATCCTCTATCTCTCTCTCTCTCTCTCTCTCTCTCTCTCTCTCTCTCTCTCTCTCTCTCTCTCTCTCTCTCTCTTTCCCTTTCTTTTGCTTTTCGACGATAAATCACCGTGTCGAGGCAGGCAGCCAGCAGCCACCTACCCACACACCCCCGCTCATGGCGAATGTCGTCTCGTTTCCTTTGCGTTCGCGCCGTTACCGCTCCGCTTCTCATTCTCGTTCGCTTGTTCTTCGCGGAGGCCACAGTGGGAAAAAGGACGTCGCAGTATCTTCGCGGAGGAACCGTCAGCGCGAGTTCCATTTCCTTCGGCCCAGGGTACCGCCCTGCCGCGATTGTCTCGTCGATTTCGCGTCGATTGTCCGATCGTGATTGCCAAGGTTTACTCCGCCAGTCGATCGCGGATAAGTCATAATGAGAATTTTTTGCTCGCCGAGGGGGAGTCCCTCGATAAACGCGAGTGGATAAACTTCGGCGGAAAATTGTCTCGGTGCTCCGCGCCCGACGCTTGGCGGAAGATTACTTTGGAACTCGTTTATGATACCTTTCATTAAAGAAAAAAACTGTTTCGACCGCCGCCGCCGTTCCCCCCTCCTCCCCCTCCCTCCCGGAACCGCGCTCGTGGAAATTACTCGAGAGGTCGTTTCGCGCCTAATGGCGAACGTCGCGAGTACGTTCCGATAGCGATGCCTGTTCCTCCTCGTTAAATCGACATTTCTCACGTTGCGCCGTTTATTTTTACTCCCCTGCCGGTAATTAAATTCCGCGACGTGAGCACAAGCCGTCCTAACGAACTGGCATTAATTTCTCTCGTCTTCCTCGCCCCCGATTTCAACCGCGATAATTTTTCCTCCTTTCTCTCTCTCTCTCTCTCTCTCCCTCCCTCCCTCCCTCCCTCTCTCTCCCTGCCTCCCTCCTTCTGTTTCTCTCTCTTCTCTCCTCTCCTTTCCTTCCCGCTGCCAGACGAACTGCTCGACAAAAGAAACGCGCTCTAAAAGAGTTTAAACCGGCCTATAACCGAGTATCGCACCGCTATTAACAATTGCGTTCCGTTTCTCTTTTAACAGTTTCTTCTCTCAGCGGAAGCTATTCCGTTTGACGGGGTCTCGTTTTACATCACATCCGTCGCATATCTTATTAATCACTTACGAAGCGCTGCTGGAGTTTCGAGCTACGTCACACAGGTTTTCATATCCGTTACATTTTGCAATTATCTATTGCCCATTGTGCGCCGAGATCGTAGAGAGCTCTTATCTGACAGTCATAAGGTTTACGTCGAAATGAAACGACTGACAAAGCAAAGCCCGGCCGAAATTGGAGCGATAAAATGAACTCTCGACTCGCGCCTTTATATCCGAGCTTCAATCACCGAAATTTCCCCTGCGTATCGAGCAACCGCACGACCCGCGCGCTCCTCTTGTGAAATGTTCACCCGGAGATCGACTCGTCCGTTTGACGGCGGAATCCGAAGTCGTGAGCGCGTGTTCTTCGCGCGACGCGCGGCGGGCGCGCATTAATCGCATCGCCGACTTTTCTGAAAATTTGATTATACCACTTTGTACAAGTTGCATAACATCTGGAGTCGCAACGGAGCGCACAAGCGCGCGTGCGCGTGCGCGTCACCACCGGGTCAGCGACAGCTTTAATCTCGAGTTACCTTTTGATCATTTATTCCAAGCGAAAACCGTCTAATGTCCCTTGCAGCTTGCTGCCTCTCTCCGTCTCGGCAAAAGGATCAAGCGGGAGTTATGTCTCTCCCTTTCCCCTCCCACCGCCCCCCTGACCCTATCCGTTTACCGTTACCGCACCCTTCGGCCCGCAGTCCCCGCGCCTCACCTTGCGTGCACCTTACCGCCGCAGTCGGAATCTCTATAATCGGCGGGTAAAGTCAGCTTCCGCGGCTTCGGAGCCTCAAAGTAATACCGGACAGAGCTGGCGGCGTTTTAAGGTTGAAATATGATATGCGCTGTATTGAAATTCCGGATGCAATTTCGTCGGGCCGCCCTGGGGCATTCGCGCACGCGCTCGTACATATCGGTATGTATCGAGAACTCTGCTTTTTTCACTGTCGCTGAGCGTGCTCGTACCCTTCCCTTTCTTCCTCTGCTCCTCCCCTTCTCGCACTCGCTTCCTTTTTTTCTTTCACACTTTTTTTTATCGCGACGCGCCGCGTCGGTGGTGTAGACGCGGCCTTTCCACCGGGGACTTGAAATCAATTCGAACTGCATTGTGGCGATCCGCGCTCGTCTTGCCAGCTCACAGGGACTCGCGCGGTCTTTGCGGGCTACCACGCACAAAGCTTTTTACATGTCGACGCTTGGCGCCTTTCGTCGCTTCGATACGGAGATATCGAGGGCACGACCGCCGGCGAGTGTGGCGTCGCGTTTCTCAATGCGGTATCTCGCTGCGACTTGGAAGTGACGCGAGCTTAGTCGCCAGGTGCGCAAAGGCCGAGATGGCGCGCGCTTGCTTTTTAGCGAGAAGTGCAACGACTGGCCGACGTGTGTGTGTGTGCCGTTGCGAGTCTCGAGTGCAATTTGTCCGTCGGATCCGACGAAATCCTCGCGATCTCACGGTCTGATCAGTCAACGTGTACGATGTGGGGAAGTTTTCAACGAGAACACCGCGCGTACCTCTCGCGCGATATCTTGATTCCGCGTACGCTTGATACACGGCGGATGTCTCGCTCTTCATCCTCGTGGAAGCGAGACGCCGTCTCGCCGATCGAACGTTTCCCCGAGAACGAGAAACGCGAAGGAACGAGATCGTTTCTCGGCGGATCGCCACGCTGCGCTTTCTTCCATTCGCTTTGCGATAGCGTAGGATAATAACGCGAGACGACGGGAATGCACGGGAGTTTCGCGAGCCGCGTATCAGCCGGGGTATTTCCGCGTGCGTTACGAGACACAATATTACGTACCGGCGAGTCGCATTGTCGTCGTTCCCGGCGAGGTCGAGGGAGGAGCTCGCTCTCTGGCGCCAACTCGACCTCGGCTTCTTACCGGTCGACGACAGACCGCGCCTACTTCTGTTAGCGCACGTAGCACCCTACAGTCTGAACCCTATCCCGCAGCCGACAGCTGGATGCATATTATAGGCAGCGGCAACGGAGTCTCGACATGGCATCCAGTTGCTCCGGTTGTATCGCCCTGGCTTTGCGAGCAGATAGGATTATCGCTCGGTAATGTATCAAAGCCAGTTGGCGAGCGACCTGGCACCAAGTAATATCTAATCCCGCAGCTCTCCCCCCCCCCCTCCCCCGCTCTCTCTCTCTCTCTCTCTCTCTCTCTTCTCCTCCCTGTCGGATTGTCCGCACCCCCACCTTGATCGTGCCTGTTCATCGTCGGCTGTAATTTCACCCCTTTGCCTCAAAACCTCTCTCGAACAAGGGTCGCGGCGATAGCGCTGCTCAAATTTCACAAATTTTCCTTCTTCTTCGAGAGGCAACAGAAGCGACCGCGCAACTCGAAACCTTCGTCCATGATTTAATAACGATTAGGAGAGGCAGGGTCTTTCGGATTTTGAGCCGCGGCTTGTTTCACGAGTAACGACGATCTCGTGGCGTTAAATTATGGCTTCGTGGATTATGTTCGGTATGCCCTCTCTTATTCTTCTTGTCGTATCCTCGGCGTCATGCGGTTGAAATTCGTATTCCCTCTCTTCAGGGAGTATAGAGCGATACGTTTCTATTCTCTCGGGGCTTTTCCTCGTCGGTTTCATTCGGGTATGTCAGTGCGTCTGGTAGCCACCAGCCGTAACTCCGACTCTCTCTCTCTCTCTCTCTCTCCCCCCTCCCCTTTTTTTCCCTCGTGCTACTCCTCCGATAGAAAATTCTATTTCTCCCTCTCGCTACTTGCTCGTTCCTTATTCAAGATTAGGGCATTCGATAGCGCACAAGTATCTGCCTCTTCGTACCTTCTCCTTCGCTCTCCCCCTTTTATCCACGGATTTATATTCTCGCTGCGACTCGCATATCCGCATTCAATTCTTATTTCCCGGACGACAAGTCCAACTTGCGAGTCCGGGAGTTAGCTTCAGCGCGAGTCAGTTGACATAATTCGAGTGAAAGCTCTGTGGATAAACTGAGACATGAGGAGGGGAGGAGTGGGAGACTCGACTCCGCGTTAACTTCGGATTGTGTCCCGGCGACGCATTTACCGTTACCAATCCGGCCGTCTGATTGTAAACGTTATTTACCTCAAATCGAAACCCACGTACAATGTTACCTCAGTTTAGCGGGTTACGTATAGCGCGGTCAGAATATCAGGTCAGCGCGGACCTCTGATTGGTCGCGGTCATGGTCGTGGTGCAAGCGACATCCCGGGAAAACTCCGCCGGGGTCTCTCGCCGGCCCCGTTCTCGCCCCTTCATAAACTTAGGAAATCGCGCGGCGTAACGGTCGCGCCGATAAGACCGCAAGAAAAGTCGAGACTCTCCCCGGTTGTCGGTTATCGGCGCGGTTAATAGGATATTCTGTTTTACGGCTCACCACCACTTTCGCCACTGGATATTTATAGCTCCCGCTCCATTGAATCCCCGTCGATGACTCTCGCGGCGAGTCCGGCGAGCCGCTGCGAGCACCGCGTTTTCGTGAAACGTACGTGATATCGGTGATACCGAGCTCAACCCCCGCGCGTCACTTCGAGACACCATTGGAAGCAGGAATCCGTATTATCGGGTGACCAACGCGCGACGACTAGGAAACTACGCCACTCGAGCGGAATTTTGCCAATCGCGTACGATCGCGTCGGCTGTGTCTATAGCCTGAGCTCGCCCGAATGGAAATCGCTCGTACTCAGGCCGGGCCCCTGTCGACGGCGCGTCCCGCGATCGAGTCTGAATGAATTAGGCGAAACCGTCGAGTCGACTCTCGCGAATGAGCTTTTCAAGGAACTCGCGACCTAGTCGCGACCGCCTTGAGTCACCTCGTACACAGTTCGCGAGTCGCTCGAGGCTGATCGCTCTATGAAACGGTCGTTAAACGCCGCTAAACCTCCGGCGGATGAGCAAACTTAATCATCTTTTTGCTCACGTCTCGGAATCCGACGCGCCTGCTGATTCGCACTCGTCGATCCCGCGAGCGAGAGATGGCGGGATTATGTTAATTCGCACGTCACCGGCGAACGGCTGTCGGCTGAGCATCCGCCGCATTCACGAGCGAGGAACGGAGGAAAAAGCGGCGCGACGAGAGCGCTCCGGTAGGTGCGCGAGCAAGGAGAGAGACTCTGCAGGCTCGAGAGTGATTTTAATCCCTGCGCAATGAGGACCTTTAATCTTCCTAATGTCGTCCCCGGGAAACTAACTGTTACACCGGGCGGCTGAGACTCACCCCCGTCGGGAACAAGTGTTTCCTTACGCCGCATCCGGCATTCCTCGGCGCAAAAATCGCTCGCGACGATCGAGATTTCGTCCCGTCGCCCTCCCCCCTTCCACCCTGCCCCGCCTCTCGGCCACCGAGGCCAAGAAGTCTCCCCCGAGCGCGCGACGTAATTCGCGATTTTTAACGCGGCGGATAGAGAGAGTACTCCGGCCTGCTGGCGCGCAAGCGAGATTCTCAAAGCCACGTGTGATGTGGTGCATCTGCTGGACATGTCGGATAAAAAAAGAATACATATACATATATATATATATATATATATATATATATACATAGCGGCGCGCGTGGTAAAAACAAAATACACATTTGGATGATATACGTTGATCTCTGAAATTGAACGTATAAAAAAATAGAGTTGATGCTGTAAAAAAAAAATAAATAAACCACGCTACGTGGTCCCCTCGCGTCTAAATATCGGCTGTTTCGACGCCCAGCCGCGGATGATGCATATCGATACCAAATGTTTCGAAACACACTCTTTTTTACGCTTATCACGCCTCACACAAAGACTGCGCGGCTCTTTGTTTCGGGACAGGCGCGGCGGGCAAATAAGCGTAAAATAACAACGAGAGTCGTGTTCTCGTCGCGTCGCGTCGCGTTTCGTCTCGTATCCCGTGTGTTGTTCGATCTGCTGAAACTTTCACGATAATTTGGGACTTGGAGTCTGTTTACGGTATCGACCTGCGCGCGCGCGCGCGCGCGCGCACGCTGCGGTATCGCGGCGATCGAAGCTCGAGCTCTCTCGCCCAGCCCCGGCAAGATTGGCAAGAGAGAGCGACTTCGGTAAGAGGGATTTACGTTTATCGCCGATCCGTCGAGCGAGTTCCGGCGGAGCAGACTGCGCACCGAAGGCAGATCTCGTCACGGCCGAAGATCGATAGACGCGCAAATAATGCATCGCTCGTCGGACAAAGAACCCTTCCTCGCGCGCGAAACGCGCTTTATCACGCTCAGCCGCGGCGCGATCCCGATACGAAGATAAAAGCGACCAGCGACCAGAAAGAATGGGAACGGAAGATGTCTGCGTTACGATCCGCGCCGACTTTCGCTGTACGCGTCCGTGTGCGCACCCCTACCTCTCCCCTCGCCCCAGCCCTTCCTCTCTTCCGGGGCCGAGACACGTTTGAGTCTCGGCGACACGTCGATTAATCACGCTTCGTCGTTCATCTCACGGTAATTATGCCGCTTCGATTCTCACCGAGGAGGACTCACTTCGGAGACCTTCGGTCGTTCGCCGCTGGTCGCGCGGAAATTTCGTCGCATCTAATTATCGCACGTAATATTACAGTCGGCAATTATAATTATAATCCATCGATTATGCGTTGGCGCAGTAGCTCGACGAGAGGAGAGCGAAGAGAGGTTCTCCAAATCGAATTGAATAATTCAGTTTAGCCGATCAGTCGTAGCGTAGCTTCCCTTGTCGCTAATTAGATTGCAGAGCGACGGCAAACTAAGTCGCTCGATTGAAATATTTTAGCGAGAGGGCCGAAACGTCGTCAACGCCGGCGTCATCGCGCCGAGGCGAGCAATTTCTGCGCGAGAGAGACAGCGCGCGCTGTAACGGACACCGTGTCTTCATCTTTTTGAGATCATCGTAACCCATCAGCGGCTCGAGGCCACCTCGACTCTTATCGCGAGCGAGTTCTTCGCCCTTACATTCTCGCGATTACATTACAAAGGGCACGAGTTATTCTCGTTATGCTCATCGCGCAGTTCGTCGCGACGCCGCTTCGACGGTTCTTCCGACTCTCTCGGTAACTCGATATCGAGCATCACCCTGGACTGCTTCCTCGTGTTGTCTCGTCCGTCGTCGCCATGGCGACTCTGAACTCTTTCGCTGCCGGCACGAAAACGCCATATGTGGGATATATCCCATCTCATGCTTGTATCTGGTCCTTTTATCGTCGCACTTGACGTCGCGGCGAATGTCGCGGCGTTGTTTTATTTTCTCTTCTCATCTGTTCGCTCTATGTTGATTAGAAGTTAACAAACTCACGCGGACACGAAGCGCGAAAATACGAGTCGAGCGATCATCTCTCCTCCACAGCCCGTTGCTTCTCCCACATGCATTGTATGCATCCACGGCGATGAAAGAGAGGTTATACCAGGAGGAATAAGGAACGGGGTTACCGTTTTTGTCGCGTCGAGTTTGTACGCAGGACGATAAATGGGATGAGGATATAAAACCCGGGACGTTTCTTTCGATTTATGGGAGGCCTTTCACGTCCCGCTCGGCTCTTATCGAAGTGCCGCGAAGTGGAGGAGAAGCTATCGCTTTAAAGTGCAAATGAGGATTAAGTTCGATTACGTTTATCTGTATAAGTCTTTCGCTCGCAACCGGCTCGCCACCGAAGTGAAATTAAATAAAGTGGCCGATAACGTATAATGAGCCAAAATAAAGTGGACTCGAAGAAATGGCGATGCAAATCAGACGGATCGCGACCGACTTGAGCGGCGGAAGATTCAGGGGCGGCGAAAAGTTCACACGGACGCGTCC
Source organism: Harpegnathos saltator (assembly GCF_003227715.2). Taxonomy (NCBI): domain Eukaryota; kingdom Metazoa; phylum Arthropoda; class Insecta; order Hymenoptera; family Formicidae; genus Harpegnathos; species Harpegnathos saltator. The sequence continues at coordinate 1,056,302 of NW_020230625.1, forward strand.
CTGTGAGAAACGTGCGAGAAAAGTTATTGCATTCGATAAACACACTCGAGAGACTCGAGTGTATTTGATTCGCAGTTTCACATCGTCGGCTCCTTCACGAGCCGTGTCCGCGGGATTAACGTATGACGGCAACGAAGACAGTTAGGAGTTTAAGTGATGGCGCTCGCGCTGATCGCGTTGCAGCCAATTTTCCGACGCGCCGTTGAAAAAGCCCGTTCTCCACGGCCTTTAAGCTCTCGACTTCTTCGTGTCGAGCGTAGTTTTTGCGCAAACTTGGAAGATCAGTTTAATGCATTAGCGCAAAAGGCCTCGTATTAGTCGGGTCCCTACGGTACCCTCCCGAAGTTAACCCATCGGTTAACTGCCCTTCCTTCACGGAAGGGGAGAGCGGACTTCATCGAGTGACTGAGATATCCTTCGCCTTTTTTCTTCTCTCTACCAGTTTTCGTTTTCGCGTTCGTTTAATTGCATTTCTTCGTCAGCGAAGATATATCCGGCGACGAGGGAAAATTGCCACGGTGGAACAATCGAAACAAGCGAATTGGATTTCGCTGTTGTCCAAGTTATTCCACTCGGGCCTCACGCATTTTCATCCTTTGGTGTGTTCGCGCTGATCCGTTTTCCTCGACGTTGTTTTTTGGCGATAGCGACGACACTCACGGCTGAAAAAATACGTGTCGCCGGAGTAATATTCGTAGATGTTTTCGTTCCTCGTTTCGCCGTTTATCCGCGAACTAAGTAAATAACGGCATTTATCACGATGTAAATGCGATCTCAAACGATCTTTCGTTATATCGCCGGAGAGATGTATTTCTCACGCGATGTAAGTTTTCAGTGAAATTTATGCGGGGCAGACGCGCCGCAACGGGTTACCTGCTTGATAAATCTCGTTTACAACGGGCATATAACTTCTGATTCAAGTCCTGCGGTCGATGCACCTTCCTACATATATGTGTGTGTGTGTGTGTATATATATATATATATATATGCTCGTATATATAGTGTACCCTCGATACTCTTGGCGAACGCGGCTGTACGAGCGCGATAATTTCCGCTCGTCATATTGTCGCCGCAATAAAATTTTATTTTTGAGCGATGGACTTTCATGCGCGCGACACACAAGCTGAGACGCATTCTGGTAAAGTCGGCCGCGGCCGAGCATCAAGAACACCAGAAGCTATCGCGGTTATACGAGTCGCGCGCGCGGAGAAAATCCCCCTGGGCAATCGTCGCGAACACTCGAACCGTGGAATACGGCTGTTATTTAGTACAACGATTCGTACGACGCGATCGATTCTCGCAAATAATTGCCGACACAGAGCGAGAGAGTTGTCAACTACGCAACAGAGACGGTAATCTAATAACGCGATCGTACTTCATTTCGCCGCGTCCGATAAATCGAGCTCCCACTCCGGGAACAGTCGAGGACGGAACTTTTTTCAACGAGCGATCTCGTATTTTCGCGCGTTCACGGTGTCGCAACTGTTATGTTATTATTCACGGTCTAATTTCGCGAGCGATGTTTCACTTTACGACGCGTCGTAAGAAATACGTACGAATTTTCTCTCGTCCGTTGAGAGAAGCTTTTTTTTTTCTTTCGTGCATCAGCAATATCAGTGAAATACGGTGATTTTCGGAGACCGCAGTCCGAGTTAAGATCTCTCGTGAGCAAGCCCCCTCGTTTTTCTGAGTTTTCCCCTTGACATTCGTGGGAAACTGAACTAGTCGTGCACGCGAACGTGTTGTGATCGCTCCGATGCGATCGTGATTTACTGTTATACCGCCGGCATAGTGACCATTTTACGATCGCCTTAGCTACATTACGGACATTACTGCCATGGGCGATATTATACGCGCAGCGGCGGCGGCGGCGGGCCGATCCATTTTTCAAGAGTCTCGCGAATGTGGCACAGGGATTACCCTGGTTCCATATAACCCATACTCGTAATATAGCTCGCATTATATCTCTACACGGGGGGAGTCTCGACTCCCATAACTTCACCGATAAACTTTCTCGACTCGTTTTCTCTCTCTCTCTCTCTCTCTCTCTCTCTCTCTCTCTCTTTCTCTCTATCTCTTTCTTTCGTGAATTATCACGATAAATACACGTATATATCTCCATCGAATGCTCTTTGATAAGCAGGTATAGCCTCGACACGGCTATATCCGGAGGAATCTTTAGCGTTTTGTTACCTTTGTCTTGCCGGAAATAAATAATAAACGGCGGATGCGATCGGTGTGCACTGCGACGGCGGATGGGCATAAACTGCATCCGCATCAAGCTTGCGCTTTCACCGATCGAGCTTGCGAACGTAACGATATATTGACGGTAGAAATCCGATTCTCCGGCGGTGAATTGGCAGCAGATCAAACTGTCTGGCGTTCGTTTAATCTCGGGAGTACCTTGCGAGCTTTTTTCAGAAAATTTTATTTTTAAGCTTCTCTGAGATTTTCCTCGCTTTGAGTCTCGCCGAAACGGTTCACGGTAAGTTCGATTACCGAAATATACGTAGCGTCCGAAATTCCTCTACGTAGCGTACTAAAATCTTATCAGGAAAATAAGTCTTATCGGGATTTTTTTCTTCTTTGAGCAAGGGTCTACCCTAAATCGCGCACGCGCGCGCGCAGTCACGCAATTCATAGCTGAACGAACATAAATATATTAGTGATAGGATGCCCAGTGTGTATATAGGCGTGTACACATATCCAAGGCGCAGGCTCGTCCACGTACGAGAACCTTGCAGACCGCTCGCAGAATAGTCTGGGAAAGTGGTTCGGCGGAATTTTCACGGGCAAGCTCGTTCCCTTACGCTCGACGGCGGTTTATGGATTTTATGAGGCTGGGCTCGTATAACACTGGTCCCGTGAATCGCAAGCGAAGTGCTTATTTACTCCCCGGCTCGTTAATTCTCGCTAAAGTAAAGCGCGAACGCGGTAATCCGGCCGTTAGACGCCGACTGTGGATCGCGCCGCTTAAGGCGAGTTTGCACGGCTCACTTTTGATGATCATCCCGGATGAATCATTTCCATGAGGAAGGTCCAGCGAACGATGCAGGCAACGTTACGCTATGCGCGATTGTCGATCGAAGAGAGACACGTGAAATCATATCCCATCGCCTTTTCCATCGCCGGACAATCGCACGAAAGATGGTCCGAAAAAAAAGAACAAACTTGCAAAGACCGAACATTTATCACGAGAAATTTCAGCCTGTCATGATCTCGGAGCAAACGTCAGTCGAGCAAGCGTTTCTTCCCGTTCGCGGTATCCACTAGGAACGGTCCATCGACCGCGGGCGATTGTCGGGATGAAATCGCTCGGATCTGCCTTTAGTCATCTGTATTTCATCATATATCGGCGAACGCGTGTGTTGAAGCGAGGCTTTCGGCGCGTAAAGGAAATGGGATGATTCGCGGAGTGTAGATGCTGCAATCGTTACGTTGCGCGCGTTTTATTTTTATCGGAATTTTCGGCCGCGCTCGTAAAGGCCGCCGGGCGACTATAAGGAATATGAAGATAGCCCGTTTATTCCGATCGCCTCGGCAAATGCCGAACGGCCGATAACGACAGAATTTAAATCGCATTGCCGATAAACGCGGTAGCCTGGGATGGTCTCGTATATTTACGGGCGATTCGCCGCGGTGAACATCCGTAGGGCAACACCTTGACAGCTTTCGTAGCGCGGGGAAGGGGCGGGGGGACGAAAAAGCGGGAAAAAATTCCACTTCTTTATTTCTCTCTCTTGATTCTTCCGTCCCTTCGGTTGAGCGAAGTTTCGGGAACGCATGGTACATTCATAATCCAAACGTCGAGACTCCATCACTTTTCAATTTAACTCGATGAATTTTGCACGAGCTACGCTACGTAAATATTTAAGATTATTAAAGCCACTCCCCCGTAATCTTTCCATTAATTTCTAAGGTGGACTTCGGTAATGGGGGAGAAATTCCTACCGACGTCGAGCTAATTCTCTGTCGGGATTGGCCGGATAATCGCGGTTCTACGCTATTCTACTTTCCCCGTGGAACAGTAGTCATTTGTCTCGCGGTAATCCAAAAATCCATTGAGGAAACTCCGAAACCGTAGATTACGTCGGGGCGCCGCGCCAGAGTGAAAGGAAGAACCAGACGGAGAGGTGGGAAAAGCGGAAAGCCGGAAATAGTGCGCTCGGCCGAGCGCGTGCGCGCACATATACGCACGCGCATGCACTCGCTGTGTGTGTGTGTGTGTGTGTGTGTCGACGGATTTAAATATATTAATTTTCATTTTGCTTTGGCACAATGCGCGCATGTCGGCGCGTGACAATTACGCGATCGACGCAGGGCGATTCGCGTCAAGTGTTACAAAATTTATCGAGTATCGCGTACTCACGTGCGTTTTCTGCGCGTCGTCGAGCCGAGCCGAGCCGAGCCGAACCGACGCGTCAGAGAAGAGGTGCGAGAGAACGCTTCCCGCATTAATTCGCTCGTCGATTATCGAGTTACCGGCCATGCTCCGTCGCTGCGGTAACGCGGAATTGATACGGTTCACTCGTAAACGCCGCATCCGCCGCGTCTCAATTACGATGCTTACTGACGCGAAGCTCCACGTATTATTCTTCTATCGCTCTCCTTCCGCCGCGCCGGGCTAAGAAGCGTAGTGGAATGCGATCTTCCTGCGCATAATTGTTTTTGGATCGCCGGATAATGGATTTCTCCGCGCGGCCGCGACGGGAAACATACCCGGGAGACGTTGCCGCGTCTGTAATTGATTAGTGTACTTCTTCTCGCTGGCTCTCTCCTTCCCTCCTCCCCTCCCCCCCCCTCTCTCTCTCTCTCTCTCTCTCTCTCTCTCTTTTTCGCACCTAATTCTCTCTTTAGAAGTATCATGCCTTCCGAGTTCATCGCAAAGTGGAGTCATACATCACTTTATCTACGACAGCGTAATGTAGGGTCTTGTAACTTTGAGGAATGAAGGATCGAAGTGTCTTTACGACGCGCGCACGCGATGCTTTACGATGTAATGCCTCCTGAAACGTGTGCAACCTTCTAATGCATATTAGAAGCATGCCGGTTAACGACAGAGTGCAATCGGGATGTAAAAGGTTTCAGTGCATATTTACGGCAAAGAGGCATCAAAACGTGAATGTGAAAAATTCACCAAACAGAGACAAAATTAATCCTTTGTCAGTACATCTTTCATTCGGAAACTCCGAGTGGAAATGTCGCACTTGTATCGCGTATCGGCGATACCGACGCAAGATTGTCGAGGGAAATTATTTGATGGGAAAATGAGAAGCACATTGAACAAATCCACGTAAGAAGAAAACAATAAACGTCCAGTGAAAACAGGCGCTATTATGCAAAAGAAATACGCGTTGACCGATGAAAAAAAAATCACCGTCGGACGGTATTCGCAACGAAGGAAGGCGGGCTGTAATCCGCGAGAGAGAGAGAGAGAGAGAGAGAGAGAGAGAGAGAGAGAGAGAGGGGGGGGAGAAGAAGCGTACAAAATCGGTAGGGGAACGGTCGCGCATGTAAATGCAAAAGGTTAACCCGGGATTACGCATTCAAAATGCCCGGCCTGTTTTTGAACGGAGCGAGCCCGATCGGAGGACGGTTTTCTGGCGGAATCCGCGGTATGCAAATGCAGCGGCGCGCGGTTATATTTGCATACGCTGAAAGGCGCGCACCGGCGTGAGTTGTGCGGTCACACGCGCGGCCGCGCGTCCGTGTAACGCGCCGCATTCCGCTATCGTACGCGCAAATTGTACAATATCGCGAGCGAACGAAATACGCGCGACGCAATTATAACCGACGCGCGAATCGCGCTCCGTCACGCGCGAGCGCGCCGCCGCGCTCTCGACGAGAGAAAAATCGAAAATCTGCGCGTGTGAAAAAGCCGAAAATCGTTTCTTTCTCTTTCTCTCATTTTCCTCCTCCCCATTTAGCAAAATTTTCGAGCACTGAAACGGAGAGATATTATCACGAGCTCACGACGGTGAAGGTACCGTTAATTTCTCGTTAAGGTTTAGCCTGAAATAACCCCGCCTTTGTCCGACAGGTGTCGGAAAGAGTAAAAAATTTCTATCGAGGGCAGCCTGAGATTACAAAAGCGGATATTTGATTCGTGCGATTTACGAATCTTCATGCGCGAAACAATGAGTCAGCCGCGACATGATACTTGGAACAGTCAGACTAACGGCAGAGTACGTGTTAGAATAGTTGAAGCAATTATGTCAGTCGTGTCGGAAAAGAGGAGAGGAGCGGCTCTGAGCCTGGCGTTTCTCTCGTCATTTCATTGGATATTTTTGCATGCGAAACAATGGGGCGCTTTATTTGATGGAGCTACACGGTCAGCGTTTACGAGTGTAGCGTTCGTCATACTAATATTCGAAACTCGGACGTTTTTAATTAATAAAAGACGTCGCGCGCGCTTTGTCCGCCGTTTCTTTTGAACGTTGCAACTGTTTTTGCAATCGCGCGCGCGCGCGCGCGCGCGCTGCCTGATGATCATTCGTTTATTTCCAACGGGAATCTACAAAGCGCGCAATTTTACATTTCATACGTGGCGTTATAAAGGCGAGATTTGAAAAGGCCATTTTTACATTGTTCTTATTTTTCCACGAAAATTACATCCGTAACGTTGAGCAATTAATAACCACCCCGCCCCGGCTCCACCGCGCCTCGCCCCGCCTCGTCTCGTCTCGCTCGCTTACAACGTAGAGGAATTTCCGATAATTCCACACGAACATGACATTAATTAATCGCCAAAATGAATACGCCGTAGTTCGTTACAGAAAGGGCCGTGGTCGCAAACTACAGCGCATCAAATATATCTCGATCATCAAACGTGCAGAATGCAGGAGCGTATATAAAATCGATGGATGATGCGAAATCATCGCTAAGACCAAATGTGTTGCGCAATAAATTACGTTTGCGAGAATCCGCCGCTAATCTGGCAATAAGCCACCTGGGCCGCTCGCTGAGATTCAGGACAAAATTATACCAAATCGCCGGGCTACCTAGTCACCCGTCTGATCCGTTAATTCTCTCTCTCTCTCTCTCTCTCTCTCTCTCTCTCTCTCTCTCTCTCTCTCTCTCTCTCTCTCTCTCTCTCTCTCTCTCTCTCTCTCTCTCTGCCTCTGCCTCTTCCGGCTGATCGATCGGAACTTCCGTTCAAGTGGTTGCCGCGCCAACAAATAATTATCCCCCCCTCTCTCTTGCTTCCGTCCGTCTCTCTCCACATTCGTGACGGCTATACATAGTTTGACTTATAGTTGAACTATAATTGTGGCCACTCTCGTAGTCATTACCGCGGAAACGGAATACACGTTTCCGAATCTCATGCAAATGAGGTTAATCGATACACTCCTTCGTTTATGCGCACTTTACAGAATCGAAGGACACTTTGCTTCTTCCGAGTAGATTCATTTATAAACACGATTAATCTCTGATAAATTTGAGAGGAATAACTCGGTATCCCGTTGCAGAATAAACGGCTTAGAAAGTTGCAAAGAGAATGGTGGATCACCTGCGAGAAAGTTATCGGAAAAGTCGTGAGAGAGAGAGAGAGAGAGAGAGAGAGAGAGAGAGAGAGAGAGAGAGAAAGAGAGAGAGAGTGTGTGTGTGTGTATGCGCCGGTAAATCAACTGCGAGCAACTTTGGATTCTTTCGCTTCATTTTGCTTTCGCTCTTTCCATCTTCGATGCTCTTAAAGATAAGAACGCCCGAGATTCGGCGAAGGAATCGCGATTTAAGCGACGACGGCCGAGTACAGTTAGCGACGGCCTAACGCCGACTCGTTGAACGGGGTGCCGCAGCGTGAAGAATCAGCGAAACAGCCGGGGCGGAATTAATCGAAAACGCCTGGAAAATTACACAGAGGCTCGTGCACCGCGCAATTTTGGAGACCGTCCCTTTTAGTTAAATGGGCGAGCACGGCACGGAGGTCATCGACAGATATCGACAATTTTAGGAGCAGGACGGGAGCAGGAGGGGGTCGGCCTATATACTCGTTACCTCGCGTTGTAATTAAGCCAGAGTCTATAGGTACAATGTATGTAAAGTGGGTTAGCAACGTGCGCGGTCCACAACCGGTACCGTGGATTATTATGTACAATCCTGATAGTACTACCCGCGGCACGCGGAACCCCATGCTGCCAGCACCGTAATACAATGTTGATAGCGGCCACTTGTTGTCCGGTGAACATCGTGGAACGTTCCCTTCGCCTCGTGTCTGAAGAACCCCCCTCTCGTGCGCGCGCTCACGCATTTCTAATTATAATTATAATTGATTATCTTTTCCCTATGCTTGTACGTTCGATGCACGGAGCTTCCTGCTAATGTCACGCCTGCGAACAATTGAATGGTGATTTAGTGACAACGTATTCCGCCGCCGATTGCAACGGTAACTCTCCCGCTCTTTTTTCCGATGTCCGTCGGAAATTTATTCTCGTCTGAGATGTCTTTCTAAAGTTGCAAGGTGTACAATTTCCACGATGCGTTGTCGTTACACGACTATTGTTACCGCGCTGTATTTACACGGATTGCGGCGGTAATTGGTCTTAGATATCAGATTAGCATTACTCTTGGCCAACAACCGACGCGACGCCGTGTATTTCCCCGAACGCGAGCTGTTTCATTTTATTAAAAGAGAAGCAACGAATCGAACGCAGTGGTTTATTCACGCGTCCGCGCGCGTCCCTCTAACAATACGACCTTGTTTGCGATAATACTTGCAACGGCGTTACGGGGACAATACCTAAAATCTCAACGGTTATCACGCAAATTGCTTCAACCGCAATTCGATTCGGCGCGATTGCCGCGCGCGATAAATAATCCAGAAAAATGAAAGCGTTGAGTCAACGCTGGCGGAGCCATATTGCCGCTTGGATTTTATTGATAGTCGCGGACACACACACACACACACACACACACATATGCGCGCGCGCGCGCGTACGCAACATCGTGTGGAAGTGGACCGAATTCCTCGAGATGAAACAGAAATACACGGTAATTTACGTAACGCCAGCGTATCCCGCGGAGAGAAAGAAGAAAAAATGAAGAGCGAAAAGAGAGGGAGGGCAAGAGAGAGAGAGAGAGAGAGAAAGAGAGGGAGGGAGAAAGGAGGGAAACCGGGCGCTCGGACACGGGGCGAGAATTATTATTCGGCGAGTCGTGTCCGGGAATACCGCGAATAAAGCTATTGTGCGCGAGGTATGCCCGCCACCCGTAGCTCAATGCGCAGCGGAGCTCTTGTAGATGTGGTCATCCCTCAAATTAACACGCTACCGTGCCCTGAACCGCCGTCAATCAAGTCCGGTCTCCCCCTTGCTATGCCACAGTCTCCAACAATGCGCGCGCCCCGTCAGTCATTTCGTTATGGAGCTCCTGCCATTAACCCCTCTCCCGTCCTTTCGCCGTCCCCTCTCCGTCGGTCCGCCCAGGCCAAATAAACCAAATCAAATTAAGCGCTAATTACGGCATCAACGTGACAATGCGCTCAATTACTCCCGGAAGAGTGAATTTACATAGGAGTGCGTGTGTTGTTATGCGTAACGGCGCCGGCGTGTCTGAGATATCGCTGCGACGCGACGAAGCCAATTGCGCATTATTCAGGATGGATCCTCGCGCAAAAAATTCACCGCGTCTGCTCGCGGGTGCTCGCTTATTGGTGAAATCGCGCTTGCATTCTCCGAGAGAGCGAGAGTCGCGTGTTCACTGATAGAAAAATATAGTTGAATTAACTATAGTCTGACTATATTTTATAGTTCATTTTGGCGTCAACCATATTTTTATAGTTCGTAGAACCTGCAAGATATAGTAGAATAAACACAAACATACAGTCATCAATGATTGTCTTAAATAATTGTTTAGTTACTTTAACCACATATATGGTAATTTCTCATTTACAAATATAGTGAGATTTAATATTCATATAGTTACATCTGTCATCATTTAGCGAATATTCCGGTAACATTGACTATATAAAAGAGTTACTTTACCTACCATTTTATATTTGTATCCATACAACAATTTTAGTTTAACTTACTATAATTCTTAGTAAAAATATTATATGGTTGGTTATACGATGCCTGTTATGCGATATCGTAATTATTACCGATATTATAGTAATACTTACTATAAATATGATATTTCGGACTATAATTTAGTTACCATATCATTATAGTTCCAAATATCATATATTTTTCTCTCAGTGTTGTCACTCGCTCCTTCTCCTTCATCACAGCCGTCTCACCGAGACGTTTCTCCTTGAGTTCTACTTGATTAATCTTGAACGAACGCAGCCAGCGACGCTTAATATTCGGAAATGCGCGATCTTCGCGACAGGATTGTTGCTTACGGCGCGAGATAACAAAAGAGACCGCCGGGGACGGGCGACGGCGCAGAGAGGGTGGCGAGGAAAATGACGACGGCGAAGATTGAAAACTTCATGTTTCGAGCGTACGCACTTCCCCCCGCGGTCGTGAGCGCTCCGTAAGTAAAGTAAATATTCAGCCTCGCGTCGATTCGCGGCCATTATCGTAGAATTACCTTCGCCCGCCTTCGATCGTCTTATTTCACTACATCGCGGACACCGGAGGGCGCACGCATTAAAGCAATTAAAACTTTCATCTGTGTCATTAGCGAAGTTATTGGAGGTCATTAGCGGATCGAGAGTCGCATTGTTGCGCGTACGCAAAAAAGTTTTCTCGCTTTGATCCGAGACGTACGCAGGTGTCCTGATAAACCCACACCGGTACGGCACAACTAGGGATGCAGCGATAAATCGATAATATCGAAATATCGGCATATCGAGAGATAAATATCGAATATTTATCGATATTTTTTGTCTCCGATAAAATCGATATATCGATATGAATTTTACTGATATTTCGTATTTTACTGATATTTCGTATTTTTCAATTACAGTTCTAGGGGCCTATTACGGTTTTATTATGACCGAGATGAAAATAACAAAAGTGAGTGAATTCACTGGAATATATGGTATACGAGTATCATGTAATTGGTCGATGTCTAATAAATTCGCTCATTTTCATCATTTTCACCTCAATCGTTGAACCGTAATAAATCTCCTGCTCCGTGTATGCGGTGATCTCCGACAAACGACCGCGGTTTATTATATATCATATATTTTCTAATAAGAATATGACAATAAATTATACGAAGATAAAAATTTTTAAAAGATCTCTTTAAATTTTTCGTGTATATCCTTTACACGCATCCCGCCCCTACGTGTATACATTTTTCATATAAATATCGATATTTTTCCAAATTATCAATATTATCGTTATCGATGGTTCTGAATGACGATAATATCGTTATCGATATTTTGAGAAATCATTGGATTCCTAGGCACAGCCGTCCCACTCGGAATCGCGGCTAGGCTGGCGAACGGAGGCAGGAGCGACGGGAAGGACGCGTTTTACTCCGTGGTACCGCACATTCATAACGGAAAAGTAACAGGCAGGGAAGTGCGGCAGCGGCTGGCGGAGACTCGCGTGCGAAGTCTACGCCGCGGATTCAATTTTCATTTACTTAGGGACGATGTCGTCGACGACGTCGTCGTCGACGACAACGACGACGACGAAGCCGGAGACAAGGAACACGAGCGAAGGGGCACGAGGGCGAGGACGACTGCGACGACGACGACAACTCTATCCCGCGTATTGGTGCGCGGGCGCATGCAGGCGCATTCCTCCTCCGATGTCTCGGTGATATTACATTTCCAAACGAGCCGCTTCTCATACGGCATTATTCGGTCGTCCGCTGCCGGCACCGTAAGCGCACCGCGAGCGCCGCCGCGCGGCGAGGCGGCGGCGAGCGGAGGAATGCGTATATCTGGAGGCAAGCAGAACTCCGCTCTCGTCCCGACTCGTGGAATCGCATTACTGGCAACCGTCTTTCCACGGCGAGTAGGTAGCTTAGTAGGTAGGTGGTGGATGGATACGCACGTATAAAATGCCATCGGTCCAGAAATACGAGTATATATATATATATATATATATATATATATATACCGGCGCGGTCTCTCGCGCGGGAATCGAAATGAATTGCGGGCGATCGCGACTGCGTATGAGGAATGCGGCAGGATCGTGGCCTTGTCCACATTCCCTTCGACTCTGGGGACTTTCGGGGAGCCCTCCGAAAGAGCTCCTAATTCTCCACGGACCCTACGACGAGTGCGAAACGTGCCGCGCACGCGGCGTCGTCGCGTACGAGCCTTTAATCTTGGACTCGTGACTTTCCACCGTCGCGCGTCGTCGTCGATTATATCGTGTCGTATATCGACGACGTTGCCGTGACATTCGATCACTTCAAATTACACACGCGTTGCGTCCTGAAGGTTTGCAACGAGTTTCGAAACTCGTCGCGCGCTGCCGCTTCCGTTCATTCGGGCGGATTCGCTGTCGAGATCAGCTTTGTCTCGTTGGAACGGCAAAAATATGAACTATCGCGAAAGCTATTGTGTCGAGATTTTGCTCGCAGAGGACGTACGTCGTGTTTCACGCGAGTCATAACGTTGACACCTGGCATTTGACGTTCACGTTAACGTTAACGTCTTGCGCGCTCGGGCCTGCGCGATGACCGTTGCTCAAATCCTCCCCAACACCCTTTCGAAACCTCCTCATGAAGGCTCGGACAAAGTTTCGACAGTTGTCGTTCATACGACGCGCTCTGCGGATGCCCCTCGTCGAGCGGGCAACTCGAAAAGATTGGAACACCTTTGACCGATTGAAGCGCTGCGGAACTTAACGACGCGTGGTCTATCGGTAAGGGAACGACGCGACGGAAGAGAGGGCGGCGCTAACTTTGTATAATTCCGAGAGCGGTTAATGAAGGAGATAGGCGGTACAAAGTTTGACAAAGCTGGCGATCGTTGAAGCCTCGTGAAAGTTGAATGCTGCTCAACAGTGTGTAAAAGCGGGGGAGTCCCGTGCGTATATAAGAGATAGTTGAGAGAACGGCGCGAGCGCGGGCGAACGGGGACGGAATAGTTTACAATAATGGAATCGCATAGACGATTCGCCGTTTTGATATAACTATAGAAATACAAGTTCTATCCGCGGGCCGCGTAATCACGTTTCGCGGAAAATGAAGCTCCCGTCGAGAAGTCCTCCCTCGCGGACTCGTACTCTAAACACGATTACGCGCGGGGAGCGAGCTACAGCTTTTTAATCGACATGTTAGAGCGAGAATTCGGGCAACTTTTAACGCGGAGTTACGAGCCTTATCGTGTTAAAATATTTAGCAGTTTTTATATTAGCACACTGAGATAAAAGTATACGATATTTGGAACTGTAATGATATAGTAACTAAATTATAGTCCGAAATATCATATTTATAGTAAGTATTACCGTAATATCGGTAATAATTACGATATAGGCATAGTATAACCAACCATATAATATTTTTACTAAGAATTATAGTAAGTTAAACTAAAATTATTGTATGGATACAAATATAAGATGGTAGGTAAAGTAACTCTTTTATATAGTCAATGTTACCGGAATATTCGCTAAATGATGACAGATGTAACTATATGAATATTAAATCTCACTATACTTGTAAATGAGAAATTACCACATATGTGGTTAAAGTAACTAAACAATTATTTAAGACAATCATTGACTATATGTTTGTGTTTATTCCACTATATTTTGCAGGTTCCACCAACTGTAAAAATATGGTTGACGCCAAAATGAACTACAAAACATAGTGAGATTATAGTTAATTCAACTATATTCTTCTATCAGTGCAGTCGGAACTGCCCGCGCATCGCGACTCGATAGCGAAACGATAAAACGATATACAGTCGTACAACTCGTGTGTCTCTCAGAAAGATGTCACGCATTCGTGCCAGTTGTATTTTGTCGTTTAATTTGAAATTTGTTTGTCAACGTAACGCGTAACGAGAAGCGATGCCCGGGCATTTTGCAGCGGCGTCAAATAAGATTGGTTATTTCGCGGCAGTCATCGTGCGGCTGCAGCGCGTCGTGAGAAATACTATTGACTTTCCGCTTTTCACCATCGCCATCGCCGACATCCTCTTCCCTTTTTACGGACGTGTAACGTGCGTGCGGCGCGATTGTCTCGGCCGGCCATTGAGTGGCTGTTACGATATTAATCTGAAACCGGGCTAACGTAAACTAGCTTCAGCCGAGCATGATTGTCGACAGGAGGATCCCCTTACCCGTTATGTTTGCGAGCATTTCAGTCAGCGCTGATGAACGCGTTGTCGTCCGATGAGGCTTTCAGCCTCATGCGCCGGCTATCTATATCGGAATCCCTTTCGCCGCTTTGATTGTACTTACCGCATTCAGCGCTTCAACAGCTATAACGTCCTGCTTTGTATGCACTTGGAGGCCATATCGGTAATATCCTTCTCCGACCTTCGCACTTAACGTAATTCACTCGTAATCCTCGTATTTATCGAATACGCAGCGTGCCTGAGATCAGTTAACACCAATTTTCCGATACCTACACAAATCGCGCGGCTGAACGGAAAATGTTCCCCACCATTTTGCCCGTCCATCGCGACGCTACGCGATAATTAACGAGATATCTTGCAGACGATAATAAGCATCGAGTGTGCGTAACTTTTTATCGCATCCTCTCGTCGTGAGGAGATATCGAGAATCTGAAATCCTTTAATCGCTTAACATTCGATGAGAGGCAGAGAGAGAGAGAGAGAGAGAGAGAGATAATTACAACGGTACAGTGTCAATTAACTTTTTTTTCTTCTTGCGAAAGGATCGTTCGGTTCGCTGATCGTACGTAAATCCTGAAATCCCGAGAAAATCCAAACTTCCGCCGCTGCAACGGGAGAGCTCCGAGGCTGAATATGAATAGCAAACGAAAATAGATATGAATAACAAATTTCATGTGATCTCTCTTCCTTCGGCACGTCGTTACGCCAGACTCGTCGCCGAAGGGCTCGCGAATGAGCAAAGTCTCGAGCCAGCGAATCGATAGAAATTTGTCGCGAGAGAAGGAGCCGTGAATTATTCTTAAATTATTAAAGAACTCCGGGCGTGAATGATCGGCCTGCGCGCCGACGCGACGCACGCTCCAA
This sequence comes from Harpegnathos saltator, assembly GCF_003227715.2. NCBI lineage: Eukaryota > Metazoa > Arthropoda > Insecta > Hymenoptera > Formicidae > Harpegnathos > Harpegnathos saltator. The sequence continues at coordinate 1,071,378 of NW_020230625.1, forward strand.
TTTCCTATCTATATTCATGCGCTTCGTTATCGTAAAATTGGTGTCCACGGGTTGGTTGGCCCCGTTCACGACCAGCCGACCAACCGTCCCGTCGTCCCGGGGAAATAGGACGGCGACCTCGTATTGGATATATGCTGGCGACAGATACCCTACGTACTTATACCCTACGCGTCTTGCTGCGCACCGGTGCTAAACGGCGTCGACAATCTACAGCATCTCGTACGTCTCGTACGCACGCGCGCGCGCGCGCTCACACGAGTGTCTGCGTCCGCAAACTCATTCGCGATACCGCAGCGCAAATACCGGCGTTCGATGTGCATAACGAAACCACGGCGCCGCCGGTTGTCTCGTGTAGTCGAAAACGAGCATCCGAGGCGCGTCGCCTCCGGCCGGAAGGGACGACTCTTCACCGCTTCTCCGCTTCACGCCGAAACGACACCGAGCCTATCCGTATCTATCCGCCCGACATCGAGTGCCATACACGAAAATCCATTAACACTTTCCAACATTCTCCCAAGCAGTCCGAGCACCGATTCTTCGGAAAATCGCTCCGCGAATCTGTGTAAAAGGACCGAACGTTCCAAGTAGAAAATGTGTCGTCACAGGGGAAACGCACTGAGAGAAAAGTATATGATATTTGGAACCATAATGATATAGTAACTAAATTATAGTCCGAAATATCATATTTATAGTAAGTATTACCATAATATCGGTAATAATTACGATACAGGCATGGTATATAACCAACCATTATAATATTTTTACTAAGAATTATAGTAAGTTAAACTAAAATTATTGTATGGATACAGATATAAAATATAAAATGTAAAGTAACTCTTTTATATAGTCAATATTACCAGAATATTTGCTAAATGATGACAGATGTGACTATATGAATATTAAATCTCACTATATTTGTGAATGAGAAATTACCATATATGTGGTAAAAGTAACTAAACAATCATTTAAGACAATCATTGACTATGTATTTGTGTTTATTCTACTATATTTTGTTCCAGGAACTATAAAAATATGGTTGACGCCAAAATGAACTATAAAACATAGTGAGATTATAGTTAATTCAACTATATTTTTCTATCAGTGCGAATATTCCGGCAGCTGTGTGAGACATTTCGCGCGGTTTACCGTCCGAAAATTCATTTACTAATCGAAAGCGACATCGAGAGAAGAGAAAGAGAGAGAGAGAGAGAGAGAGAGAGAGAGAGAGAGAGAGAGAGAGAGAGACCCGAGGAAGAGTGGCCTTCTTTTCTTCTCATTCTGCGTGATGCGCTGCTGCCGACACGTGCAGCTCGTCCGCTGCATTAATACATAAAACGCATACTCGCCCGTGGTCATCGCTGCAGCCCGCGAGATGACATTCTCTCTCTCTCTCTCTCTCTCTCTCTCTGTTCAGCGACGATTGTATGTACTCAGGAACGTCTTGGGTGCTCCGAGCCCGGGTCAGCGGTGCAATTTCAGCGACGTAGCGCAAACCTATCTACGACTTTGCGACAAGGAGACTATTACCGGGCGTGTCTAGCGGTCGTGTACAGTACCAACCAGAACGAGTCACGCGATTGGGAACAAGTCTATATAACCAAACCGAGGGAAGTCGTGCAGAAACTTTACAAGACGTTTCGGTCGAGCTCATCCTGATATACTAGACCGCTGTAAATGCTCTCTTGACTATTCCGCGCTAAGATACTTGACGGCGATCAGCAGAAGCGGATATCTACTCGTTTGCAGTCTAAAGCTAATAATTATTGCCGACAGGATTGCCGTTTAAGCCAGAACGGTCGCCCATTTTACGTTACCTGATCGTTCGAGGAGCTGTAACATTATTATTATATCCAAACGAGTCTCATAAATAACGTCCAACGACATCCGACGCATCTTTATTTATCGCGGACGCTCGCGAAGAAAATCGATAAAGCGCCTATTAGTCTGAGAATATGACGTTTATTAATCGCTATTGATGTTTGCGCGACTAGACCTTAGGAATTTTTCACGCAGGAATAAATTTGTAAAAGAAATTTAGAGAAAAGAAAAATAAGGAAAAAGAGAGAGAGAGAGAGAGAGAGAGAGAGAGAGAGAGAGAGAAGAAACCATCGAATCCAATATATATTATTAGAAAGCTACAAAATTGCAAAGAAAACATGCGCGAATATTGCTGTCAAGGTTTCGAAACATACACTATAAATTTCACGAAAATTTTCTCGCGAGAAATATACATCTTTTCCGCTATTTCTCCTGTTCGCGATATGCGCGAGTACGGTGTAATGTCGGGATGCAAGATATTTGGATAAAAACAGCATTTGTCGTGCAAATCTTCGAAGGGGTGAAACAGCGCGCGGACGATATTTCTCTTCTGCCGATATCAGTCTTGGCCAAGTTGGGACGAAGCAATCGTTGTTTAGATCTCTCTCTCTCTCTTTCTCTCTCTCTCTCTCTCTCTCTCTCTCTCTCTCTCTCTCTCTCTCTCCTCCTCCTCTCACACACACACACACACACTCACTCTCCGGGTATCTCCGTAGCCAGCCACGAAATTTCATTGCGCGGTCGTAAGAAAGTTGGAGAGCACGAGACTACCGCATTTGTACGCCAACGGGCTGAGCTCGCTCGCGGGTTGCGGCTTTTACAACTTCTCGCAGGGACAAGCCCGGTTATGATCGGTTCAGCCGACGAGACTCATGAGCGACTTTCGACACGTCGATCGCAGATCACGTCGGGAGAGCGGAGAAACGCGAGGAGGATATCGCGGTGATAGAAATCTCACTTCCCAGGATTTATCTCGTTTTATGCCAAGCATCATGCTCGCCGCGATGGCTGGCGCGAGTGCACGTGCAAGCGATTGACGCGTGATAGCGCCGAGACTTCCTTCCCCCAATCCTCCGATATGATCCCCCAGGAGCCGACGGATTTTGTAGTTTCTCGCGCACTCCGGTATCGTCGTGTAAGTTAAGAAAGATGATACATGTATATATATTTCATCCGAAACTTTTCTTCTATTCTACTGCGTCGGTCTCCGATCTTCATCTTATTAATTAAATTTACGTCGGACGAACACACATCGCGTCGGGCGAAGCCCTCAACGTCGCGCGGTACAAGAAGAAGCTTACATTCTCGACTCGTCGATGTTCGAAACGCGAAACTTCTGTAATTCCGTTCATCGCAATTTCCGCACGACACCGCGTTAAGCGGGCCGATCAGCCGATCGAATGCTCATGCAGACGCGTCCGTCCGCTCGCTGCCGGCCGAAAGGGACAGAACGGCGCGGAAATCGGCTGGGAATTTCGCGCCGCGGCTGTGCGTAATCGGGAACAGCGGTCGCGCTCGCACGCGGCCCACGCACAGCTCTCGTCACGCAGCCAAGCACAGAATCCGGGAAATCCGCGACGCGACGAATAAGCGCGTATGCAAAGCAGTTCCGCCGGTCCGCGGAGCTTGGGAGCTTAATGAAAAATCGATGCGCCCTCGTTCCCCGAGCGGCGGCGAATCGTTATCCGAGAGAGACGACGCGAACGAGGGCGCCCGGCCGGGGGGGGGGGGCGCCCCCCGTGCAAGTGTCTCCGCGCGCGCGAGAATGGCCGGAGCCGCAGGGTGGATGGCCTTTCGCGCGATAAAAATCCCGCGACTATGCAAATTCCACGGAGGGAACTGAAATCCCGCGGAGGGATTAACAGAACGGGGAGGGAACGTCGCCGCCGGCTCGTGTGCGGTCGTGCTCGCTTCAACGGAATGCTCGACCGGCGAAGACGCGCGTGAATGCAGTGACTCATCGCGGGTGGTCGCGTAATGAGGGATATTAAAGCGCGGCAAACAAGAATTACCACGGGTTATTAACCCGTCGTCGTCTCGCGAGCGTGTTCGGAAAGTTTCATCTCGGCCGCGTGCGGCTCCTCCGCACAGATTCTTCGCCGCTTTCGCGTCCGAATCGACTTGAGCCAGTGGCGTAAATGAAATTTGGAGGCCCGTATTGCCCGCCCCCCCCCCCTCCCCCATGCCTCGGGCTTTTTGCAGTATTATAGAGGCCCCGATGCCCGGGGTGTATTTTAACACCCTAATACCTTCTGTTTACGCCACTGACTCGAGCTGTAATGTCGGCCGGATTAACATGCGCGGAACATTTGCTCGCGTGTGCTGAAATATATAGACGTGCGCAGTCTTGGTTTGCGTACGGAGACACGTACGCGGACGTGTGATTCGTTTCTCGGCAGATCCTGCCGCGAAAAGGAACGTAATTTTAACGTTAACGCTCCCCGGCTATTGATGCGCGTATCACGCTGGTGTCAACGTTAAGACCGAGCTGAATTCGCGGATTGTACGCGGAATGCGCGACTCGGAGCGCGATAATATCCTACGGCGCTGCTGTGTCTTCTCGCCGCGAATGCTCCTGCGTTTCGTTTGACGTTTATTACCAGGGCGCGAAGAAGGATGCATTCATTTCCGGCTATTATCCGGCGCGCAACAAATGGCACTTTATTTACGAGAAAACGACGCGACGCGTTAGAGGACGTTTATTAATGAGCGCCGGCTTGTTGTCTCGTCAACTGCTCGTCGCGCGAATATCCATTCGCGCCGAGTTGTATTGTAAGACCTTCTGTAAGACCGTCGCTAACAATCCGATTATCGTTCTCCCTCGTGAGAGGATCCTGCCTACCGACATCCTTATGCAAGTGCGACTTATCGTTCTCTCCTTCTTCCTGCTTCTCGGGGTAAGAAGCAACCGCGACGAAAGTTTCTTTCTACTATTTGGGAGACAAAAATCTCCGTCGCGGTGTCTGGCGGAATCGCATGAAATTAATCATGCCGGACCCGCCGGACAAAACGAGCACAAGGCGCGCGGTATCTTGTTCCTTACACGGCCTTTCCGCGAAAATAGCGGAAAGATATGAATCAGTCGCATAAAATTACACTCGAAATAACGAATTGTACATGATTATTCCGAGAGAGGGAGAGGGGGAGAGAGAGAGAGGGGGAGAGAGAGAGAGAGAAAAATAAAGAGAGAGCGAGGAAGGAGGGCAAGAAAGGAGAGAGAGCTACGGGTCAACGGGCAAAAATTTATAAAAGTGTTTTCTGAAAAAATTTCATTATTTTTATGCCGCCGTTCGCGATCTGAAATTTCAATTTAAGTTAAATAGCCGTGTATTTTGGTATGCAGATGAATGTATTCGAAGAATCGTGCGCGGCGAAGTTTCTTCTTGGGGAGAGTTGCGCACCCCTCTTCCGCTGGCGCTTCTTTGTAAAAATCCCGGTCGGAAAAACCGCCGAGACACATTTGAATGAGCGTTGACGCGGAAGATCATTGACATATTTCGCCAGCGCACACATCGGGCCGCTCGATCGCGCTCACCGCTCGCGTGTATTTAATTTCACGTGCGAGCGAGATAGTTTCTAATATCCATCTTCGCGACAGTCGATATAATTTATAGATATCCGCGAGTAATTGTGGTGCCGCGAGGAAGTTCGAGTCGACCTGAATCGAACGTCTCGGAACTAAACTGAACTGACACCGTTCGCAAAGTAAGCCGTTTGTCATCTTAATCATCGTCGGAGTGTCATTATTCTTAAGCGTGTATAATCGGAGGTGAGGATAACCGCTACCACGTCGAGAACGCGTTCGACATTATCTGCAGATATTTTCCAGTCCGAGCTTCATTGAAAGTTATTCGCCGCGGTGCTAGCTGGCAGAGAGAAATAGAAAATTCCCGGTTTGGGGGCGAGAATTCGCGTGAAGATGGCGGGAGTTAATAGAATTCCGTGTAAAATGCCAAGGATGATGCGGCCTCCTACGTAATACCGCCATGTGTCATCCTGTCGAATATTTCACACGACAGAGCGCACCGCCGGCCGATATTCCAGTGGCGCTGCAACAATTTGTTGTTGCCCGTTAATGAAACGAGCGTGCAAATGTGTCTATTTCGCTCTCTATACACGATCCATTAATCAATAATTTAATCGACAGAGTACTTCTTTTTAGCCGGTCGCAGAATATCCCCGCCACCCTGAAACGGCAATAATTCTTCAAATGTTATCATCCGTCAATATTTTTTAGTTCATCTCCGGTGGGATGATTACGAAAAATAATTAATGCTTTGCGACCGTGCGGATTTCTGCACGATGTTGACAGTTCGCTCGTAAATATTAAGCGAGAAAAGTTCGTGTGCCAACGGTTAATTACAGTCCAATTTTCGCGGTACAGTCTGATTTTCGCTCTACGCTTTGCACTCCACGGTAACGGTGATACAAAACGAAAAATAAAATCGCGAATGTTGGTGTTAAGAGAAGGGAAATAGTCAAAACACGAAAACATCATTACGCATTAGCAATCACCGGAGAAAAAAATATTCGATATCCCTTCCGGTGATTTTGCCGAACAATTTGAAAACGAACGGATGAAACCGCAACAAAATGTAATCCGTTTGTCAAATTTGATGAAAAAGTGCGCTCCCACAAGGGGAGGGGGGGAGGTGAGAATCGTTTATTGTTTTCAGTTTAAAAGAGTTAATCGCTTGGCAGAGGTTACTGAAATCGAGTCAGACGTATCGATGGTCCGTGTGACCAACGATATTCGAGAATATTCGTTTATCAATACTCTTCGATATTTCTGCTTTGACACTCGCAGATAAATGAGGAGGACGCGTGCGCGCGTGTGCGCTGTAGCTTCGCAGTACGACTGTTCGAAAACAATGCGAAATATTGAACTCTCGCATCACCGAGCGACTGGCTGACAAACCTGTGTAATTTTCAATTCGCGTAACAGAATAGCTACGACAATTTTCGGTATTGTTCTGTAGAACAATAATTTTGCGCGATGTGTTATCATGCGTGTAATTAGAAGATTCCTTCGCGAAACACTGGCCAGGTGGACTTTTATACTGTTATATTTTACAAACATCACAAAAGCCGCTCTCGCACAAAGTAACGCAACATTTGCCACGTTTGCTACGCGAACATTTCAAGAAGGAGATAGAGAGAAAAGGATTAAATTAGAACATACATATCTAATGGACCGTGTAAAAAGTAAATTGTTCACTGTGCATGCAATTACGTGATAAAGCTGACTACATAATAAACCGTGATATCAATTAATCACGATTATAACAATGTGTGTAATTTACGCGTGCAATATGGCGCCTACGAAGCGACGACGAATCGAGCGAAATTATTACTGCGCGCATATATTCTCCCTCGCTTCTCGAGTCCTCGGAGCGCGACGAAAAATATACACGTATAGCACGGGAGAGGGAGGGGGGAGGCCTCGATTATATTTTTATTCGCGCACCAATTCATCCAGAGGGAAGAATTAAAGTATACCAAAGCAAAGGCGGCAACGGCCGGCAAGAGGATTTCCGCGGCGGCGCGTTGCTAATTTTATTAAAAGTAGTAAAACGCGGCGCACGAAATTATAACTCCCCGAAACTCGCTCCCTTAATTGAGGAAAAAGTTTGGATCACGCCGCAGCAGGTTCCATAAACGGAGCGACGACGCCCATAACCGACTAGCCAGCCAGCCAGCCAGCCAGCCGGTGCGATCGATTCGCCGTGCCGACGAAACTTTCGTCTATCGGCCGAAAGTGGCGGTTTCGTCGTGGGCATGCCTTTGTATTCCGGCAAAATTCGAAATTAACCGGGCTGAAATGAGATACCGAACTTGAACGCACGCGCGCGCGCGCGCGCGCTCTTGCTCGCCTTGATGTTTACACGACGCGTTTGTCGTAGCCGGCGTCATTATACCTGAACTTTGTCCGAGAAACCGAATTATCCGTAACGCGACAAATTAATACCGCTAAGGGTGGATTACTTTCATGCAGAAATATCCCGAGAATCGAGAGAAGGAACCTGATTAAAAAAGAAATACATACCGCACTGAATGATTAATGTTTTCATCCCACAAGTTCTTGTCATTTGGAAACGGAGATAGAAGCTTCTTTTCAAGAGGCGGTTGTATTCCTTGGTGAAATTCGTAAACCAGGTCGGGTAAACCACTATTTCTCGTTGCGCAATTTTGATCGAGCCAGAGTCTAACGAATTGGTAATATACGCCAATCCTGACGTTAATCGCGAACGGTGTCGTAACTAACAGCGAACAGCTATTGTTCGGTGATGATTACGGCCGCTTCAGCTCAAACGATCGAGTTTAAACGCTCTCAATGGCTTCACATTTACTTGTGATAATTAATTCTGCATAATTTAGGGCGGCATCTTCCATAAGTCTGCTGATGGTTAAGCGAGGCGCGTAAACAATTAGAGGATATGAGGGAACTCCTACCGATATAATACGATATGATAACATCGTTCGGAACTCTTGAGTGTTCCACCGTGAGTATCTTAGGCTATAGTTTGGTGTCTCGACTTAACCGGATTTCCGTAAGCAGCTTTGTAACGGAATCCTCCATCGCCCGAATTTAACCCCCTCCCCGTCAGAGACGTGCGACCATCAACAATTTTTCATCGTTTATTAAACGCGAAATACGATGAAAATACGACCGTATAGAGCACTGAGCTGTGCCATCCCCCTCGTGCTTCTCATCCCTTTCGAAAAAAAGAATTCTGTATCTCTTGCTCTCTTTCCTTTCACAGAGACGCAAATTCCCGTCCCCAACGGAGCTCTTTATATCATTGAGACCGCATCTGTACGCGCGCATCTGTAAAGAAATACAAAGCGCGGGAAATAATGTAATCTCTCTCCCTCTCTCTCTCTCTCTCTCTCTCTCTCTCTCATCGCCTTTTTATATGCGCTGGACGTCCTATATTCCCGGCACGTCCTTTCATCTGGTCAATTCTTTGATTAGTCATTCTCGAGAATCCGCAACTCTCAAACGCGCATAGAAAACCGTCGATACGCATTCACGCGATCTCCCGGATTCTCGAAGTTTCATTTTTGCGCTAACCTTGCAAATTCCATCGAACCTGAAAGACCAGTTGGACATTTCAAAGCGTTGTACAGGCTATTACCTCCCCTGACACTATCGTGCTTCGTTGGGGCTTGAGAGAAACTTATCTACACGGTGATTGTCGCATTTGATTTTTATTGTTACCACGTTCAGAGAGAAGAGAAACACGCGGTCGGCGGCGGAGCGTCCGCGCGCGTTTTTGACTCGCGCAAAATCGAATAACAGCCATTGTCGCCGTTGTTAATCAGGAAATCCGCTTTTTGCCACAGATCTGACGGCGGACGGCTTGCGGCCACGCGGCAGACGCAGTTTCTCAGGATGTACAATTCCAATGAATGCAGATAACAGCACCGGAGGAGAAGGAGGATCCGATTCCGAGAACCGCCGAGCACGGAAGGTAAGTTCAAAGACACGCTCCGCAGCCTCTCTTAACCCTTTGCAATAGAAAACCGGGATGCAGCCGTGTCGGAATAACTCGAATTACGACCGCGCGAGGGCTTAATCCGCTCTCGTACTTCCATGTACGCGCGCGTTTGTTTGTTCAATCGAAGTTCCCGAGTTTAGCCGCCGAAACGGCTGTCTTCGCGGTTGCGTTTCGTCGCAATATATTTATTTGCGTTTTATCACGGTACGTGTTGTACACGTCGAGAGATTAGATCGACAACATCACGTATTTACCCACACACAAACAGCACTTGCCGGGCAACTGCCGGGCCTTGGCGAACGCGCCAAGGTCGCTCGAGCGTCGCGGTATGATAACAACACAATAAATATCGGTACGCGAGACACTCGAATCGTCACAACAGTGTTAGACGCCGCGATGAGCGGATCGGGTCGCGTCGCGCGCTATTCCCGATCATTCTCGATCGATCGCGCGAGTGTACGCGAGACACCACGCGTACGATACCACGCGCACACTGTCGTCGTCCTGGATCCATCGTGAGTCCCGGCGGTAACGTGAAATTTCAGAGGTGAGATTACTTTTGGTTACATGATTAGTCTGTTTTTCGTTACCACTAAAATACGCCTGAAATAAGTATCGTGGCTCGCTGATTAGACAACGGCATATGCGCGATATGCCTTCGCGCGCCGTTTATTCATCAAGAGACTTCTCTATCGCTACGACTAAGCAGGAAAATCGATTTCTGTTTCAGATCTCTGGTGAAGCTTGTGGCTGATGCAACGCTGGCGCTGGCGACGCTGCTGCGAGGGGTGCGGACGCTGCACTGGGGGATCCGGTTCGGGCCAAGCAGGGTCGGCTCGAAGGTGAGTGTTTCTCGCTTCTCCTTCTTTTTTCTGTTTTTTTTTCTATACGGAGTCTGTGTACTCGTTCAATTAACCTTTTGCGATCGAAAGCTGAGATACAGCTGTCAGAATAAAAATTGGTCGATTGCGATGGCAAAGGAACTAACTCGTTCAATATCTACGCGCGCTTGTTCGTTATAACGTGAACTCTTAAATCTAATCAGCGAAACTACATTTTTCTGCTCCAGATCCGAGCGTGGCGGAACGTGGCCGACTCTGAGTCTGCAGTGTTCGGTGAGTCGAAGAGATACAAAAAGGGTGCAAAAAATAAATGGTGATGGGATACGCGAAAATCTCAGGAGATACGAGATCGCAGGTGGCGAATGTTTTTCTTTCCTTATAAAACTCGTGTTAATCAATGCGATTTAGTCTGTAGTCTTTTTCTGCTTACACGTATGTTGTGAAAAAAACATTGCTCGAAACAGTCAGGAAATCGGTTCTTAAAATTCCGAAACTTACCGGTAGACATTTAAGGATGTATTCTTCCGTGACCTTTTCGATGTGTAATAAACATTCACACGAATGTGATATTTTAGCCAGTAATTTTTTCATATCTGGCTTCTCAAGTTATGGAATGATCGGCCGAGAGCTATTCTTTCATTGCGATAGCCTATTTGTTTTGAGCAATGCATAGTGCGCATGGAAATTGCGCCACCGCGCGCCATTGTGTGCACGGAATTCGCGATTATTTTGCTCGCGCTGATAAATTTCGCGATCATGATAAATGTCGCTTGGTCATGAGTTTTCTAGATTTTTCACACGCGCAACCGCGTTGCTATTATACGTTCCGCGAGCGAATATGAATTTTGTTCAATTAAATTCACCCAAATATCGCGAGTCACGATTCCGCATATTTAACGCATATTTATCTGATACGCGCGTATGCGTGGATTTTTCCCATCTTCAGCTTTGTACTTTATAAACAGAGTATCTCGCGCAAACGTCGCAATATTCAGTAGATATTATTCGAAGGAATTATACGAAACGCCGTAAATATTTATTCGATGTCTTGTGAAGGTTACGAAGTCAAAAGGAATTTGTTTTTCGTAATTGTTTTTATTTCATCCTCTCTCGCGTACGCGTACGAAAGATTCTCTTTCGTTCTTTTCTCTTTTCTTTTTTTCTAACCGTTGAAACCGATCGTTTCCGACTTTTTATATTTTCCTTCGCGTTGCAACTACGTTTCCCTCGGAGGAATACGGAAATATTTCGCTAAATTAAATTCATGCAAGTAGCGTGCAAGTAAATTTCGTAGCGGCATCGTGAAAGAGTATTCTCCGCTAAAATATAGCGGAGCTATTTTCGCAAAAATATTACGGAGCTATTTCCGCAAAAATATTGCGGAGCTGCCTTTTCGCCCAAGTATTACGGAGCTGACTTCGCGCAAGTATCGCGGAGCTGCCTTCGCGCACGTATTGCGAAGCAACTATGCATGAACAGTACACGCACTCTTGATAACTCCGACGCGTAACGTATCGACAGATTTCATGATTGGCGCGCGACCGATGTTTTTTTTTTTTGTGTTCGCGGTTCGGTTATCTGCACGCCCATTCGCGTCGCAGTTACTTCGCTCGCGAATATTAATTCACGATTTTCATTGTCGTCTCTCGACACGCGATTCGCGCCGCGAGTGCACACGAATGGCATAAAACGTCACGTATTCGCCCAAAAGTATCGCGGTCTGCAATTCGCGACTTTTCAAGCGAGTCCCGCGAATTGCTGGCATTGTTCCTGAATTGTTGGAACCTGCCGTGCCGTCATGAACGCTCGTTAACCGAATTCGCGCGGATCCCGATTTCGTCTCGAGATCAGTCGGAAGCCGAGATATATTCGTTAAATACCGATAAAACGTGAATATTAATCGCGTCGCGAGTGAAGTGTGAATTAAAGTGAAGCGAAGCGGCAATCAACGTGGGACGACTCGATGGACTTGGCTGGACGTCGAGGGACCGACCGAAATGGTGAGTGTTGAAGTTCAACACTCGCAAAGTGCCATATTATGTAGTGCATGCATATAAATCGCATTGATTCTCGACGAGAGAAGTAAAGGCAGTCGCGTGTACATCGCTGTTTAAGATCGCGGACGCACATTCGAGTGCAAGAGATTTGTGTGGAAAGTGGATTTGCGCGCGACGTCCGAATTGCATACAGAATAAATATTGAATCGAGCCATCAGCGACTGCCCTTTCTTTCTGAACTTTTCCATTTTGTACGTGTAAATTTCTCCACAATATTGCCTATCGAAATTGATATATGTGAAATACCGATACTTCGAATTTCGTCGAATTTGCAAATTTCATGCTGAACCAACATTGCGCCTCGCCTCATAACCCGATGTGTATTCATCGTTATTAATCACATCGGATTTTCTCGACGGAGAAACATTCGTAATATAAAATTAAGTGACTCGCTTTATACCGCAAACGCCGCGCCGCCGTCCGGTGCAGCGTCGACTTTATCACGATTATATCGCACCGGCGCGGCGAGGACCATATCCGTGAATTCCAAGTAGATTTACTAAATAACGAGGATCTCCCCTTCTTAACGAACTCCGCCGGCTCGTAAATTTATTTTAATTTTAAGAGCGAAAAAACGCCGCGGTCACTTTGTACAGGAGAGGAATAGCGGAAGTTGCCGGGGGAATAGTCTGCTATTCCGAGACTTACGTGAGAGAAGACGAGGGCTGGGACGGGGAAAAACTACATTAAGTAGCAGGCAGGAATGAAAGAAAGTCGACTCAACGCGGCAAGAGTCATCGTGGGCCCTTTTATTAAATCATGCGGTCTGAATAGGGTGTTTTACTCTCTCGTTGATCAAACAACTTCGTAATGCAGAAATACGAAATACCACTTCATCTTTGACGCGCTTGCTTCCTAAAATACTTGACGCGTTTGTCGCACGCGTGCTATTAGTCGCGCGAAGCGCAAAATCGAGTTTGAAAAGGCTTACTCCTTCCATCACGGCGCATTAGTCTCGGACGTTGAATGTTTCGCCAGCGAAACTCGGCTGCCCCTTTTTTTTTTCGCCGGAGAGTCCTCTCGAAACCAACCGACAAGACAGAAGCGCCAAAGAGAGATATTTCGCGCAGCGTGATTTCACGAAGCTCTTCAATCCCCGCTGATACGCAATTGAAAAACTATCGCTGACTGTTTTCAACAATCGCAACAAGGCCACGCGGCATTTCCCTCCTTCCTTTCGCGCAATCCCTCGTCACGCGCGATATATAAAAGCACGTATCGATAGCTTTCGCTGTGCCCACGCGCGCGACTAATAGGATCCTGCAAAATCTCCCGCGCGCGTCAAGCGTCCGCCGCTCAGGAATACCTCCGTTATATCGTCCGCATTCGTATTTTTTCGCGTTTTCGCGGGATAGCTACGTACGTTTAATTGCACGCGTAAGCCCGCACAAAACGCGATCCGATTTATGCCGTCGCGAGCGTTCCGGTGAACGGAAAAACGCCCGGCGCTGAGAGGAGTAAAACGGAAATTGCGGCGAACACCGCCGACCCGTAAGTATTCATAACGTTCATCTGGCTTTTTGCGCGCTCCGTTATATATAGGCATTTTATTGGGTGCATTTGGATTTACATGTTGCGCGCGCGCGTTATATTATCTCCGTTTTTAAACTCGAAACATTCTGACGCGATTAGGAAGAGATAACTCGCGACGCGCAGCGTTTGCATTTACATGGTGAAGAGGGGGAAGGGCGAGGGGATGAGAGAGAGAGAGAGAGAGAGAGAGAGAGAGAGAGAGAGAGAGAGAGAGAGAGAGAGAGAAAGAAATAACGGACAAATGAGCATCGTGAAAAATTGCGTGCATGCTTTACGTCGGACTCTCCGCCGGCTCTCGCGATGAATAATAATTTCCGCAACGAGGGTAACGAGTATTTATTTTTTCGCGAGCACTCGCGCGAAGAATCGAGCCGGCGGCGGACGAGGCAATCAGTTTCGCAGCGACAAATTCTTGCCGTGCAGTCTCTCGCGAGCCCCTCCGAAACCGGGGCTGTGACGCTTGAGAAAAAATCCGAGATTTGCGCGCTGCGCGCAATCCGTCGCGTAATCCTATTTAGCCCCCGCGTTTCATTACTCCTGGGAGAAGAAAGTGCTGCGCACACCGGCGCACGCCCGAGATCCGCGGAATTCTCCGTTTTTCGCAACTAATCGTAACTTTCGGAAACGACCGAGAGTAGTGTGGTGGAGCGAAAATCGCCGGGTCGATAGGATTTTCACGAGGCGAAGGAGCTAATTATTTCGCGAATTACGCGGGCCACGATGGGAACGTTTTCGAGCGCGGCGCCAAGACGACGACGACGACGACGACGACGACGACGACGACGACGACGACGACGACGATGGTGATAGTGACGGTGGTAGCGACGACGGCGGGGTGGCGGCGCTGTTATAATTGAAAAGCTCAAAACCGTAATTACCCGGCGGTGCGCTTTCGGCGCGCAGTGGTCTTGCACGCGAGCGTGTCGTAATTGCATGAAAAGCTAACGCACTCCGCGCGAGGCAGAGAGCGCAACACCGACGTTCCTCGGGTAGCGCTGGGTAGAGAGAGTAAGCCGCGGAGGACGGCCGGCATTCCGAACTGACCCGAGTCTTAACAAGACGCCTACGTGTGTGCTTAAATTAAATCGCCGCTACGGCGGTGTTTGCACGTCGCGACATTTAATGCATACTTAGAAAGTCCGTCGTGGATGCGCGCTCGGAGCGCGCGCGCCAGTTGGCGCAACTCGCCACCGCCTGAGTCCGAAGAGTTCGGACCGTTCACGTGGAAAAGGAAGTAAATAGCCGCGGGTTAACGCGCTGCAACGGCCACCGCTGTCCGCATTCTCCGCGCCGCATTGAGGAATGTAAAATCTCGCGTGAAACGGCTCTCTAAACAGGTGTGAGCAAGATGCAGGATTCCTGTCGCGATTCGCAATCGCGCGCGTGCGTGCTCTTGATCGTTTTCAGAGCCGTCGTGAGAGGAGTCGTTGTTGTAGAGCTCGACGAATGTCTCTTTAATTACGCGTAGATTTCGACGAGATCGGCCGCCGTTTATCGTGAAGATCGAGTTTGGTTCGTACCGTTGGGTTCATACCCATCTCGTGTCGAGGAAGAAATTGCCGAGAAAGTAAACGCGTGTACTTTGTATCCGGGGGAAAGAGACTTCAAAATTACCTCGAAGCTCGCGGAGAATAGATTGTTCTGCCGTCGCTTGCGTTACTCTCAATTCGTTGCGGTGAGGAGAAAGATTAATTCTGGGAAAAGTATCGTGGTTGAGTAGTTTATTCCGATACATCGATCTGACGGCCGGCTCTCCAGCGTGCCGTGTTACATCTACAAGCTGATTTTACAAGTTTGAGGGATTTGATAGAATAGCGATTCTTCGAAAGTAATGTACTCTGTTACCGGCATTTCTAGTTGAATGTAAAATGAAGATTTTAATTCGCACTTTATGTATATCTCGCCGAGAACTGTCTCGCTTCTCGCTGTCCTCGGTCGTGGCCGTCTGGTGGCCGTTTCAGTCTGACCTTAATTTAGCAGCGCTTTAATTTCAAATAGCTCCCAGTTTCGAGTAGAGATTCAAATAGCGTCGTAAAACCTTGAACGTCCCTCGGAGCGCGTAATGTGCTTTTAATATGTAAGAGACGGAGACCTCTCTCTCTCTCTCTCTCTCTCTCTCTCTCGGTGTTAAGAAAAATTCGTTTAACGTACGATTCTCAGGCAATATCCCGACTCACAGGACACCGTCGCGCTTTCTCCTCTCATACGCGCATTATTTCTTACTTTGCAGCGAAGCGCGCCTGCGAAACAGCCAGCGCGAGTCCGAAAAGAAGAGAGGAGTAAAAAGTATTTGGCCATCGCGAGAAACGACTACATTATTCATGACCGCTGCCGTTGCCATGTGCAACTTTCCGATCCCATTCCCTTCCTTTGGGCAGCAGGATGCCCTCTCAACCCTTATTGATCCGCGATTCGGCAACGTATCGTGTTTTTCTCTCTCTCTCTCTCCCCCCCTCTCTCTCTCTCTCTCCCCCCCCTCTCTCTCTCTCCCTCTCTCTCTCTCTCTCTCTCTCTCTCTCTCTCTCTCTCTCTCTCTTCCTCTCGTCGTGTGTCCAACTTTCGATCGACAAATGTGATCCGAAAGCCGCGGGCGGACACGTCATTACGTACGTACCGCACTCGTTGGGCGCGATTTGCACTCGCATTGTTTGCACGACTGCTAATGAGCGCGGCGTTTGCCACCTGGCTATCGAGTAATTACTCACGGAATTGATCACGCTTAATCGTCGAGTCCCGCAAATCGACGACCTGTTTATGGAGGTCGGTATAATCTCTCGGTAACCTCCGTTGGCCGTTATTCAGGGGGTTGTCAGAGATTTAGCGCGATGAAGAATATCGCCGGCTATCCGGCAATTTCGCAATTTTCAAACCACAGGTCGTCAGCGTTTATTTGGACCCTTAATATTTACTCGTCATTTTGCCGTCAGTCGAAAACTACTTTTCGATCCTTTGATTCTGTATTTGTCGATCGAGCGTCGAACTTGGAGTCCGAACCACCGTCTCGAATTCTTCTCAAAACTCTTTTCTCTCGTCCATTTTCATTGACTGGAAAGCATTCGGCGTCCTTTAGCGTTCGCGATAGAATGTAAACCTAGATCCCTGGGAGTAACTATTAGCGCGTGCAACTGCGCCCTTCTTGTGTTGAAAGACTTTACTCCAATTTTTCGCCAAATTACTTCGCTTTTGTATTAAAAGACGCAATGTTGATTCTATTGTGCAAATATTTCGAGAGGCGAAGAAAATAGATTTGCTTGACTACTCCGAAGTGCTTCCAAAATGCCAAAGTGAATAAAATATTATTTGAGATATTAATTGTGATTAGTAGGTCATTTTATACAATCTTTTTAATGGCTTAAGCAAGATTGGGGAAGAAAAACAAGAACTTTTTGACTAACCTTTTGATAACCATTAAGAGATGAGACTAGGAGTATAAAAACAATCTTGCTAATTGTTTTACATATATCTGCGCGTTTTATTGGGAAAACGACATAATAGTGCAGAAGTGAATAATAAATTAGTTTGATATCGTTCGCGACGTGTGCCGGATGGAGGAATCTAGTGATCGAGGACGTGACTGGCGCGGCGCACTTGCCCCATTTTTTACCATGCTAGCAGAGCCCACTTCTAATGAGGAAATTACGTTTGATCAACGTTCCGCTCATTAATGTCCGAGATAAAAAAGGGTGAATCGATGCGTTTGCGCCGTCGTGTGAAAGATATCGCGCGCGGCAGGCCTTCCAATTAAAATCTAGATTTCGAGGCAACGTTTCGGTGAAGTTCCGCGAATATTTGCGAAATCGCTGCACGCGCCGCTGCACGAACGCGCTCGCTTCATATTATACTTTAATAGCGAAATTTCTAGCGAAAGTTCGTTGTAAGCCGCGCAAAATATCGAGAAATAAGATACCACTCTCTCTCTCTCTCTTTCTCTCTCTCTCTCTCTCTCTCTCTCTCTCTCTCTCTCTCTCTCTCTCTCTCTCTCTCTCTTCAAGTAGACGCACACACTCGCTTTTAATTAGCCCTTCTGATGCGGAAAACCGTGCGCGAGCGCGTCAAGTGCGTGTTCGTTTCATCAGCTGAATCTCTATTCTCTGCGTAGCGATTTCTCGGATTCATCCTGTTACCTTTCCCCCTTCCGACCCGCCGCGCCGCCCTCCTTACGTATCTCCCGAGTTTCTTCCTCCCCGAGGAAGAAAGAGTCGACTCGTTTATAAAGTTCCTTTACTTTTAACATGAAGTTAGGTGCGAATCAGCGCGCTTCAAGGTATACCGAGATAGCGGCGGGTTAACAAGCCGCAGCCGCGCGCGCGCGTTCATATCCCTCGTTCTGAACTCGAAACCGCTGCCGAGCGGCAACGACGAATTCGCGATAGCCCCGGCGGAGACGACGGACGTTTCTCACACACTCCAATACGTTCTCGAGAAGTTGACGCAACTATGTGAAAGAAGAAACCTTAAAAGTTATCGCGGAATTAGAGCGGACAGCTCAATCTCGACCGTCGCCCGTCGCCGCGCAGCCTGCCGACTCCCACGGTCCTGGCGCGGAAACTTTTCGTTTCCTCCGTCGTGGTTTTGGGAAATTGGCTTAGCGAAAGTGAAACGAGCGAGACAAGGCCGGCGCGCGCGGCGAGTTGGCCCGATCCCGCTTGGATAGTTACGGAAATCTCCCTCGGACACGCCAAGGCGCGCCGTCGTTGCCGTAAGCGTAAAATATCACGAAGCGTCTCTTATACTTTGGCGAGGGCGTTTCGGTATATTCTCATTTCCGCATCGGCGCCACCGCCGAGACGTCCGACACCGTCAACATCCTTTTCGTACACGCGACCCGCGCGAAAAATAAAGCGCGAGTGATATATTCCAGTTACGGCACGTAATCTCGCGCCGGCCGCACGCGCATTGTATATGCGAAGTGCGCGTGCGCGCGATATCTTATCCACCGATGTCTACGCCGATATCTCCCCGCTCCCCTCCGAGAATGAATACCGTATCAATTTCCTGTTACTGAACATTTATTAAGGCGCCTGCTGCGTCACTTGCTCGCGGCACCGAGAGTAGCCCAAAACCCGGGCGCTTTGACACGTAGTGCGACGATCGTCGACGATCGTCGACGATCGTCGACGATCAAGGGATCTCGACAAAATTCGCAATTCAAGCTTACCAGCTCGCGTATTTTCATGTCGTTGGGAAATGCGATCGATTCGAGGTACAGTCTGTAAAGTAAGAGCGTGCACGAGTTAATGTGTAGAAAAATTTATTTTTAATGATTTTCAAGTACATGGATTTGTTGTACTCCACGAGAAGAAAAATGCTATACCATTAATCATGAGTCCAGTCACCACCGACATTGATAATTGCCTGGCATCTCGGCGAGGCCGAGGCTTTCCACTAAGTTGACTGCGTATTCGTTCGGTAAATAAATACCTCCAAATGAGACGAATTTGTCGTATCAGCTGCTTCAAAGTGCACACTCTTTTTCCTCGAAGCTTGTGCTTGAGATATGCCCACACATTTTCAATGGGATTTGCATCTGGCGACTGCGATGGCCAATCAAGTGTGACGACGCCAGACTGCTCTTTTCACTCGGTGCAAAGCTTGCTCCGGTGTTTTGGGTCGTTGTCTTCCTGTAAGATCCAGTCCTCGTTTTTTTTTTATGAAGCATCGTTCAGCAGTCGGCAACAAACACTTGTCATAAACTTTAAGCATTAAGGTCGGGTTCCGCTTAAACAAATTCGCAACTTTTTTTTTCCATATTCGGCGTCACTTCGCCTATCGAGCCACGTTCTGGCAAGTCATCGACATTTTTGATCTTCTTATATTGCTGAACCCACTTAGCGACGAACGATTTTGACTTTTCCATGTATTTAGCAGCCACTGCATATGACATTTTTGGTTCTTTGGGGTGGGAACAAAGGAACACAGCCTCGTAGCGCGATGCGTATGCGGCACTCATGGCGGTTAACGTGTTTCTCAGGTTAGAATTGACGCCAACTGAATCTTTTGTGACAAAGCATTCACAACAAAGATTTCATCTATCGGCTCACAAAAAAACTAGGACGATATTTGAAGCCAACCGCCATTTATGCCGTACACGCTTTTACTCTACAGACTGTAATCGAATCCAATGCAAATTTCCTCGTTCGTGAAGAAGCGCCGCGATCCCCAGCGCGAGAGCCCAGATAGCGTTCTTTTGTTAAATAAAAAATTGCCACGCAATAAACGCGGGGTCTAAAATATGTGCAGTGCGTTTTTGTGCCGACTTGAGGGTGCGCGAACTATGGCCGGCGGTTTCAGCGCTGAGGAGGAATCAGCTCGGATCGGATTACCTCTCCCGCGGCGAAAATATTTTCGGGAACGGCGGAGGGGAGGAGAGGGAGGATATTTTGAAGAAAGAATCTCTCTCTCTCTCTCTCTCTCTCTCTCTCTCTCTCTCTCTCTCTCCGATACCTCACGAAGATTATCGCGCGGTAATGTTTGCATAAGAGCCTTCGGATCGCTGCGTCTTGAATGATATCCTTCGCGCCACGCATGCGAAACGAGCCCACGACTCTCCGCTCCGGTCGAAGATCGAAGCCGCGCGCTCTGCCGTTGGTGTTATCGGGATAGTTTCGCTTTTCTTTCCGTTTTCTTTCCTTCTTCCGTCCGGCCAACGCGACGGAACGATGCGTATAATCGAATGCGCGCGCGCGCGCGCGTGTCTTCCTCGTTAACTTCCGCTCGAAACCACGTTTCCACGGCGGCAGCACGACAGAGGGCGGGGAGGAGGGGAGCGTATTATCGAAAATTCCGAGACAGCCGAGCGGAATCGTAAAACCGTACTACCAACAAGCCGCGTTGCCATAGCGGGGCGAACGTACGGAGCGAACAAAGGCCGCCAGCGCCACCGCACTCGCCAATGTTTTTCCGTCGTATCGTAAAAAGACAGCGAGGCGAGACCGTCCAAACGACCATCCGCTCTTTCTGTTTGTCGAACGGTAGAGGAGTTCATCGCCCCGGGGCCGCGAAACCTAGACGACGAAGAACACGAGACCTGACGTGAATTCCCAGCGTTTAATTTATCCCACTATTGCGCCCGACGTCGCAGACAACCGTTTATCAGTACTACTTCTTCTTCTCCCGCTTCTTCTCCGACTCTCCTCTCTCCCGTCTTTTCTTTCTATCTCTCAAACGACCGCGAAAGAATTGCCTCGCTAATCAAATAAATGTGTGCCGGCATACCTAGCACATTGGGTGATACGATATCGCTGACAAATTTGTTATCGATACGAGTAATGATACATTGCGGTTCATGAATATACGTCGCGGTTCTTTCGATAACTCTACGTTTCCCGATATCGATGCGAAATGATGGAAGGTTTTCTTCCGTTTTATTCTGATCCATTTATTCCTTCATCTCGCCCCTCTCTCTCTTCTCTCTCTCTCTCTCTCTCCCCCCCCTCCCCCTCCCTCTCTCTCTCTCGCTTTTTGTCTCGATACGAATCATTCGAAATGGATGCTCGAAGTAAAATCGAGTAGCTCTTTGCTGTTTCCAAAGCGTCCGAATATCGCGAGAACACATGCTCGGATTATCGTCGGTTCAAACAATTCGGAAACCACCGTAGCGTGACAGTCTTTGATATACGTTATTGTTTGTGAGGTCCCCCGAGCTGCGTGTGTAATCGCATTACAACACCTCTTACGTAATTTCGTTAATGAGGCTGAAATCCCGCGTAATTGGCATTACGCTCATTGCATACACGCCATTGCGGTACATAAAGTATAAAGTAAAGTTTGCGTCTAGCCACCGACACGGCGACAATCGTTACTCTCCATTGTGCCGTTACGCCGTTGAATTACAGCGGGAGATAAATTTTTCGAATCACCCTCGGCGAATTCGGGCGAACGTCGCCCGAATGCGCGCGCGCGGCGCGATTGCGCCCGGCGCGGTAGCGCGATCGTCGCGTCCCAAGGAGATTTGTTAACTTCTGGCAAACAGAAGTTTATCAATAAAATTGCTTTCACGGCCGTAATACCGGCCTGGAGCCCCGCCAAATTCGGCCATCCAACTCTCCCGCTCGCTTTGTGAGGAGAAACTCACACACTCAGCCGGGCGCGCGTGACCGATGCACCCGCGACTCAACGGCGTGCATATTTAGAACGCGCCGCTCGCTTTAATCATTTAGCAACTCTCTCGACGTGTGGTAATTACGTTGGCTCTGGTTAATTCCGCGCGCAAATATCCGCCGAGTTATTATTTTGTGCTAGACGCTATTATTCATCTTCCGCCCCGCGAGTCGCGAGTTATCGCGGGGAGATTCGCGGCTGTATCGTTCGGCATGATCTCTGATGCGACCCGAGCCGACCGAGCGCAACGGAATTCGCGATGTTCCGCCGTCTGAAGCGGGGAGGACAGCTTATCGCGCATCGCCGTTTCCTTCTGTAATAAAGCGGAAAGTTCGTCGCTGTTGCGCCAACGACAGTTCTAACCCTTTGAATCCGTTATCTCGCCACTGCGAGATTATTCATTTCAGATCTCTAGAGTATGTAGAATTCGCGCAGAGAATGTAGAATTCTCGAGTACCTTTGGAGTAAATATTGCATACGCGACTCGTTCGCTCGAATTTATGAAATAATATTCATCCGGAGAGGTAAAATTGAAAGAAAATGCCTTTTCCGAGTCGTATCGTTCGGAGGAATTAGGGTTGACGTGGGAATTAATCGGCAGACAGACTTTCGCTACGACGCGACGCGTTGTTTTGAACGACAGATGTGATGAATTGTTATCTCTCTTGTTTGAATGTTTAACGGAGTCTTTAGGCCGATTAGAGTACGCTGCGTGACGCAACGCGCGAACAGCTAATCGAGTGAGTTGTGATTTTTGATACGTTATAATGAAGTTCACCTCGCTGACGTATGCGCGCACGATATACTAGATACGCTTGAACAGCGAGTAATAGTATTTGGCGGTGGAACGGGCTTCACACATAGCGTCGCTCGAGATAAGGATGTTAGGGAGTTTCGCCGGTACGGTACGAGGACGTCGCGCGTCGGGCATCAGTTGGCGCCCCGTTTCGCCATTTGGCGAGAGCGAAGCTTCGCGCGAGCAACAACGTCTCGAATCCTTAATCGCGCAAATGGAGTTTATTTCGCGCGTCAAGCCGCGCGAACTTTCTCGAGGCAGTTTCGCGCGACTCCGCGTGCCGTGCATATATTAGCGCGTGATGATTCTCGGCCAACGGTAGCCCCTCGCGGCATGAGCTTTTCGGTTGTCTTTTGTCGGTGTCGTCGAAGGTAGAAGCGGTTTCCTCTTCCTCAGGTTTCCCTTCCGAGGTTTTTTTATTCTGACGTCCGGTGGAATTATTCTAATCCAACGACGTGACTCTCCCCCCGGCATTGATTTCTTTCGTTTTCTCAATGCGAGAGAGTGCTTCGTTAAAAATCCCGATGTTAAATTCAAGAAAAGGCAAATCATAAACGGGAATGTGCAAAATTGCATTAAACTGAGATCAATAGAAGATTTCGCGCGCCGAAACGATACCCTAAGAGAGTCGTGAGTCCGCGAGCGACGGTATCGAAAAAAATAATCCTTGACGTCGGAAGAAATTCAAAACGACCTCGCTCGCTCGTCCGCTCGCTCGTCTTGAGACACGGGTCTCTCGCACCAGCTGAGTATTTCCGATTCGATTATGAAACTTACCTCGTTTCGACGCGTGGAAGCTATCCTGCGGCTGTATCACCTCGACCTGGGCACTGAGCCGAGACTTGGGCAGAATGTCCCGGTTGGCGTTGATTTTCTCCGCGGCATAGCGGAAGGCCACTTCCTGTTTGTCGTCCGACGGATGAAACAGCCCACCTGGGAAATCACACATCCATATTAAAGGGCGCTACTTTGACGAAATCCACGCATGCACTTTTCCTTATTTTCCGTCCGCGACCGACGTCGTCACGGGCGTGTCTCTTTTATCCAACACTTCCCTGTCCGATCGCGTCTATCCATCCACTCCCCTCTCTCTCTCTCTCTCTCTCTCTCTCTCTCTCTCTCTTTCTTTGTTCACACGGTGTATCGGCCACGATAAAGATTTATGGCCCATCTCCCGCTGTTGCATCGGTCAATTTCGATACGTCCGGCGAAAATTCCGACCTCTTGCGTGGGAAATAACGCGCTGCGCGGAAGAGAAGCTCGACGAAGAAATTTAGTGTAAAAAACGCGACTCACATTTGCGACTCGACATCAGTCTCCCGCTAGACCGTTATTTTCCGCGCGTGTTTGTCTGATTTATGGATTCGGGAGTGTGCTTTAAGCTACTAATAGATTGCATCTTGCCTGCTGGTCGAATGCCCATAAAATGCACCGACGATACACGCGGCGTTATACACCGGAAAAAAAGTGTTTTAATAAAACAAATTCGGAAAAATGTATTTTGAATTGAATTACTTGTTGACGCGGCGCGCGACCGTGCGCGGGAAAAATTGTCACCAAAATATATTTCATTGAACGTCAGGATTACGCTATGAAAAAGTAAAGAAAGAAAAAACACAACGCAGGAATTGGAAAATACCGTGAGTAGGTTATGCGCGTCCCGGACTAGCATGGAATAAAACTGAATTAAATGGGATATTCGTGAAATATCTCTGTATTCGAAATAATAGCATTGCTATCGCGCGTGTACGCGCGCGCGTACGGTGTGAGCGCGGATTTATTTTGGTTCGATTAAAAAGAGAAAGAGGGAGGATGAGGAGGATGGGAGGTGGAGTAAAGAGGAAGGATAAAAAAGAAAGAGGAACAAAAGCCGGCGCGCCGGTAACAATACGTTTCTGTCTCTTGTCATTTCCATCGCGTCGCGCGCGCGTCACATAAGTACTCTCTCGGCGGTGTTCTCCGGTCGAACCGCTTAAATCCCGCCTGCTCCAATTCACTCTGCGGGAGAAATTGGCGCCGTAAATTGATTTTAATCTCGCGTACGTCATAAAGTAACTGTACGAACAGCTGCGCCGGCTTGACTCCGCGATTTATAGAATTTGCCGGATAGATTTACGTCTTTCGTTAGCGGTCCCGCTATCGATTCACCTTGGTAAGGTCGTCCGATTCGCCCGCGCACGCCACTGTGACAATAATGAGCGTGGTAACGCGGCCGAAAGAAAGGGACGTGAACGGTGCGGAAACGCGCACCGCTTGAAGTCGAGGAGAAAAGGAAACGCGCGCACGGCTTGCCGGCGGTGAGCCTTTGGCCGTTTCGCAGGACTTGTGTAGAGGTGGAGATGAAATAAGTACGTCTATACCGTCCGCGTCCACCTGGGTGATAGGGAGCTGCGGAATACGGCTAAAAGTGCGCAATAACGTTTCAACGGCGCGATTCTTTAACTCGTTATTGGAGTTAACGACACTTTCGTTATCGTTGCGCAGCTTTTGTATACCGTAGAAAAACTGCACAACGAAACTGTCGTTAACTCCAATAACGAGTTAAAGAATCGCACCACAGGGGTCTAACAGATATCGAACAGAAATTCGTGATCGGTGAATATCGCTAATCGTACGGGTTGCGACGATGCGTGACGCGGATGACGCGTATGCGCCGACATCCGGTGTGCCAAACCGTTCGTAAAAGCGTCGCGAAAATTATAGCCCGCTGAAAAATAGCCCCGTCCACGTGACGGTCGGACAGTCGGTTCTTGTCCTCCGCTTTTTATCTCCCGGACGTACCGTTGTCGAATTAATCGAACTCGAATGCCCATCGATCGTTAATGAATTACTTGGCGGTTCTCGATCGCCGGCGCTCTTCCACGTCGCCGCTGTCGTTGCAACCATTACGGTGCAATAAAAACGGCAAATTGATACCGTTCCGGTACATCGGGTTTATCTCTGCTATTGCGGTGTGTGTGTGTGTGTGTGTGTGTGTGTGTGTTTATATATATATATATAATTATATATAAATTATATATAATTATATATAAAGCCTCCTCGTTTAATTACGCGTGCGTGCGTGAGAAACAAGATCGCCTGCAGCTTATGCAAATAAATCGCAAAAACTATACTTGGACTGCAGCGCTCGCGCTCGCTTTTAATTTTGATGTGGGTTTGACGGCCCGTGAAGTATGTTTGTAATAACGTAACGAGCGAATAGCGAGACGCCGTTGCTCTAAAACGGAAGATCGCTCGTAATTCTAATTATAACGACGCGAAAGACAGCTTTGTAAGCACGTAAATTACGCGAGCGGCGTGCCTCGTCCGTTTCCCGCTCGCGGTCGATTCAACGGCTGCGTCTATCCGTCGCGGTAACGCCGTTTATATCCGAGTATTCGGCGAAATTGCGATAAAAAATCGTGATTTACTGAGACAAATGTTACGATCGTCATTAATCGTTCTCTTCGTTTCGCTCGTCTGGCAATTGGGACGATTCCGCAACGTCTGTGCGATGTATTTACCTTTTGTGCACTCGTGGCGCGTATCATGATATATAAAAATCACGAAAATTAATTATCTGCATGTTCATCGCGCTCCCCCTCCCCCGATTACAATTACGATTATAATTACGGGCGCGTTTCAACACGCCGGAAGTAAACTCGCAGCCTTCGCGCGTCGCTTGTTTATCTCGCAGCGCGCGATATTGCATCGGCAGACAACGCGCGATTTACGTTCGACCGGCAATAATTGAATAGGCACCAAGCAGAAATATCGCGGAATAGTAAGTCACAACGCACACGGCGGGATATTGCGATATTGCGCGAATAAACGAAGCGCGCAAATGAAGAAGGCTGAGAAATGTGGGGCGCTTAAAATTCAATCGGCGTAATGCAAGCCGACTTCCGCCAGTGTTTCCCAACGGCGATCTTTCGTCGTACCATTTTGCTAATTCGCCGAGCTATATTCCGCCCGATAACGGAAAGACATTGGTCGTGTACATCTGGTCGCGCGGCTCGAGGTCTGTCAAAGAGGCGCGCGGATGTAACGATGCAACAACGATCGAGTGCAGCAAGTGCGCCGTGCGCGCGCGCGCGCGCGCGCGTGTGTGTGTGTGTGTGTGTGAGAGAGAGAGAGAGAGAGAGAGAAGCCCGTGTGCAATATCGATCGACCCGCATCCGTTTCTTCCGCTATTTCGGGAAGAAAGCACTCGGAAGTCAAGTGCAACGTGAATTTACGTTTCGATAAAAGTTCAGAGTGCAACCGGGTCTTCGATGCATCATCGCATCGCTTGTATCGCAAGTACCTGGTGGCGGTGACTAGAGAGACGACGACGACGACGACGACGACGACGACGACGACGACGACGATGACGACGACGACGACAACGACCAACGGGCTGTTAAATAACAACAGCACGGTTTCACGAACGAATGTACACCGTTAAACGAATTGCCCCGGCTCACAGATATAACCGCCTCATTCTTTCTTCCTCTTTCGCGCACACTCGCGCTTTATTATCTTGAAATTTATTGTCGCGCGAAATACCTCACAATGGGGCTTAATTGAATATGTACGCGTCGTTATTCATAATGACTCGTGTTCTTGATTAATAGTTATATCGATTCTTTCGATAGATTTTTTGAGGGAAAAAGTGGGCGTGGGGTTATGAATATATTCGCTCCTCCTTCGGTTATTTGTGAATCGATGCGATATATAAGCTGTCATTGTTTCATCGCACTCGCGGAGGATCAGACAAGAGTGGGACGCTGGAAAAGTTAATACACGTACAGGCGAAAGAGAGAGAGAGAGAGAGAGAGAGAGAGAGAGAGAGAGAGAGAGAGAGAGAGAGAGAGAGAGAGAGAGAGCCTTCTTTGTTATCGCAAATATTTGTCTTCGCCACAACAAATATGCATGAATCCATAATTTTTAGGTATAGAAATATCACGTACGGTACGTACAGCATTACGCCTGTCGTTAGATCGCGCTAACGATAACAGTGTTGGTTCCTCTTTCCGGACAACGATGGGATATGTATCGAACGATGTAACGAAAGCTGTTCCATTAAATAAACGAGATTTTATTTTCTATTGGAGAGGCAGTAGCGGCAAAAACCACTGCACTTTGCGATCTCGTAATCCTCTCTATCCGTAATGAGAATTTAAATACGAACGGCTTTTATATAAAAGCAACCGGGCGCTTCTATGATAAAACTAGAAAATGGACTTTTAATGCTCGTTCCAAAGGAGAGGACGCGATGATATTTTACATTGTGAAAAATACAATGATACGTAAAAATACAATAGCAATACTTTGAGCAGCACAGTGAAACCGGCCATTTCGCTTAAAAATCAACTATCGAGCAAAATAGAATGATATTATCAATTTAGATTTGTATAAAAGGACAGAACAATATTTCTCTCTCTTTCTCTCCCCCTCTCTTTCTCTCTCTCTCTCTCTCTCTCTCTCTCTCTCTCTCTCCTTTTCTTTCTCTCCTTCCTTCCCTCCACAAGTTTCGACGAGGTATGAATAAGCGCCTTTTTCAACGCAAATATTTGCAAGTCGCGAAAATTCCGGAAATTTCTTCAAACTCAAAATGCTCGGAAGCTGCCGCACGTTTATCGCTCTTATGTACGTAAAATGAACCATTCGTATTATGTGCCCGGGCGTGTTACAGCCGTTCCGCGACATTACAGAGATTTTCGCAATTTATAAGCGAAATGCTGCATCACCGTGCACCGGCACGTCCGTTCGTCCATTCGTTGGTTCGTAGCCGACTGTTACTACTTTCAATGTGCTCACAGACGGGCGGTTAAACGACATTTGACTGTGAAATACCCTCGTTGCTATGTATGTACTACACGTGTACGGTAGTACACGTGTGGTTGAGATCGGACTGATTTTCTCTCTGACGCGCGCAAGCCAGAACTTCGGTAATTGTCGTCGCACATCAATAAAATGTACGTTATCCGTGTACTCGTCGTCGCTCGTGCGCCGCTCGCGCCATCAGCGCCAATTAAATAGAGCGCCGTTGGTAACGCAGTCTTTTATCGTTGCCGTAAATTTCAATTATTTGCCCCCCCCCCCGCCCTCGGCTCGATTAAACATTTCACGGCGCTGCTACGGTCTAATGATATTTCGCAACTGTTTACGCAATATCGCGTGCGCGCGCAATACTGTTTAAATCAGGAGCGAACGCGTGAGGGAGCTAAAAGCGCAGGATGACGTAATCGATGAGGAGGTGGACCTCCGAGCGAGATCGAACACGAAGAGCGTGGGCGAGGAAAAAACAGAAAAAAAAAGAGCAATAACTGTGACACTGAAATTAAATTTCGCGGAAAGACGCCGCCCGGCGCGTCTCTCTTCGCGCGTGTCTAGGCGCGACTAGCGATCGCGGTTTCTGCGGGTGAAACAAACAAGCCCGAAGGAATCAGCCGCGCGTGTTCGCGTCGAAAGAGGAGGGAAACGCATATTTCCGCTCTAGCTATCTCGAAGTGACCCGGTGACTCCGCGTCGGCGCGAGGTCCGCTTGAAATTAACTGCAAAATAAGATCTTATCTGCTTATAATATCCCCCGAAGCTCCATCCTCGACTTCATCTCCAAGAGAGCTCAGTCGCGCCCGGCGGCTCTCTCTCTCTCTCTCTCTCTCTCTCGGCTCGAGTATTATCGACCGGGACATTGATAATAATTTTACTGACGCTATTCAATGCGACCGAAAGGGTCGCGGCTTTCACGTCGGGGAGGAAACTGGAAAGATACTCACCTATCCTAATGAAATCAGGAAGAGCCGCGGCGTGGGCGGCGAGGAGCGCCAGCAGCAGCAGCAGCAGCCACCTCGCAGCCATTTCCGGTTCCGGTTTACCCCGCCGCCTTCCCCTCGCTCCGTTGCCGCCGCCGCCACCACCACCCCCGCCGCTACCACCCCGCCTGCAGTTCCCCCCTTTCTCTTTCTGCAGTCTCTCCCTCCCTCCTTCCGCCTCTCCCTCTCTGCCTCTCTAGGTCTTCCTCTGCCTTCCTCTCTCGACGTCCTCTCCCGTAGGAACTTACGCCACTGGAAAACAAGATTGGATAACGAGTTCATTAAAATGCACGCCGCGAACCCTCGCAACCGGCCTGAATATCCGCCGTCATCGTTTAGGGGGATTGTATTTTGAGAACGCCGTGAACGGCTGGCCGATCGCCGGCCAACGACGGAACATCGTCGTCGTTCTACGACGAAAACGCGGGGACGGGGGAGGGGAAGGGACGAGGTCAGGGAAATCCGGCGATGATAGCTCTATGCCGGTCATCTAGATATCGCTACGACGGGATATCGAGCGCTGGTGAATTGCAGGGAAGGACCTCGGTAAAACGCGCGCGTCTGAT
Organism: Harpegnathos saltator; assembly: GCF_003227715.2. Taxonomy (NCBI): domain Eukaryota; kingdom Metazoa; phylum Arthropoda; class Insecta; order Hymenoptera; family Formicidae; genus Harpegnathos; species Harpegnathos saltator. Next base: position 1,101,371 of record NW_020230625.1, read on the forward strand.
CGTCGACTGAACTTGAAAACATCGAGCCTGTGAAGCGACGACTGTCGTCGCCAGCGGAGTCTCGTTTACGAGTTTCCGAAGAATATTACATGCGAAAACGCGAACGTAAGGATGCAAGTGTCTTGTTTACTGACGAATTTCTCTTTCTTTCTCTCTCTTTCTCCCGCTATTCTCTTCATTTCCCCTTTAAGGGGACTGGAGAGTCAGATTGTTGAAAAATCGTGCTTGTTTCTGATAATATTTTGTGACGAACTGAATAAATGTGCAAGAATGAAAATTTTAGGTATATTTATACAACATATAAAGAGCAGAAAAATTTTGTTTATTAACAAATACTCATATAAATATACGATATATATCTAACTGAAATATAATCTTCTTTTTTTTTTTCAAGTTGTAGTTTTGCAGTAATATCTCGGCTCTCGATGGTCCGATCAGAGCGAATTTTAGCTAGAAATCTTGAGGAGGCTTATCATTATCCGGTGAACCACTAGACAAAAAAAAATCGAACAAAATTAACAAAATGGCAGCTATTGTTAGGAAAAAATCCAAATTTTTCAGTTCTTTTACAATAAAAAAATTAATATCTCGAAGTGAAATATTTTGACGTAATTGTCCATGGTTCGTCTGACAGCCAGATGAACAAATATCATTGCTTTAAAATTTCAAATCGATACGAAGCTCAGTTTCGGAGAAATCACTGCAAAAACAGTTGAACAATAAGATTTCGAGGAAAACGCGTTTAAAATTTAAGTGGACGTATATTCATATGAGTATTTGTTAATACAAAACAAAATTTTTCTACTCTTCATATGTTGTGTAAATATATCAAAAATTTTCACTCTTGCACATTTATTCAGATCGTCGCAAAATATTGTCAAAAACAAGCACGATTTTGCAGTAATCGCGTGTGTTGCGCAGCTTCGATGGAGAGTAGCTTGGAGGACATTAAGAAGTAGAAAAGCCCGCCTGTGATCGGGCACACGCATCGCGTAGCGACGTGTGCCGGCAGCATCACCGCTGTAATAGACACAAATGTTTCTTGTTCACTTCCAATTATATATAAGGATGTTACGCGACGATTAAATACGCCGCGGTATTGTGTAGACGCTGCGCTGAATATAATTCCAAAATATATTGCGCGCCCTGAAATATACACTTTTCGCGAAATAGCCTCGTGCGGTCTCTTCCTTTTGTCGCGGCTTTCCTGCGCTACTCTATGAAAGTAAATGCCACCGCCACACGGTCAGAGACGGCCGTGCAGAGCCGCGAAGTGAACGAGTCTCGTTGACTTTAAATTGCAACGTCGGGCCGGACGTTGATAAGTCCGACCTTCCGTCTCAACCCTCCGCGTTTCACCGCGAATCATCTCGTCGCGTTTCTTCGCGGATTTTAAATATGCACGCGAGATGCCCGCTTACCTACCCCGCGCTAGCGACTTACGAATGCGCCGACCAACTGAACTTGATGCAACTTTCACGCGAAATATCTCCCCGGGGGATCGTCCGCTCAAGAGAGCTCCGAGAAATCGATGACAAAAGGGCAAAAGCGCGAATTTGTCGATTTAATAACTTAATATATTTTTACAAGGCGGCAAGCACCGCCGCGTTCGAGTCGTCGTCGACTCGCCGGCGATCCCCCGGCGCGCTCTGTGAGTTACGTAACACACGCGCGAGATTCTCCTTGCACGGCGCGCTTATCATTTGCACAAAGTAACGTTGCGGTGGCCGAAACTGAAAGCAACAAAATACAACCAACGCGGATGGTCGGCCAAGCGAAGGCGCCGAGAGAACTGACAGGGCGAGCTGGGAAAAAAATGGGGCCGCGCGTGTTTTTAAACTGCAGCTGGGGGGCTTTTTTCGTAGCGCGAGCCCGCGAACGCGTAGCTACAATGGTCGTGCGTGTACAATATACGAGCTTCGCGAAAGGCACGACCGAGAGCCGGATTGCGCAAGGTTGGTAAATGCAAGCGGGAATACGGGTGAAAATACATAGCGTTGCCGCTCCGCGCGCGCGCTACGTCGAACTATGTACGCGCCCTAGAAAAATATTTGTTAATCCGCGATGCAGATTCCGTAAGCGACGCAAATCTGTTATACGCCTTTGGGAAATCCTTCCTTTCATTATGGAAACTGTCCTATGCAGATATATCACGTTTATCTCGCCGTTTGTCTTCCGTCCGCGAGCGTTTCTTTTTTTTCGTTTCGCTCGTCGCCTATATTATTCATAGTCTGCATTGGGGAATGTTCATAAGTATCACGGGAGAAAAGCGAGGTCGCGTCAGTCGAGAACGCGCGATAGAGTCACGTTCCAATGAAAAAAGAAGATAGTCGCGATACTTTCATCTTCGTCGGACGGCGATATTTATGAGCCCGTCGGGACGTTTCGAAATGCCTGGATTGGAGAACGAATAAATTTATATCGCCGCACGTTCTACAGCATACATTTCAGCTCATTAGCAGCGCATTCTTCTTCGGTTATCGAAAATATCACGTGGCGATTGTGGAAATCCGAATATTACGGACGTGCGCGAATGTATAATTACATTTTTACCATATTTTCATTTCCATGAATATTTAATATTTGTTACTGCCATATGTCGTTTCTTCTCGCTCTTCTGGTTAAAAACTACATCCAAAATTACGCCAACTTATTACCATCTGCTTGCCTCTCTCTCTCTCTCTCTCTCTCTCTCTCTCTCCCCCCCCCCTCTCTCTCTCTCTTTCTCGTGCATGTTGCGATATTGCGCACATTTACAACTATCTTAAATTATACCATAAAGTAGCAGTGACTCCATGTGTACTCTATGCGGTAAGCTTAAACCACTTTGGCGAATGCGATTTGCCGATTCAATTTTGGAATACCGAAATTAACGGCAACCGCTAAATCCGCATCGCTCTTGATGTGACAGTAATTATGAGAAATATTAATTATCAGAAAGGTGTGTGTTCCCCGACGAAAAGGAGAGGAGCGAAAACGCGCGGCAACTTTGTGCGCGTTGATTCGCAGATTAATTTATCGCAGTTGCGGAAACTGACGTTGCACAATGAAACGATTAAGCACGCGTGTAGAGCGGCGAGAAAGCTTGATTCGTAACAAAACCGAATTAATGCGCGGAAGGACTCGATAACGAAAACTCGGTCTCGGTGAACCTAGTCTTCTTCTTCGGGTCGGACGCACATCCTGTGATATTCGTGCAGCGCGACTGTCGATCGAAGCACATTCAGAACTGCTTCCTAATGTTCCGTTTTCTTCCATAATTAAAGAGGTATAATTTTTACACCTCTTTCCTTTCCATCTTACGTGCCCACGAGTTTCTCTTTCTCTCTTTCTCTCCTTTAAACAACACACTTACACATTTATCGCTGTCGAAACAACTAACGGACACAGATGCGAATCACGATGTATGATGAATTTCTAGATGCAATAACAATGCAGCACGCAGGTTAGATTCTCGGCACTCGACCTCCGGCGAGTGCTTGGATGGGGAGACCGACCGTAAGAGAGACGGGTAGCTCCCGAGCTTTACCCGATAATAATGCCGCTACTGTGTAATGTGCACTAACTTGCCAGAGGCGAGTTTGAGCTAATTATTTGCCTACGTCACGGTGCATCTCTGCGGATCGTATGAAAATTTGTTGCAACTTCCCCGCGCTCTCCTCGATAGAAGAAAATCTCCTATTTCACGCGACACACAAAATTCGTCGCTTCGGCCGCGCGTGTATACGCATGCGTATGTGTACGTGTGTGTAGATGGGTGGATGAAGAGGCGCGCACGTCGTCATCGACGGATTACGGGCACCAGAATCACTCTGGATATCTTGCCGCTGTGGTAGCTCGCGAATTAATTTAGTAGGACGACAAAGGCCGGCATTACAGTGCATGAGTTCCCGGTGTTATACAATGCTCGCGGAGCACGCAGCGCGCCATTTACCTATTTATCCAGCCGCTATGAACCGTTCCTGGAACTAGCGACTCGTAGTTAACCCGACAACGGCACCGCCACTTTGCAAAACGCCTCGGCCACTTCCCGGTCCGCGCTCACGAAAGCCCTCTCTAACGTACCCCCCCCCCTCCCCGGCTATGCGACTTCCGTGTGTAACACACGTCGCACGTCGCACGCCCGGTTGGCACATGCACCGATCGCCGAGATTCCCTTCCGCTTCTTCGAGTTTACCCGCGCTCGACCGCGGCCGCGAATTTCCGATACGTCGCGTTCGCGAAATCGTAACACGGACGGATCGCCCGCGCCGCGCCGCGGCGTTTCAATCGCGTCCGCCTTTTTCCCGTGACCGTGACGCGGCGCAACCTTTGTCGATTCTCATCGGTCTCTTGGTCGGTTGGCAACGTGATGGAACAATGTAAAATCGAGTGACGCAAACATACTGATACGAGTGAATGCATTGCTACGCGTCGTTGTTGTTTTAATTTCCGATATCAAGTTTTCATCGCCGTTGTTTGAATTCCCGATATTGAATTCAGCTCGATGTGATGATTCGCGGGTTTTCGGTGCGTACAATACGACGAATCTCGTAACGCGAGATATTTTTCCCCGATAAGTACGCATTCGCGATAATTATATATATTGTTCTACGAGTAGTTAAAATGTTTTACATGTATCGTGTCTTCCGTATTTTTCGCAACGCTATCGACCGCGAGAAATGTACAACGAAATTACCGCACGACGATGAGAGAATCTGCGCTAACGCGAGGACGCGTCGTCCGCGAAATTTCGCACATTTATCGTCGCACTTTCCGACAGAGACAGCGTACTGGACGTTCTTCCTCTTCCGTAACAACTCCCAACACGTAGTCCCTCTATTGTTGCTACCCCAGCTGTGTTCGGTCCCGCCGTTCTCATCCAATGTCATCCGTGAAAAGTATCGCGCGTCACTTTGCATTTCTTTTTTCACTTCCCCATCGGCCAGGGCCGCGGCGAGAGGATGAAAATATCCCCGTCGTGCGAGACACCATATATATATATATATATATAGCGATATTGACGTCTTCCTCGAGGAAAAAGGGGAAACGATTCCTCAGAGATAAATCGTTTAACAGGGAAAAGTAATATTTCACCCCGCGTGTTCTCCGACGCAAGGACGCGAGATAACAAAGTAGGACAAACCGTTCTTTGATTCACGCGCGAGATGTTCCTTCCCTCCTCCAGAGTACTCGATGTCGCGGAACGATATTGAAGTACTTTGGAGTGTCGAAATGGAATTCAAAACGTCGTTCCCGTCGGGGGAGCCCGTCGCCAGGTCGGTTCGGCATCGAGAGAACATATCCTATTTTCTCTTCTCGTTCGCCGTGTTTCTCCACCGAGGTGCACTCGGCGAATTGCTAGACGCGCAATTGGACGATGCCACTTGAGTGTCATCGTAGGTGCAATCGTGATTTAATGGTGGTAAGGATGAGTGATACGAGGGCCGGAAGGAAGGGACAGAGTGAGAGAGAGAGAGAGAGAGAGAGAGAGAGAGAGAGAGAGAGAGAGAGAGAGAGTGAGAAAGTGAGAGAGAGTGAGAGAGAGAGAGAGTGAGAGAGAGAGAGAGAGTGAGAGAGTGAGAGAGTGAATCTCTCGTGAGAGAGAGAGAGAGAGAGAGAGAGAGAGAGAGAGAGAGAGAGAGGGAGGGAGAGAGAGAGAGAGAGAGAGAGAAATATAGAGATGATAAAGGAAGAAGAGGGGAGAGAGAGAGAGAGAAAGAAAGACAGACAGACAGAAAGGGACGAGCACTCGAAGAACCGGGACATCGGGCGACGTTCGGAGATGCGCGCTGAATTTTAATGAACGCTTTGCCTTTGTGCGCTAAGCTTCCTTCCTCCGGAGTCGGTCCCGCGGGACGGGCATGGCTGTGAAATTTTTATGGAAACACGAATCGTTCGTCGTCTCGCGCGCCTGCCCGGCCTTCCCGTCTCGGCCCGCGATCATTCGTCCCGCGTCGCTTTCACGCCGTTGGCGTAACGAGGCTTCCCGACTCGACGCTGGCTGTTCCCTTCCGCGCGCGCAATCATTCGCAGTTGTCGCGACGCGCGATGCAAATGGGAACAAGGGAGGCGACTGGAAGCGCGCGCGCGCGAGAGCTCGTAAATATATCGCTGCGCCCCTTTGTCTCATTGTCGTGGGTCGATCGATCTGCGGCGTGCCGGGGGTGCGACAGAGCGAGAGCGAGAGGAGAGTTCGGGAATTTTCGGTGAAAAATTCGACAAGGTGAGAAACTTTGCGTACGCGAGCTGCCGATGAAAGTCGACGGAAGCGTAAGCGGAAGTTTAATAGGGATCGCCATCTGCGCGCGCGACATAAACGACTAATATCGGCGAGAGCGATCTTGCGGGGCGTGTCCTCCTTCTCGTTGGATATCTCTCGTTGAATCTTGAATTGGAAAAAAAAAAAAACTCCCTCCCTCCCCAAGTCGGAATCAAGCTGCAGTCGCTGCGGTACATCTGGAACAATGCGCTCATAAACTCGGCTCGTTGGATCGTCAGGTTGAACAAACTCTAATTAGCGGGAAAAGAGCTGCAGACGAGTGCATGACGCGCTCGCGCACGCGATAAGCCGAGGGTGTCGTGTTATCGAGCGGATCTTTTATCCGTCAACGGCGGGAAAACGGTCTCTCGGATTACGAGAGATGAAAGGCGCCATGCGGAATTCGCTGGCAGTAGCACCTTAAGATCGTAACGCGACTCGCCCTCCGCCACTTGCTTCGAATTGAATTCCTCTGGTCCGCCGGCGACGAGACGTGGTGTTCTCCGCACGCGCGCTAACTTATTTATTAATATCTCCGTTCGCTCTCTCTCTCTCTCTCTCTCTCTCTCTCTGTGCGCGCGCGGCATCGGCGTCGGCGAGTCTCGGGCGAGTAATTCTCGTGTGTTCGCGTCTATTGGTTTTCGCGCGCCGCCGATATTGCTTCTGCTACATCATGTAACGCGAGTAAATCCACGTCACAACGTCGAAATTGCCGCGCGGCGCGACCAACCTCGCTAGAAGAGGATTCCAATTTCATTTTCCGTCTCCCCGCGCTCGTGCGTCTCTTTTGTTTAACGTTTCACGGCGACCGCGAGCGCACACACGCGTTCGTGCGCGCGAGCGCACGGAGCCTTCTCTCTCTCTCTCTCTCTCTCTCTCTCTCTCTCTCTCTCTCTCTCTCTCTCTCTCTCTCTCTCTCTCTCTTTCTCTCTCTCTCTCTCTGTCCCCGAATGGATTTTGCATAAGAACGGGACTCGCGCCGTCTCGCGCGCACAGTAAAGCGCGCGTAAGTACTTTCTCCTGCAGCAAATATTCATGGCGAGCTCGTAAGTAACGTGCCATCGGAAAACATTCGTAACGGCTTCCATTCGCGAACCTCCCGCTATTTTGCCGTGTACGTGTGGCTAGATGTGCGTGTGTCCCTTCTTTTCTCTCTCCCGTCCGCCACCGCCCTCCCCCCTTCTCCCCCCCTCGTGAAGATCATTTCTTTTCTCCGTGCGATCTGCTTGGATGGCGCAGAAAAGAATGCGAAACGACGCGTGATACTCCTCGAAACGGAGTTAGAGCGAGGGAGAGATGATATCGAAGGGTAACCGTGGATTCGCGAAGAAAGGGGCGAATGTTTGCGGGACGGGGGGAGGGGAACGGAGGGGGTTATTGTGAGGAAGATTGCCGTCTCGCTCGATCCAAGATCTGACGGCGTGGCTGCAATATTGCATAAATGATGAATGGGGCCGCAGGAGCGTCTACAACTATGTGTGTGTGTGTGTGTGTGTGTGTGTGTGTGTGTGTGTGTGTGTGTGTGTGCATCGTGTAGGAGACGTAACGCGAGCGTCGTTGTCCTTTGGTTACGTGATGTATCGGGTCACGTCATAAATAACTTCCGACCAGGATGGCAAATATTTATTCGGTCCGAATACTCGTGGAAAGAATGAATAAGCGTTCGTCTGTCAGTCCGAAGCACGAGTCACCGTTAATGATGACGGATGCGCATTGGATTAAGCATCATTGTGCGGGATACATTCTCACGAGCGAGAATCAATTTAGAGGAGCAGAAACGCGAGAATTTGTTTCTTTTCTCTTGCTTCCCGCGGCTCTTGAGCCGCCCCGATAAAAATCGGGACGTCGCGCGAGATTCTTTCTAATGGGGCCAGCGACGGATGTAACGCCAAGTGCGCCGCAGTTTAATCCCGAGAGGAAAGACGAGGAGGGTGTCCCACGTTAAAATAATGAATTACTATACTAGTAGAATTACTATACAGATTTTATTACTCTCTGAGGAAATAAGAGGGACGTAATTTTCACGTCGAAACGCGGCTTCAAAGGTTACGTCAATTATACTTTTCATCGTTCGCCTCGCAGTCGCGGTCTACCGGTCTTACGACTTTATAGTTGCCGCGCGGTCGCGCTTGTTCAAATATCCATCTTTCGCGGAGTAAATCTCTCCGCGTGCAGCGGCTCGTTCTTCCGCGGAGCGCAATATGACGAATATAAAATTCACGGCGCGGTGTAATTTCGAAGTTCCCCGCAAATTCATGAGTTCTCGCTGACGCCGGACGAGACGAGCCGTAACGGCGAGATCCGCAAATTTTACGCTTTTATTCCGTCGGTTTATAGACGGGGAACAATTATGCGAGGTAAGCGGCGGGAGCTCTCGCTGTGCACTCGCGCATCTGCGCGAGATCCCCAGTGTTTACGCGTCGCTCTGCGAACGACGTCGGAGAACTTGCAGGATTCCTTGACGTGCATCTGCGTAATCCTCGACTACGGGGAGCGGCAGCATCTCCGTCATCGCGTTATGTACGTTTAACGGCGGGCGCCGCGGGTTGAGAGTCGCGCGAGACGCCTGCAAAGCGCATTCATACGTCCGGCCATTGTACGGCGCGCTGCAACTTGCGTGGAAAATCGCGGTAATTATCGCGGCCATTTCTCCAGCCACCGAGCTGGCTACGTGAAAGCCGAGTCATCACGTCAAGTCCGACCGGCACCGCGCCGCCGAAGTCAAGGGGCCCCGCGGGGAGAAACGAAGAATTCCGGAAGCGGAATATTCGCGAGCGGAGCGCGAGCGGAGCGCGAGCGTAGCGTTCGCTCTTGGAAAGTTAAGGACATTAAAATCTATGGAGAGCCGAGCGATGGGAGTTAAGCGTACGGAGGAATTCAACGGCCGCGCGGCGTACGTATAGCTGAATGTGTGTGAGGCTTTCGAAAAAGTCGATGAAAGTTTCACAGCCCTCACCACCTGAGGAGGTAAAGATTCAACTTCTCTCGCGCGGATCCGAAGATTTAAATATTCAAGAATCCGAGGCCCGTATCCCGAGCTCTCACGACAAGGCGGTAACTTTGTTAATGAAAAACCGAGAAAACTTTGCCAACGTTACGGCAACATGCCATGTACCCGCACTCGGCTTAGTATATTCTCACGGCACGCGGACTTTATAAGCCAGGCATTAGTCGAAGAATGGCGAAATGGCGTGAACGTGGTGCCGCTACGGTTTTGCGGGCGGACTCTTTGTAGCCTCGTCCCGCGGGATCCGCGGCGTTTTGTGCACCACTTCCCAACTCCAGTTATGCTTTAGGTACTTTCCGCGGAACAGTCCAAGTTCCGGGAATTTTTCTCGCGCCGCAACATATTATCAAATCCTGCCTGGGCCATAATTCTTTTCCCGCGCGGACACGTACGAGGAGCTTAGGGGAACAGCATACACGCTACAAACGGGCGACACAGCCCCCCCTCCCTCGTGTGACGTATTTATCGGCAAATTCGACGACTTCTCCCGTTTGTTTTCTTCTTTTTCTTTTCTCTTTTCTTTTCGATTTCTGCGGTCGAAAAATCCCGCCGCTTTTCTCCGCGCGCGCGCGCGCGCGCGACGCACAAAGGAATAAATGTAAAAATTGTGAGGAAAAAGATTTGCGCTATTTTTACACACGATCCTTTTCAAACCGAATGTCATTCCTGTTGCATACAAGGTGGCACGTTATTGCACGAAATTCTTCACACGTGTGGATCGTGAATCGTAATCAGAAGGGTGAATATCCGAGAGTTGCATTTGATTTATAGGAAACGCCGCGCCATGAGAACGCACTTCGCACGGCCGGCTCCTTTATTTCGCATTAAACGACAAACGTCGCGTATAAAGATGAGAGATAGGAGTGCTATGAAGTGAAGCAGGCGGAAAACGTTGGATTTCGGGGACGGGCGGTGTACACACGGTATACGGCAATCCAGATTTGAATATGCATGAGGATCAAGGCATATGGCGCAGCTTGCGCCTTCGGTTTATCGTGACTCGAGATACGTTGCAAAGCTATTTCGATGACAAAACAAGCAGCGCACATCGGGGATTATAAAACTTGCATCGGAATACGCCTCTCGAAATCCTCGGAAAAATGTCTGCGGAAACATATCGCGAAAAACAACGATTATATTATGGCGTATTTTTTTTCTGGCGATAACAATGCACGCGGCAACTGCGATTTACGCATCTCTCGCTGTTTATTCAAAGCGTTCAAATCGCATGTAAATAATTGATCGGTTTATTTATCGGTAATAATTTCAACACACTGCGCGCTTCTCTCTCATACGTAGCTTTCAGTTTCAACTTTTAGTCTTCAGGGGAAACAAAAATTTTTCGTATTTCTCTCCTCCCCGAATATTGCCCGAATATTCCGTTATTATTTTAATGTTTATACATTTATCACGCGGTTACCAAATATGCAGTATATAAGACTTATTAAATTTATTGAAATTGCGACATTGCACATTGTGTGTGAATAACCGCACGATAGAGAATGCTAAAACGATTCGTTACCTTTTTATTCAATTTAATTAATTAAATTTATTTTTATATCCGATCTTATTAAATATTTTATTCGGCTAATTAGATATTTTTGGTATGCATTTTCGACATTATGCCGGTGTTGTTTCTTTTCTTTCCTGTTTGCAAGAGAATTGAACTCTTTCTCTCTCTATTCTCTTTCTCTCTCTTTCCCTTCATCCCTCTCTCTCTCTCTCTCTCTCTCTCTCATCTTTCTTTGCTAATAAAAGCCTACGTAACTTCACTACAAGCGGAACACATCGATGAAACGATTTTCGCGCGTGAGGAGACACAAAGCTTCGTGAAAACCTACTCAGTAAGTGTCCTTCTCTCTCTCTCTCTTTTCTTTTCGTGAAGACGAGGCAATTATTGCCACTCACTATTGGGTCATAAGTGCACGCGAAAGTGCACCGTGTGCATTATCCAGCGGCTCTTGTAACACATGGCGCAGTATCCACCGGCACTTCCAGTTTCACTCGCATTTTTGCGAAGTGCGCACTTGACGCACATACGCGACTGTCTCTCCTACGTACGCACGTCACGTCACGTCACGTCACATTACATGCGTTCAAATTAACGTGCGCCACGAAACACGTGTGAAACTTGGTTGTGATTTCGATTTCGTTCCCCCTGCCTCTCCCTCCGTTTCGTCCGCAAGTCATTTAAATACGATAATTTGTGAAGTGTAAACAGTGCAGGCGGCACCGGCGCTGTTGCTCGCGCAGAAATTCACAATTTACATATATATATTTACGCGCATGCATGCACACGAATTCGCAGCTTACGACCGACAACTCCGGATTTTTAATTCTTAACTCTCCCGGAACAGGCAACCCCAGTTCGCATAGCCCAGTTCGCGTTTGCAGATAATGCAAATAATAATGACAAACACGAGATGAACGCGGGAAGTTACCACATGTGGCCGCGCGAATCGCGCGCGCGCTGCTCTTACTGATTAACCGACGAATGCGATAACACACGGCGGTGGTCTCGATATTTCGAGTTCGGTGTTCATCGAATCCCATCGGGATCCTTCGCTCTCTTCGCCGCATCGATCGGCGCCTGAAATTGGCCTCGGCTGTTTATTTCATCGTTACTTTCGCATTCGGCAGTACCGCAAGAATTCCGTCGGCGAAAACGCTCGCCTCTATTCGCCCCGGACTCTATTTGTCTCGGTTGCGCGTATCGATCGGAGATCGCGCGCGTCTCTTTTCGATCGTAGCAACTCCGCAGCATCCTCACGAGGATATTTTCGCGCCAGCGACCTTTGCGGCTCGCTTGCTCACTTGCGTGCATTGCGAAGCGGCGGCCGGCCGCCTGCCGAGACTTAATTAACGACAGATTTCTCGCCGGAAGCACCGGCCTCGCGAATCACGATCATTCGACGTTTGATAGCAGCGCGTGCGTATTGACTCGTCGTAAACCACCACCGCCACCACCACCCTCGCCATTCCGAGATTCATCGCGACGCGGGATCGCGAGAGGGATGAGCGAGTGTGTCGCGAGCGTGAGCGCGAGCCGGAATTTTTTCCCAAGTTTATCGCGTCGGCCGCGTTAATAAAAAACTACGAGCACACGCGCGCGCTTTTTATGCCGGATATTTGCGCATTTTATAGCTCGCTCCGGTCGCGGCGTGCGCCTCCGCGTGTTTCGCCAATGGTTATCACGGCGCAGGCCGTAAGCGGGAACAGTACCCTTAGCTATCCCGTGAAAATTGCAGCTCTCTCTCTCTCTCTCTCTCTCTCTCTCTCTCTCTCTCTCTCTCTCTTTCTCTCCCTTGGCCCCCTTTTTCCCTCTCTTTCCCTGTCTGCCCTCCTCCTCCCTCCGGCTACCGTTGCGATGCAACTCGCGTTTCGTCGGCCGGGGTAAACAGCGAAATTTGGCGCGCGCGCTCACTTAATAAGTAGCGTACAATAAGAGGATGACGTACGGTCGCATTTACAAATGGCCGCGCCGGCCGGCTGTTGCAGCCTGGGTGTCGTATCGCGGTGCACTAATTACGAGCTTTATGCGCGCTACATGTATGTAATGTATCCTAATTGGAAACATAGCTCCTGAGTGCCTCATTAATGGCGCGCGAGCGCGTGTCTGTGCCGACTTTTTTCGTCTCACTCGCGCCCGCCCTGCCGCGCGAGCATGCAGAACGGCGATAAATAATAAATGATGGAGCTGCAACGCGAGCCATTTCAGTCGAACGGTACAAATTAGAGATCGCCAGCGAGAGGTCGCCGTGCTGTTATTTATATCGCGCGCGCGCGCGCGCTTTTACCGTTTATGTCGTTTATCGTCATTACCCGCGCTCACTAATGACTCTGTGTTATCGGTATCGAAGCTAAAATATCGCGCTGGACGTGCGTGTTATGCGTGAGGACTTAGGTTAATAGCCGAACAGATCGGAACGTGTTGGTTCTTTCTTTCTGTTTCCTCTTTCGGGAAAGGAGAGGCTGAATCACTCCCCCCTCTTCCCCCGCGGGGGGAATATCCTATCCTCTCTCGGTGGAGCGACCATGAGGATGGGAAGTTTCACTCCGCGCGCCTCGAAATATCTCGATTAGAAAACTTGGGCGCGCGCAACGAGGCTTCTTCCTCGATGTTCGACTCGCTCTCGCCCGTTTTTTTAATTGCCATCGATCGCGAGGGCGTCGGTCGTCTCGAAATGACGTGTCCGATCGCGGGAGACGGATTGTACGCTTTACGGATAATCGAGCAACCGTGGTGAACGCGTAAAGATTTTCTCCGGAATAGCCTCTGTAGATTATCCGGAGCGGAACATGGCGGGTATATCGCGCGGTCAGCGTCGCGTATTACCGTGCGCGCGCGCGCGAGAGAGAGAGAGAGAGAGAGAGAGAGAGAGAGAGAGAGAGGGACAGAAACAAGGTGGGTGCCGGGCGAAAGCGTTGTCGGGATAATCTAGTTTTATAATGCACTCCATTATGCGGAAGTGGACTGACGTCCGTAGGGAACGGGCGTGGACGTTCACGGTTAGGCGAAGCGAGCATATACGTAAACAAGCGGACCGCGCTTTTCTCTTATTACCGCGCCGGCCCGCCGCGCTACTTTCGCTCAAGTGCTAACTCGACGAGCGCGCGATTCGCGGGGGCTGACCGGCCCGGCATTCGGCTCCTGCAATTTCGCTTAACGTCGGAAACATTAGTCCAGCCTGCAAATTGTATTCGCCCCGGACGGGGTTATCAGCGTATCGCGCGATTAGCGCGAGTTAAACGCGCGCGCGCGCGCAATTTTAGAACTTTCATCGCAGTCTTTGTGTGGGATGCGGTCAATAAAATTCGCAAGTCATGCGAGCAATTGGCGCACGCACGCGTGCGCGCGCGCGCGTTTTCGAAAAACCCGCTGCCCCGCAGATTTCTTTTTTTCTTTATGCATTACAACGCGGCCGCCAACGGATTAAATTACTCAATTACAGCGACCGTGCAAATCGATTGCAAATTTTTAATTTAAATTCATTGAGAATTGCGCTCGCGAAGAGATGATTCTATTAGTCGGGAATTATGAAATAACGTGATAATCAGGAATAAAAATCGCATTTGCCATGCTAACGGTGTCGCGCGAGCGCGGTGAAAAACGAGGCGTTCGTTGGAGGGAGGAGAAAAGGCGAAAGAAAAAGAAACAAGTCAGACGACAAACCAAAGAGACACGGCGCTCTGTCGGACACGCGATACCCAATTAACCGAGGCTCCCGTATTAACGTCGGAAGTGGTTTCGGGAGAGCGAGCGGTGAATCCAACGGAGAAAAAACGACGTTTCCGCAGGATTTTCGCTGAAGGCACGAAGCCGCCGCCGCCGCCGCCGCCGCCGCCGCCGCCGCTGCCGCTGCTCGTACGGGAAAGGCAATAGTCCCGTGTTGCGCGACAAGTGTTCGTAACACGTAGGTGCGTGCTAGACTAGAACGAAGCAATTACTAGCAGTTGCAGCTCCTCGTGCAAAAATCACCCGTCGCCGTCGTCCGCAGTCGTCGGGGCTAATGAAATTGTTGGAGTTTAAACGCCGTACGGCTCAATGCACGGATATGTACGCGGAGTTCCGCGAACGAGGTTTGCCGAGGGTAAATATAAAGCCACGTTATGCCAACGTATGATGGTAAAAGCTGTCTTTTCCAGGATCAAGACAGAGAGAGAGAGAGAGAGAGAGAGAGAGAGGATATCTCTCCCGGCGGAAAAATACTCCGCGTCCGTCTCCGCCGTCGCGATGTTGCTCTTAGTGTCGTCGAAGGCAATTGAGAGACATGTTATTTCCCGCACTTAATGAAAGATGTTTCCAGCCAAGTGTTTTTATTTCTTCCTTACAATCGCGGATACTTCCCAGGATACTTCTCAGGATGTACGGCGGGATGTTGTTTTAATTCTTGATACAGACCCGCGTATACATTTCGCGGAACACATTTGTTTCACGTTTCCTTCGCCGGAATATTATGTGCGGATATTTCGTTTAATGTAAGTCAGATAATACACGCGGCGTGTGTAATTAAGGTATCGGGAAATCCGTGATCATATTAAACATTTCACGCGTGGATTTCGACGGCGGTGGGTAACGCTGTACAGTGTAATAACACGTCCCGCGCTTAATTGGGACAAATTGCAGTTTTAAAACTGCCGGTTCCGCTGTAGCTTCCGTCTCACGGCTATTCGCTCGATCGAGCGCAAAACGGGCTGTATGTCTGCGACGCGAGAGCGAATCTTTGTTTGCGATGTGTGTTCGCTTCATTTGCAAATAATTGCGCGCGGATGTAAAACTGGGACGCCGCTCGCTCGCGCGCTATCTTCGCGAGCCACAAAAATATCAGCGTCACCCACACCGCCCCCGGTGAACGTGAACGTGGAAAAATATTAGTCAAAATTGAAATTTATTGATACGCCCTCTCGATAGCGTACGCTAGCGGACGAAACGCGACATTTTTGCCGGATACAGTACCAGAGGGTATAGAATATAGAGCCGCGCGAAAACAGCGGCGGATGCGTTCGCGAAAAATCACAATTTCACGCTGGCGCATTTGATAAAAATGAAGCCGCAGCGCGGAGCATTCACATTGAACGACTAAAAGACTCCGCGTCGCGTCGGTCGGCTCAAAGAGAGAAAGAACGCCCGCTTTTAAATAGGCGCGCATTTTCGGGACAGTCGCGCGCGGCGGACGTTTTCGAGCGCGAACGAAGCGCGCCGGCGTCGCGTCGCTCGCGCGCGCAAAACGCCCGCTCTGGGCGCGGCGCGTTCTTTGTCGGCCGCGATAAATTATAACGACGAGCCGAACGCGGAGAGCTGCACGCCGTGCAGCCGTTGCAACGTTTAAATCCGCCGTTATATATACGTTGTCACCCCGCACGAGCAAACAATCCTTTTGAAGCGCCATTATGTATTCGCGTGCCGGAAACGTATAAAACAAATACCTGCCGCGGCCGGTGTGTAGCTCTGCTTACACTCGCGAGGCGCCACAACCGGAGCGGCCATAGTTACAGAAATGGCAAATAATCCCGCAGCTAGCCGACGCCGACACCGAGCTCACGATAATTGGCAGCAAAACGAGCCGCCCGCTATTTGTTCCGCCCGGTTTCACGTGATTCGCGATTCCGCCGCTCTCTGCGCCGGTCTGACTCAAGGGTGATTACCAAAGACTATTTTCGAGTGAGCCTCGTGCGATATAATAATTAATATCGCCCAAAATCGACGCGCAATGCGCGTGTTTGGAATGACAGTTGGATCGAGTTGCGATTCAATCTCCATCTTTTCTTCTCTCTCTCTTTCTCTCTCTCTCTCTCTCCCTCTCTTTTTTTTCTATTATTTTTTATATTATTTTATGTTGTTCCATTTCTTGTGTATACTCACCTTGCATATCTTAACTGATGCAAAACTCAAAATTTTTGTATTATTCTTGACTTTCTTGCGCTTGAAGGGACTCTGTCCCAGAGCGCTCAATAAATAACGCCTTCTCTCTCTCTCTCTCTCTCTCTCTCTCTTTCTCTCTCTCTCTCTCTCTTCCTTCGCGACAATGGAAGCTTGTAATCCGATGTGCATCGTCATTACTGACAATGACTCGTGTTTTAATGAGCAACTTGTCGACTCCATGAATGTCCGGGTTTGAAGAGAGTGCAGTCGCTACCTCCGTCGAAAATCGCGTACGACTTGACGCAATGTAATAATGCAATAAATACTTATTAATAATAACCGTGCGGGTAATCTAATAATAATACATAGAATTATTCTATCAATTTGACGCGAATAATTGATTCATTACAATGCAAGCCGGCCGATTGGTCGGTCGTTACGTCGATAACAAAATGATTATGCCACGATTACGGCCCGGGGTATGTAGGAGGCACTCGTTACACGTCTTTCAAATATCCCCGGTATGTATCGGATTCCGATATCTCCGCGCATTCCGGTACTCATTTTTCAACTATCGACGCGAATACTCAATAGTTCTTTTCGCGGCGCGCATCTCGCCGCTCCTTGTCCGATAACTTTGTTTGTCGGACACCCCGGGATAGACACGCGCGAGTCGGTGAGCAGAGGGTACTTCGATCGCCGAATACAACGTCGTCGCGTTATGCGCAAAACTCGCTCGGAATGGGAAATTGCACGTGTCCCATTCTGCGCGTTATTGTTATTACAATTCCAGATAACGATATTACAGAGAGAGAGAGAGAGAGAGAGAGAGAGAGAGAGAGAGAGAGAGAGAGAGAGAGAGAGGGAGGGAGGGAGAGAGAAAGCCACTCGCCTGCTGGCGGCACTCGGCTGAGCATTCAGCTGCTCGTGCTCGAAGATCTTCGTTGCATTATTTCGCGTGTTAGCTCCTCATTTTCATTAGCGGCATGCATTTTTCATCAAACAGCCACACGCGCGCGCCTCCAGCTTCCGCGGCCGTTCATTTTTCGCGCGCGCGGGGCGATTTGATATGTAAATATATTTTCAAATCGGAAGGGCCACCCTTGTGCGGCTCCTGCGACGCGTATCTGGACGATGCACTTGATTCGATAAATGTGTGACCGTTTTAAGTGCGCGCGCACGCTTATGTTTACGCAAAAAGAGGAGCGCATTTCGTCGGGCAACAATGAAGTTCATTCGGTCCAGTTTGCACGGTGAAACTCGCTGCATAAATTATACGATGTTTAATGAAACGAAAGCAACGCGGTCGGCTATTGTCGGCATGGAGGAACAGAAGTATTAATTATGGACATTACTATTCAATAATACATCGCCGCGACCCTCCCTTCTCTTTCTCTTTCTCTCTTCTCTCTGATTCTCTCTCTGCTCACCTCTATCGAAATACGGTCGGCTCTAGTTTTCTCTCTCTCTCTCTCTCTCTCTCTCTCTCTCTCTCTCTCTCTCCTTCTCTTCCTCCGGAAATTACGCTCGTCACGACGCGAAATGCGCGCGATCGAACGAGATCGATAAATAAAATTGCGCGCATTCTCGTCGCGCTGGCGTCGGCGGCGACGCGACTGAAAGAGAGAATATCTCCGCTCACTCACACACACACACACACATACACGTACGTGTAACAGTGCAGGAGCAAATCCATGAGAAATGCGTCTGGGGTCGTCACGAAAATAAATCTGAATAAATCGAACATTGCAAATCGGACGTGATGGATGCGACCGATTATTGCGCCGGATTCACTGGACTCCGCGATTTTTCCGTCGATATCGTTACACCACCAACTTACAGTCACAACTTACAGTCGTATTCTCAATATTTCTTACACCTGTCCGCGTATCCGAGCTCGCGCTCGCGCGTTTACACGCCCGTAGGCGTGTGTTATGCGCGAGTCGATTCGCTCTCCGGGCTTATTCCGTTCCACTTTGATCACGTCCATTTTTATCGGCGCGACAGTGGTATCCCATCGGTTCCAACGGAATGGAAGGAAATGCGCGGGAGGACTCTTATCACGCGCATTTATCCGAAATTTAAACGAAGGAAGCGGGCAGAATGGCAAATTTTCCTAATTCCTCGTAAACGAGACGGCTCGGCTGATTGGCGGCCGCAAAAAGCGAGCGATCCCGTCCGCTCGCGGATTCGCCTGCGCCGAATTGTTTGTTAATCAACGACTCGCCGCGGATACCGAAAAGATAGGCGGCCTCGCATAAAATCTAACGCGGGTCTTTTTGCCGACTGACCCGCCGCCGGCTGACATTCCCGCGATTACTGAATCGTCGGATGGACAGACCGGAAAAACGGCGGCGAACTGTCGTGCATAACCACGAGATCGCTCCCGGGAGATCGACGCGGCGACGGTCGTTTGGAACGTCGCGAGTGGAAACAAGTGGCATACGAGAAATCGAAGCCGCGATAAATCGGATAAGCGTCGTGGACGAGCGCGCGCGCTCTCTGTTGCGATTCGAGATACATAAATAAAAATGAACGGCGTACGTGAGCGTACGCCGTTCTCGCGACGTGCACGTCCGGAAGGAAGAGGTCCTGAGAAACAGTACGGTCGGAAGATCGGCCACGGACTTGAAGAGAGCGAGAAACATTTAGTCGCAACGCAATCCTCTCGCGGCTGATCCTCTCCTCGCGCGTCACGTCGATGCGGTTATTTTCGCGCACATTTCGTCACTCGAGTCGATCGTTGCACTCGAAAGGAGGCGCGCGAATTAAAACGAGTTCGCCGAGTGCTAAAAGAGAGTAGAGAGAGAGAGAGTAGAGAGAGAGAGAGAGAGAGAGAGAGAGAGAGAGAGAGAGAGGGGGGGGAGAAGAGGGAGAAGAGAGAAGGAAATGCCGACAGTTTGCCGATAAATCCAATGAGCCGCGAACGACCGGAGCTCGCGCTAATTGCCGACTCGCGACGCGACAAATCGCGTGTTCTTTTCGCGCACGAGCGCCGCTTGGAGGAGACCCGTGGACCGGAAGATATTAGCGATATATTGAATTACGGATGAAATTTCGCCGGGATCCGCGTAGTGGAGTAACCGCCGTAAAAGCCGAGCTCTCCGCTTCCGCTCGTGTTTCCGCCCTCGAACGTATTTCGCACACGCCGAGAACGCGGAACGAACTCGATTGACTTTCAACAGCGTCGTTTAGTCGTGCCTGATTATCGCATTTCGTTGTACTCTCGTGGCCAACGAAACGCGGCGCGTTCGAGCACGAATATAAACGCGCATACTGGATTGAAAGTCGCGGAAATCATTCCGGAGAGCGAAGACAGAGCGAAAGCGCAGTCCTGCGTGCCGATTCGAGCCGACAGCCGGAGATAAACCGATTAAGTCGGTAAAAACGGTGGGACGGTGACGACACTCATACGCGCGAAACGTCATCTTGCGCAAGCGGGAAGTTAACACACGAGTCTCCGTTCTGTCCGCTCGCGTGCGTTGCTGCTCCGTTTACCTCGGCATTCGCTTTCTATTTGCCAATCGTTTCGAGCGCTCGTAGACGATCGTACAGCAGTGGATTACAGTGGCGAACTTCCTCGCGCTGTGTACCTCACCTCTCCCTCCCCTCCCATTGACTTCATGTAAATCCGGGATTAGCGTGAACTCGCCCGGCTCCAGGCGAGCCGACGATAAAGACGGATTCGACGATGGATATTCGAGCGAATTCCTCGCGCGATTCGGCCTCGGGCTGCCGCCGCTCCGAAATGGAGCGAGTCGCGCGCATCGTATACAAGACTGCATTGGATTCCGTGCCAGCGATTTTGACGTCGCGATAAATACCTGTTGGACGAGCCGTCGTTTCTCGCAACATCGTTGTCGCACCGGCCGCAAGAGCCGCGTCGCGCGCGAGGCGCCTGAAATTTTTAATCGCGATCTCCCTCGCGATATATGCTTTCGCACCGTCACGTGATTGCCCGATAAAAAAGTTCGAGCACTTATCATCGGCCTGAAAATATTTGTTTCTTTTTCTTTCTCTTCCTTTTCTTACACGGCAAATGTTTCGTAATGATGCCTGTTTTAACATATATCCGTTGTTGTTGATAAAGACTCACGTTGCCTGTTAACAAATGGTTCGCTAAAATTGTCTGTAAATGTTTGGGAAAAATAAATGTTTGCAAATTTCGTCGAATGTTATTCGTGAGAAATGAGTGGACCAATACATGAAAAATATATTAATAAATACGAAAATAAATAAATATAGAGGCAGAGTAGGAGAAAATGGAATAACAAATACCGAGAATAAACGTAAGATGAACAAATATATAACCATGTGCATATCTGCACGCAGTATTTTTACACGTCGTATAATGTACACACCGTTTTAACATATGCACATGGCTGTAAAGGTATGAAAATATTTCGCGCTGCGTCACTCCCGCCCCGAATTTTGTACGTGTCATAAACACACATTATTCTCCATTTCGTATGCGTGAGTGTTACTCGAAAATTTTGCGCGCACTACGTGATCATATTGCAACTTGAAACGGCAAAACCTTTTCTCTCTCTCTCTCTCTCTCTCTTTTTCTCCCTGATGGTACGAATATCGCGCATCGCCTCGTTTATTGAAATATCGGCAGGTGTTACATTATTCATTCCGCGTTATTTTTAAATAAAATGGGTCGTATGTAGGAAAAAAATGAATATCTGAAATCAAAGCGCGCGTCGGACGTCAGCAATTAGCTATTATTGATGTCGCATACGTGCGTCGATCATTCAATCAATTACCGTTTCGCGCTTTCAAATACTACGGTCGTGGCTGTGTCGCGCGAGCGGCATAACAATATCTCACGCGAATACATTAATAGACGGATAAAGGAAAGCGTAGTAAGTTAATTAAAAGTTTAGCTGGCAATGGTCGAGGGAATAGAACGGATTCACTTTCGGTCGTGATAAAGAACGAAGGTTTATGATTATTTTCAGGATAACGACGGAATTAAACTTTTAATTTGGCCGGAGTGGGACGACGCGATTTCTGAATTTGATGAGTCATATTTTATACGCTTCTTATTAAGAGCCAACTTGCCGAGTAATTACGTCGTTCAATAATTCACGAAATTAAAAGCGACCCGCGACTCTTTCTCTCATCATACACGTGGAGGGAAAAGATTGTACCAAGAAGAAGCGTGTCAAGAAGTTCTTCCACTTCGTACGTACACATTGATCCTCCGACTTTTTCTCGCGCTGTTTATTCAGTCTTTGTCTGGCTTCGCTTGAAATATCGCGAACGCCGTAAGTACCTTCGGCCGCCGAGATACTCGTTCCCGAATAAACCGCCGTGAGAAAGGGGTTCATAAATTAGAAAAATCGGCAAAAACTTGGGCGATTTTCAGATTCCGTCCGTGAATCAACGATGCTCTCTGCTGATCCGGAACTTTTTTCCTTAATCGGATAAGAGATCGGCAGTGTCGGCTGAACGTGCAAATCCACGCACTCCCTACATCTGCTATCGCGGAAACTTTCCGCGAGTCCATAGATATCGCGTGAAATATATCGGTCGCAAATCAAATCGCGTATCTGAACCACGCCATCCTGTATAGATACGCCGTGCGAGTATCAGCGAAGCTTGGCTAATAATCCAATTTTCGTCGGCCATCGCTCAATAAACGAGAAAAGATAGTCGGTCGTCGTTCGTTGTTTCCGCGCGCACGCTCGACGTGATTTCGCCCTTCGCGATTCTTCCGTTCGCCGGTAAATTCGACAAATGAGCTGTTCTCGGGGCTGTTTCTCTCGGACAAGGCGAGGACCAAATCGACGCGTTGTCCGCCATTATTCCGACCGCTTTCTTTGATTCCGCGATGGCGCCGCGATAACGCACAACAAGGCGTTCATCAGCCCAATCCATTCAGACGCGCGTTCGCGCTCTCGCGATTCCGTCAACAAATCACCAGCAGACGTCTTTTTATCGGCCGCAATTTTACCTAAACCCTCGCCACACCGCCTCACCCCCTTCTCCCGTCGGGCCAGGTTTATTGCCCGGCATTGTCTGCCGTCCCAGTCTACGCCGCTCATATA
Source organism: Harpegnathos saltator (assembly GCF_003227715.2). NCBI lineage: Eukaryota > Metazoa > Arthropoda > Insecta > Hymenoptera > Formicidae > Harpegnathos > Harpegnathos saltator. The sequence continues at coordinate 1,124,038 of NW_020230625.1, forward strand.
AACGTCTTCCAGCATTCCATGTCACTGCGCCATTAATATCATACGGTCCCTTCTTCCCCGCATGCATCTCGAAGTTACAATGTAAAGATTTGCGCAAAGCGCATCTCGAGAGAATCTCGAGACTTCTGTCGAGCTGAAACGCCGTTCAAAAATGGGACACGGATCGATCGGAGGTCGTATCAGGATCTCGTTATTGTTAACAAAGTTCCACATCTTCCTTGTGCAACGATTAAATGCAATTTTATGCTTTCGGTTACAAGTAAAATAGTTCGCGTGGGATAGAATAATAACGGCAAGGGTAGTAGAAAAAATGTATGCTAACATTTTTAGCATTCAAGCAAAACCATAAAAACAGTGAAAAGAACAAAATTCAGATTATCGTCGCAAAGAAGTTAGTTGAAGTTAGGAAAAAACACCACAGTTGGAATATTCATTGCGGTAGGTTTTCATGGTACGTGTGGCAAGTAGCGTCGAACACGAGACAATGACTAATTGCAAAACTTAAATAGTTATCGAGTGAGATATATCGCTGCGCGATCTGTATGCAGCAGCAGAATTGTAAAAACCAGACGAAAAGTAGATAAAGAGGCGCGGAAGTACAGAAAACACGAGCGAACTCGTCTTGAAGGACTCGAGGCGCGACAAAAATAACAAATTTTACACTCGGTGCTTGCGTGTGTAGGAGTGTGTGTGTGTGCGTGTGTGTGCGTGTGCGTGTGTGTGTGTGTGTGTGTGTGGACAAGAAGACTCGAGGGAGAATTAAATATCGGTGGTGGTGAGACCTACACGGACGACGGATTCCGAAAGGCCGAAGAATGGGCTCGAATTACGGTTGGCTCTATCTCGCGGAGTTTCACGAATACGGGGCTATTCTTTACCTTTCAGCTCTCTCTCTTTTCCGCGCCATCGTTTTTTTTTTCGTCTCCCAAGATGTCTCGGATAGCAGTGCTCTCTGTGAAAGAATTACGTTACGGAGCAGGAGACGCGCTCTTGGAGCGTCATACGAAGGGGATTCCGCGAGCCAAATGGGAGCTGTAAGAGCATAAACGTAGTCCATTTGCTGGATGTAACGGCAATAATTACGGAAACTGTCCCGATATTCCCTCTACGAAGTACAAGCAGTTTCGCAAAGTAAAGTTTGCCGGCAAGAGATGAATGTTAAAATAAAGACAAAATTGCGCGCGGTAATTCGAGAGGGAAAATTGCTACGTCGTGATAATTATCAGCAATAAATCTTGCTGAATTTCGATCTTAATTGTAATATTTTGTTTCACTGCACCACTGCGACTACTTTCTCTTTTCTCCTTTTTTAACGCAATATCCAACGGTCTAACACAAATTCGCAAATCTCACGACCTCATACCTGCCAGCGTGTATTCCGTTGGAAAAATCATGCGCGAATTCGATTCGCGAGTTCTTGTGCATTGGAGGAAACCGCCTGCCCTGCGGCGGTTTGTCGGGCGTTCGAATAACTTTCGGTGTATTTGTCTTAACTCGCTCTAAACGTCCAGCTGAAACCGAATCAGATGCACCGCCGGAAACAGGAACGCGTGAAATTCATGTTTGCTCTCGTGATTGCCTCTCGCTCGGCTCAAACACCGCCGTCGTTATTTTCTCTACGACGCGAAATCGCATGTTTTTTGCATTCCGGCGTGCTGCAGATAATTGCCTGTGTATATCGTTCACCTGCGGTGTAGATATATACACAGAGGCCGATTCAGAGGCGCGCCAGCCGGGCTCTCGGGTGTGGCTTTGTTGGCGCCGAGCCACACCCGAACGTCACTCCAGAATCATCGCTTAAACAATCGAGATGCCATGTGCCTCGTGGGCGATAAATAAATACACGGGTCTCGTTGCAGGAGGTGTTGATCCGTTCTCGATTGCCGCGGTTGCAGTGATATTTTGACGAAGCCGCTTTTGTGGGGTCGCCGTAGCGAGACGAACGAGAGAGCTAGTCATACTTATGCGTTTCTAAAAATCAAAAGAGCACTAAACGTCGTGCGTTCCGATACAACGATGCGGACGATTAAAAGCATTGGGATCTCGATATTTTTGAGATCCGCAAATTCAAAAAATCGGCGTGTCTCGGTCGTAGTCTCGAGTTGACTGTGTCGATTGGACGAAGAATGCATGCGAAAACTAACGAGGTGTTCATGTTACCGTTCAAAATACAAAGAAAAAAAAAGCTGTCGCAGTCGGCGAGAAAAAAGATTTCAATTTAATTGCAATTTACAGAACGAATCCGATAATTCTCATAAATTCGCAATCGCCTCTCTCGTGCGCGTGACGTGTACTGTATAAAACGAGGATCCTCGTCCGAGAGCTACCTCGATGTTGTTTGATCTACGAGTTTTTAAGGAACACCTCGCGTCGTGTGCGCGCGCGCGATTAAAAAATGCAAGCGGACACGTTTGAAGAAAATCGCAGAATAAACACAATCATACCGGCGCGAGCGCGGCGGTCCGCATATTCCCCGCCTCTCTCGCAGCGCGCTGAGTGCAGCGAAGTGAGAGAAATATTTGTCGGGAGATTGAGTAAAATATTACATCGCTGCGCGCGGCCACGATGATTAATCGTCTCTCACTCCAGAATTAATTACCGGCTCGGTCGGACATAATTATAGTTAACTCGACGGCGATTACGGAGTGCGAACGATGCACCGGTGGGTGTTCCTATTTCAGCGATTTGTCGTCGCTCTCGGCTGATTCGCGGCTCCGCCGCGTTGGCCGATGAACCTCCGTGCGAAAGTTAATTCGGCGATCCGGTGCATCTGCCGCTCATACCGGAAATAGATAATCGCGCCGGCAATCACGGGCACGGCTTGCTTTCTCTCTCTCTCTCTCTCTCTCTCTCGCGCGCGCGCACGCGCGCGCTACTTCGGATTTCAATTAAAAGTTAAACGGCTCCTATCCGAATTAACATCTGCATGAGCAATCAATTCGTATTACCGACGAGCTCGCCAATTAATGGACGAAACGGGAAATGAGAGAGATGGGGTTTCTCGATATTCGTTCCGCGTCTCATCTGACATTTTGACAGTGCGCTCGATCGACGGGGACGCGGCTCCCTCTCTCGAAAGAAAGAAGAGCGCGAAGGGGCGCGCCGCTCTCCTCCGAGCGACTCGAAATGCGAATACCTGCAATCTGCTGCCACGAGCGAGCGGAATTTATCCTCAATCACGCTAATTGTGCAACTTACTTATTGAACTCGATTAAATAAGGCGGGGAACGAGGCGGTATCGATTTATCGAGCGTGCATCGAGTACATTTGGGTCACCGGAGACTTGCGTTAACTTTAGGCCGCGCCGCTTGGCTTGATCGATGGTGCACCGATCAAACTCCCGCGCAATTATCGTAAGCGGCACAGATTGAGGCTACTAAATCAGATTTGACGTCGAGCGATGCGTCATTTAGCAGCGATACCCGTGATTGTCTTGGGTAACGTTTCGCGGCGCGGCGCGGCGCGGTGCGGCGCTCTCGCTGACGACCCGGAATCGATGGAGAAAACGTAATCGGCGGGCTAAAATCGAATTACAGCGGATGGCGGTGTATCCTCTCTCATTACGACCGCAGCAGAGTGTCCTTAACGCGGGATCAATTATTGCCCGCGCGCGCACGTACCGCTAGAGAGAACCTCTCGGCACACGGGTCACCCCCTTGTGCGCGCACACCGTTCTTCCGGAACAGCGGGAACCCTACTTTAGAAATTACTTTCGCAACATATCGCGGCAACTCGTCGCATTACGATGAAAGTTGGATGACGTTCTTTCTTCTCACGCAGGAAATCCCTGTCGGACCAAATACTCGGACAGCGCGACGTGAAATAGAAATAAGCTCGGCGGGCACGGGAAAGTTGGGGCGAATGGACATTGCGAGCGACGTGAAGTACACCGGTATACTCGGCGAAATAAGACGGGGGAAATATTCTCCCCGTCGTTACGCCGCGTTAAATTCCGCGGGCGCGATCCGGAAAGCAGATTCTGTCGCGCAAATGCAGTGAGGAGGGGAGGCGAGAGAGGTCCGGGCAGAACTTCCGTCGCGCTAAATCGAATTGCCGATCTTAATAGATGAGGAGGCAATTAAAGAAAATAAGGCGCGCCGCCGTCGAGACTCCGCGCTGCTAAAGCAGGGCGCGGCAAATTTATTATCGCGAGACGAGCGTAAAATAAACGACGTACAAAAAGTACAAAGAAAAAAACGCGGCGGGAACTCCCTGAATAAGTACTGAAAAGTATCCGGGTGACGAGCGTGTAATGTAAGAGACACGCGAAGTATTATCCGAATTATTGAATGGCTAAAAATAACGAGATGGAGAGAGAGAGAGAGAGAGAGAGAGAGAGAGAGAGAGAGAGAGAGAGAGAGATGAATGAACGCCCGAGCATGACGTGCGAGCGTGTGTCTTTCGGGTAAAAAAAAGAAAAAAACAAAGATTGAAAATGCAATTGGAGAAACGTGGAAATGTCGTAACAATAAAATGGATTTAAGCATCTCGTGATAAAACGGAGATCGAGATACATTAATCGTACATTCCAAGGAGAACGACGATGGAGAGATCGGCGAGGAGAGAGATAGGAGGGAGAGAGAGAGAGAGAGAGAGAGAGAGAGAGAGAGAGAGAGAGAGAGAGAGAGAGAGAGAGAGAGAGAGAACGTGTCGATTCCGCTAGTGGGTCGTCTGTGTCGCCGTATCCTTGCGAAATTGCGTTTGCTGCTCTGATGGCAATAATTGCGTACACCATTTACCTGCCGCCGCCAGTACTCGACTGCACTCGCAGATAATGGAATCGCTCGGCCACCGCGGAAACCATTCCGCCGTATTATTCGTATACATCCTGTGATCACGTCCGGATCCAATGATCGTTAAGCTTTATCGACAAATACGGGGGAACACGTCGATTTGGCTAATCAGCCGACAAACTGACGCGCGCGCCGCGCCGCGCCGGCAAAAAGACAATCCTACTTCTCGCGCTCGCGATCCTCGTATTTTTCCCCGCGCGTCGCAGCGAGAATGTAAAACAATCTGGTTTAACAAACTAAACTATTCCAATAAATTTGAATCGTCTGGCTGAAAATGAAAAATTCATGCGGACGGTATGAATTGTTTAGCGTTAAAACGCGAGAAATACGCAGGGAACTTCATTTCACCAAGATTCCGCCGACGCCGAATCGGCCAATTCGTCGATGATTTTTCATTAATAGTTAACACGCAATAGAAGCTGAATAAACATAATTACACGCGGTAATATCTATGAGTAATTCTCATGTAGTCACAGAGTAATTGGTAACTTGGATATTGCATGTAATTTGATACGCTTTACGATCCCCCGCGATAATTGGAATACGAATTATTTATATATTTGTACGAAACCGTAATTATACTTCCAGTTACACCCATCCTTCATGGGTTTACACGTTGCTACCTGCTTCTTTCTCTTTCGCTCTTGAGCCGGCCATCGATCGCAAGTTTTCGTAACTCCGCTATATAAAGCAGACTCTCCAGCCAGCTCCAATAAAGCTGGACGTCCATCACAAACGAACCAAATAATTTCCCGTACATTACGCTCGCATGAAAAATAAGTCTCGCATAGCGCGCGCGCGCGCGCGAGCGAGCGAGCGCCCAGGCGTGCGCGCTACCCTTATTAAACTTCAAACTATATTTTCACGATGGGCTCTCTTGCTAGCTCGGCCTCGGCCGTTGCCTGAAATCCCCTTGTGATGCAGTCCATTAAGCTAAAGCAATAATTCCATCAGCCCACTGCAGAATCCAGCTTTTGCTGGTAATACACACGAATCGCATGTCGGATCTATTTTCACGTACGTCTGGTATCGTGACATCTCTATGTGTGCCTTCGTGTACTGAGATGATAATGAGATAACAACGCTAGAGGCTGGTGAATGCGTAAATATGCGAATGCGCGAATTGGGAGAAAGCAGCGAGCGAAACAAACGCGAGCGAGGGGCCGGGAATCGGGACTCGAAACACTCTGCGTTAACGTTTATTATTACCTCGTCACGATGCATCTAACAATGCAACGCGCAATTGCGGTTAACACTAGTTGATATTATCAGCCACGGAGCTGTGATATCCGCAGCTTTTCGCCGGGACCCGCCGCGCACCCGCATTCGATATGTCACGGCTCTCTTAAAGTCCCTCATTTGCATTACCCCTCAACACCGTGACATTTGTGGTCACTACAGCGTGACACTAATTGCCGCATATTATGCAAGATGGCACCGAGTGACGTTTTATGAGATCTCGGGATGGTTAACGTCCATCAACGTCGGATTCTTCGTAACTCGCGCATCGACAGGCTGTTATATTTCGCGGCGACGCGACTTAATCGGATCGCCCGTCGATACAATGACGAGCAGCGACGACGGGATTCCGATTTTTCTTCTTTCCCTTTCCCCTTTTCTCTTCTTCTTTTTCTTTTTTTTTCATCGGACCTCGCCTCTTTTCACGAGCTTTTCGCGCTCTGCGAAGACGAGTCTCTGACCTGAAGCCATTCTATATAGACAGGCAAATCCTTGGCCCAGTTCGCGAACTGTCTTCCGCTCTCTTCTCCAGAATGGCGCGCGGTTGCGCGTCAGAATTCGCGGAAATTTATCGGCCGACCGTCCGCTCCTACGAGCTTTTCATTCTCGCGGAACTCCACGGGCCGTTTCCCGCGCTGATCTACCGCGAAGTAGGCGACAAAGAAAGGAGAGCGCATCCGGAACGCGCCGTTACCAGCGGGTCAATGAGTGTCCGCGTTATTCGTCCCTGGAAAGGAATTTGTTGGATCGCGCGGCTCGATTGGCTGCTCATCGACCGTTCGATCGTTGCGCGAGCAAACATTACTCGTATAATAGTTAACGTGTTTACGACAATTAAGCGCCTTTTGTATATATCTCCTGAGCTTTTTTCTCGATTAATTTAGAGATTTTTAATCTACATATTTATTTAAACGTATTTATTGAAGCAAGTGATTTGTCACATTTATCGCAAGGTAATTTTTCTCTTTAATTTTTCTCTTTAATAAACAGTGTCGCTTAAATAGCCGTCGTTCTAATATCGGTTCGGAAAGGATATCTATTTTACGTAGCAATCGATGCGAAGTTATAAATAGAAAAAAAAAATATCTCAGCGCATAAAATCATTTATTTTTACTTGCATAAGAGAGAACATTAAATATATGCTAAGTTTAAAATTCGCGCGGAAAAACATTGTAAATAGGATAGATCAACCGACATTTGAAAACAGGAAATCAGTATAAGCGCAAATATGATGAACCCATGAGCCGCGCGGTTTACTTTGAACCTGTGCAAACGAATCGATCTAAAGCAGAAACGTATTTTTGTGTTTGCTGTTGCTGTTGCCGTGTGTTTCCATTTCCGAAACTGCAGCCGTAGCCAATTGGGAATGTCAGTTTCGATAGTTAGTTTCCGGACGCACAACGCCCGGCAGATAAATTCGTTTGTTTTATATATCATTTCGTGAATCAATTAAATTAAAGGAAAAAACACGCGTATTATATTTCACGTTGAACTCCGAGGCAACGTTTATTCAGCCGACAAATCAAAACTCGATATCTCGCCATGCAGCCCCGTCGTCTTATTGCAATTGCAAATTCAGTTACGCACATGTGTGTGAAGTGCTTATTATTAATTAATTGCGCTGAATGAAACAATGGCACGTCTCCCCTTTACCGCGCGTCCTCCGATATATCGACAAATCCTATGTATCGTGTTATCCATTATGCGAATTCCGTCTTCATTTCTTTCGAAACGAACGATATCTCTTTATTTCTTCAGCGACGCTGCGCATATCGTCGTATTCTACGGCGTATGCCGCGCGCTATTATAAATTTCTCTTCCGCGTTACTCTCGTACGTACTAAAAATATTCCAAGCTGAACCATACACACACACACACACACACACGCGCGCGCGCGCGCCATACGTGTAGAGTTGTGCAACGCGTCAGGATTTGGCCGACATATTGCGACCATGCCGCCCTGGCATTATGCGTGCGTACAGGACGACGTGAAGAAATCCCCTGCAAACGAGGATATTTCCTGACATCTTGTTAAACAGCAAAGACATCTCCCGCGCTCCTCCATCGGTGTTTATCCGGCGCGATTGAATAAGCGCCGTTCCCGCGATGCCGCGAGAGCGGGAGACGCGATAAGGGAGAAAATATCGGATGCGGAAAAAAGGAGAATGAGAAATATACGCGGGATTCGCGTATCGATCCTATCGGGAACGGACTCGATACCGTATCCGTATTAACGTGTAGATTTTTTCTGTCGAATCATTTTTACGTTCTTACCGTTCACGCTAGTTTCCTCGGGTGGCGGTATTACGTATTTACTCGTTTAATCCCGACCCCTTCGCGCCGTGCGATATTGCGTTACCGTATTTATCACGTAAGTGGTAAAACCACTAATCTTTTATGCACACATCGCGGTATTATATAAATTTACGAGAGCTTTATATTACTTGGTTCGTTACTCCGTACAGGTTGCTATAAATATCACACTGATAGAAAAATATAGTTAGTAATTATAGATAGAATTAGCTATAATCTCACTATATTTTATAGTTCATTTTGGCGTCAGCCATATTTTTATAGTTCGTGGAACCTGCAAAATATAGTAGAATAAACACAAATATACAAGTCAATGATTGTCTTAAATAACTGTTTAGTTACTTTTACCACATATATAGTGAGATTTAATATTCATATAGTTACATCTGTCATCATTTAGCAAATATTCTGGTAATATTGACTATATAAAAGAGTCACTTTACATTTTATATTTTATATTTGTATCCATACAATAATTTTAGTTTAACTTACTATAATTCTTAGTAAAAATATTATATGATTGGTTGTGTACTATGCCTATATCGTAATTATTGCCGATATTATGGTAATATTTACTATAAATATGATATTTCGGACTATAATTTAGTTACTTAATTTAGTTATCATTTTAGTTCAAAATATCATATACTTTTCTCTCAGTGCAGCCAGTTTCCTTTCGCTTTTCTTTATCGCTCGCGCTATTGATCGGATTGCGAATTATTCGCTTGCGGATAAAAATTTCTCCCTGCAATTAGCGACACGATAACGAACTTCTGAAAAAATTGCGCGTAAGAATAACAAATTCACGAATGTAGTCGACGGTCGTACATAATATCGCGGCTTAAGCTTTCAGATTAACTCGACTTTAAACGGTCTGCTCGCCAATCTCCTCTGTTGGAAAGCAAAGCTGGAGGAGGACGGAGGGTCGATTACATTTATATCGACTTTAATATCGTTGTCTGTGAAAGCAGTATATATAGCGATTCTTTTTGACCGCGAATATGCGTGACCGGCGAACGATCGTGATAAATAGTTGTACGCGCATTTACACACAGAGATCACGTTTGCGAAGCGTTTGTGGAAAATGTACGAGCATCTTGATAACGCGTTCGCGAGTTATATTAGTATCAGCCGATTTGTCGGCGAGCTGCATTATCATTCGTATCAGTCGTATATCTCCGGTGTATTTTAACGGGGATACTTCGATAATCTCTTTTCAATCTATGCGAGTGAGTTTTTGCCGAGTTTCCCCGACTGAGCGAGTAAGTGCGCAACACACACACACACACACACATATACACATAATCAAAACGATAGCCCATCGCGTTCGCAAGAAGGATCGACGAAAGATAAAGTTTATAATCGCGCGGATAATCGCCGCGGCGGTCGCGGAATTAGCCGATAAAATTCATTCGACGCGTTAACGCTGCATCCGCGCATCGCCGGTACTTTTGAGCGAGATGGATTTTGTCCCGAAATTAAATACCGCGTCCGACGTGCCGCGAAAAGTTGCCGTAGCGGAATTCCGGAACGCCCGCGCGCAGATCGAACGCAGCACAATCAGCGCGGTGTATACAGCTTTGTGTATGTAACCTATATGTTAATCGGCATCTCGATTGCATAACGGTCTTCGCGTCGAATTAATCCGCCGATAATGCCGCTGTAAATTCTAATTGTAAATGTGTGCATTTGTCTGACGGCGACGAAGGGGGAGAGGAGGAGGAGGCGTATTCAGCAAAAATTGAATTATACGTCGCGGGAGAAACATGAGAAATGCTCGATGCGCGCGCGAGCCTTGTCACTTCGCGCGTCGAGCGGCAAGAAAAATCGACTGCGTGCTTCTCGAATATTCTTTTCTACGGGAGATAATTAAAAGCGACGGATGTTTTCCTGAAATTGTTGCAACCACGGAGGGTGAATTTCGCGGTTCGCAGCCTCTTTTTGCGTAACTGTGTAATGCATATGAATGAAACCGAGAAACGAGGAAACGAGGAAACCTCGAAAGGAGAGAACGCGCGAGGAAGAAACTCGAAATTCAGCGGACAGGCTCTTGCAAGTTTCTCGCGCTTACTTTCTGTATACAGATTCCGCGAGTAATTGAAGGGGAAGTTGATCTTTGTCTAACAAAACTACCACTACCCGGGGCACCCCCCGGCGCCCTTTATATATATTTACATATAAGCGCTCGAAAATCCAGAAATTGTAATAAAACAGCTGCCGGGCGGCGCAAGTGGATTACGCAACTTTATTCTCTTCTTGTTTAATACCAAGCGGATTTCGCTGCTGCTGAACTTTAATTTGAAGGTCCGCGACGTGGATACGCAAGGCTGAATGGTAAACAGTTAAAATAGAGCTGCGGGAGTAGACGTAAAGGAAGAAAGCACAAGGTTCCACACGCGTATCCTATAATACCTCACGTAACGCGAATCAAACTTTCTCTCAAAAACTTTGCGACCTGCGCACGAAGGACCAACGTAATAAAAGTTGCCGCGACGAATGGGAAATAGGAAATGCTGCTTTCCGGATGTATCATGATATTATCGCGTATCCGTCCGACGACTCGGTAAAATAGATGACGAGCGCGCTCACGTCGCCGCCGTATTATGACAGATCGCGGTGTTTTCTCGCTTTGATGCATCTGCTAAATGAAAAATTCGTGCCCGCATGGTAAATCTTTTCTGGAGTACAAGCAGCGACTGTGTGTGCGTGTATATGACAGAGAGAGGAAGAGAGAGCCATTTCCAGCCCCATGTTCTCAGGAACATTCGTTACTTTATACTGAGTTCTCAAGAGCACCCCCAGTGCGTTACAAGCCGCGTCTGTTCTACGCGACTTTCCACTCGCGTTATCTGAATCGTCAATGTGAAAGCATCTTTATCTCGTTCCATCAAACATTATTCGCGGTCTTACACCAGCATTGAAAACCCGCATCTTGCTTCGCCTCAAACTGACGCCTCGCAACATTGTCAAATCGTGTCCAAGTTATTCGCCGCCTTCCATTGCGGGTTAACTTCCCGCTCGACCGGCCAACAAACGATCGGATCGATCGCGCAATAATCTAACTTTACTAATTAACGCCTGCATCGGGGAAAAGCGCGTCCGCGTCCGCGTCAGAAGCGCGGGATGCTTTCAGCTCTGCGACAGTTTTCGCCGTCAGGACTCCTGCAAAACGAGGATATCGACATTTACAATAGGCCGCGCTCTGGATCAGGTTCGATGCCGTCGATCGATAAAGCCAGCGTCACACGTAGAATACCGTAACGCGTGGGTGACCGGGAAAAGACCACATTCCCTGCGGCGTTTCGGAGAAATCAGTCTGGACGTGAAGCGCAAGCGAGGCCTTCCCCCACCCCAAGGTCGTTCGAGCCACGCGGTCTCGTGGTAAACAAACATGGCGGCTCCTAAGCACGTGGTCGCTTTATCTCGCTCTCGCGCGAGCGAGACGTTTCGAGCGTGCGGCGGAACTTTAAAAGGCCGTAACTTTCGAACGAGGCAACGTAGAAACATAAAACAAAAAGCAATCTTCTTGGGATGAAATCACGCGTACGTGCACGTTGCTTGAAAAATTGTGCGGGGAATTGTCGACACGATACGTGTCTTTTATCACTAAGAATCGTCGAGAATATGTCGATTATCTCATATCTTATCGTCGAGAGATCTCTCTCGCCGACGTTTCATCATATGCTAGCGAGTGAAATGCGGTTTCTATACGCATTTCGGGACGATTCACTCGATTTCCTGCTCCTCGATTTTGGATCTCTCTCTCTCTCTCTCTCTCTCTCTCTCCATTTTCGTCTCGTCGCATGGCTCACCGTGGCGAAGGTAAAAATCCGCAAAGGATGCTATTTTCAGCCGTTCGCCGTGCGCGCACGGCATTCTCGCGCGCCGTAAAACCCCAGGAACGGCATGGTAAATAGCGAATAAAGCGGCGGATAAAGCATCGTGACTGCAGCGAGTGAGGGAAGGAACTTATCGCGAGATACTTAATTTCGTCGGCTCGACCATAGCAAAGCGCGGCGCACACACGCGATAAATCAGGCGTAACGGTCGTAAGCAGCTTCCCGGAAAAATCTCGCTGCTGCGCCGAGGTGTATCGAGTTGACCTTTTTGCCGGCGAAGATATATTTTCCAATTTCCGAATGACGTCGTCCCTTCCGTGGGGGCGGGACGGGGGGAGAGCGCAAAATCTCGGGCGCGGCCGGATAATAGAGAGCGAGTTTCTATATATCCGGGCGAGTCGCTAAGAGCGCGCCATTTAAGCCGCGGGATCAAGCGCCGCCGATCCATCTTGGCTTCGCTTGCCGGCTGTAACAGTAAGTACTGAAATAAAAACCGAGAATCGAGTACCTTGTAAGTTATTTGAGGCGAGAGCCGCCGTTTATCCGCCGCTATGTGTGCGCGACCGAGCTCGGTTGAACCGCTTAAACCACCGAAGCGGCGTAAATACGCTACATCTTCACTTGTCAACGCCGAATCGGGGCCGAGGAGGAACGCTGAAAAAGAAAGTAAAAAACCATATGCACTTGAGGGGCAACAGACGAATCAATTATGAAAGGCATCATCATCGTCGGATAATTTCGCTACTCGTAGTGGCGTCCTTTAATTATCGCTTCTAAGAAAACGCCGCGTCTCGTCGAGTTTCTCTTAATATTTCACCGATTAACTGCTCTGGCTAGGCATTAACGTTAAGTGAGTAATCTCGCTGATAAGTAATCTCGGTACATTGTTGTCGCTGGGAGACGTCGCGTTACCACAATTCTCCACTGACAGTCGGGAGACACGAAAAGACTAGTCGGTGCAAAGTGCAAATTCGACACACGCGGTGTTTCTGAAGCGCTCCCGCACAGTAAGAACCGTCTTACTGCGAGAGAATTTTTGCCGAGCAGTCCTGATATCACGAGAATTAATTATGAAAACACAGTCGGAATTAATCTTCTGAAGCGGGAATGCGCGATGAAACGTGGCGGAAGAAGGATGAAAATTTAAGCGAACGCCTTATTAATAATGAGCCGAGCGTGGGGGTGACGTTATAGTATAAATTAATATCTGAAGTTGAAGCTGAATGTGTACGCTTAAAAGATCCGAATGCAGATGAAATTAAATTCGAGATTAACAATCCGAGCGAACGGGTCTCGCACGAAGTTTACGCTCGTTCAATTTAGCTAAATTAACGTCAAAATTGCGCGGGATTTCGGTTTTCTAAATCAAGCTTTTTGAGGCCGGGAGTGCCTCGGTCGAGAAATCGGGCGTGTACTTTGGTGTGTAAATTGGGATAACTCGTGCGTGAATTATGGCCTACGGGGCACTAATTGCAAGAACGCCGCGCGCGACACGGACAGGAGCGCAAATTTTATATTTACATTCAAAGTGCCTGTAATCCAAGCCACCGTCCGTAATTACGACAGACTCGAGCTGCGGCTGGTAAAGCGATTCACGCACGAGGGCCATGGATGATAGAGTCTATTACGACGTGAAATGATAACGATGACAAGAAGCGAAGTATCTCGTGATTAATTAGCGCCGCCGTCGTAAATGACACAAATCCCGATGGACGCGTCGGGAGGGGACGACCCCCGATGACACAATTTCAAATTTGATGAAAGCTGAATAGAGAACATACCCGTTGTAAAGGGATAGGAGAATAGAATAGAGGATAAGAGAGAGAGAGAGAGAGAGAGAGAGAGAGAGAGAGAGAGAGTGAATGAGTGAGGGGCGGGGGTGGACAGGCAGGGCAGAGGATCGGTGGTGAGATAAATGCGGTGCACGAACGCGGATACGAGGGAAAATACGAGAAGGCGAGCGGGGTTCCTTGTTTTATAAAGAGAGGGACGTGTTGCAAAGTACGGAAATATCCGCCGGGGATTTGAAGTTCAGTGGAGCATTAATTAAACTACCTCGCTAATTTCTGGAACTTATAAACCGACGGTTTATTAATTTGCCTCGCGTTTAAAAGGAATAAGCGCGCTATCGAAGTTCCCCGTGCCCGGATGACTTTCCGCGTTGTGTAATTGTACGTTAAGAGAAAGTATCGGGGAATGGAAATCTGCGAAATTTCACGTCGAGACGAGACGAAAGTTATTCAACGCGGCCTCGAGCGTGCTCGATCATTAAAATTTTCTCTCTCTCTCTCTCTCTCTCTCTCTCTCTTACACACGCACATACTCGCCCAGAGTATAGAAACCAAGCAACTCTCGCGAGGCTCTCCTTTTTCGGCAGGGGGGTTGTCTCGTCGGACTCGTCGAGTCGACGAGCGCTAAGTAAGTTGTTAATGCTTCGCGTCCGATCGCCTTCGTGTGTTACGCGCAGACGGGGAATCGTGTTACGTCGGGGCTAACGATAACTCGGGCGGAAGGTACGAGCGTCGTCTCGCTCGGCGTGTTTCGAAGATTGGGCGTATCGTATCTATCCTTAGGAATCTCATTAAAGTCATAATGACGCGAATTCATGGTAGTTCCTTTCACGTCGTTACACGGTCCCGCGCGTGCGCGCGCTCATTAACGTTAGACATTGACAAAGCATCGACAAGATGCTTCGCTGAGAATCATTCGACGGGGCTCATACGGCATACGGCGTAATTGCAATTCAAAGTGAAGTTCCAGCAGATCGAGGACGAGCGTCGTCCTCGCTGCGCTTGCAGTGTCGCGGTTTAACGTCTACACCTATCGCGCTGATATTTTTACTGTTTAAGTATCGGCTTAACTACTTGGCGTTAATTCTCGTCGACCTGTATTCTAAGTGTAAACATAGGCGCACGTCAGGCGAACGTAGAAGACAAAGGCATTACGAACCAACTTTACGATTTGGATGCTCGGCTGGACTTTATCCGGCGACGAATATCTTTTGCTTTTGTACCGACCAAATCAAACGATCAGCGGAGGGGGGACAGTGTGCTCGAGCAGGCGACAGTGTTGCTATTATTAACGCGAAAATGTATTTACCTTTTATGTCAAGCGGACTAGCTGTTCCGCGCGTTGCGTAAAATGTCGTCGATTGATTACACGTTCGATTTGAGCGTGTTGTTTCTTTTCTCGCGCCATCAGGAGAAAGAAAATTTCGTCAATCAGATCCTCCGGTTGATTGAGGCGATCGCGTTATCGCGTTGAAAAATCCCTGACGCGAAATTCTCATCCTTTCTCTCTCGTGTGATCCTCGTATGCCGATTACTTTCGGTTAATTAATCGCGCTGTAAAAAAGTGATTACGTGGACCGTGGTACCGTATGCGTTTGCGAGGTACGGTACGGTACGGTACGGTACGGTACGGTACGGTGCGGCACGATACGGCGCGGCGCGGCATGGCACGACCGCGACGAGCGGAATATCGATATTCGTAGATGTGCTATCAGAAGCGTAATACGTGCTCGCGTGTATATAGGACATCGTCTGATTGAGTATCAAGATACACAGCTTCCGGCAATTAGCGATGCCAGGGAATGTTCATCGAAAATTTAGATTAAGGTAAATACCGAACTTGGCAATATCCTCGAAACTTAGGCGTCACGATAATTTATTAACGGACCCTAACGGCGAGGCAAGGCCAGTAAATCCGCTGAATATGTGAATCGATGATTACCGAACTCGTACACAAACTATTGCTGCATTTCCAAGCCAAGGCAGCGCGCGCCGGTTTCCTCCGGTCGCATAAATACACCGCCATGCAGATCAAGTTTGTGCACTGCCGCGCGACCGCTGCGGTACGACGTAATCGAAATAAGGTAGAAACGTCCGATTCTAGTTACACAACACGCGTTCTCGAGCGTTTCAATTAGGGCGATGCTCTCAAAGAAGGGATGCCGCTCGCGTGATTCGACGAAAGTGACAAGAGAGCTTGCAATTCCTCTACCTACCGCGACCGCGCTGGTCTCGTCTTCGTCGTCTCGGCGACGTCGCTATTCGCGAGACACGCAACTCGAAGCGCGCGCTCCTTCGTGCGCCACAATATTCCGCAGCGATCTATCTCGATCGTATCGCTCGCGCAAACAGCGACGCGATTTCCACAAATCGCGCCCCGAACGCCAATCTCGCGAGCCCCATACTCGGTCGCGCCGAACAGCAAGAGCAAAAATTTCGGTCGGATTAATTAAAATGCATGCGAGAGGAGAGTCCGCGCGCGGCCGGGTATCTCCGCCCCGTGGATTTACATAAACAAAATATGTAACGAGTTCATACGTATCCGCGCCGTTCCGCGCTCCGTCGAAGCCCGGGCAAAAGGCAAAAAGAGGAAAGCGGAAAAAAAAAAAGGAAGAAAAACAGACTGACGCATTAATTCCACCGCGCGGCGACACAAAGTTGCAGCCGGTCGTTACGATGCAACCGGCCGGACGCTGTGGTCAAACAGTGCCCGACACAGTAGCTCACGTCACCGCGTGCTGTCACCTCCGATTCATCCCCCGCTCTTCTTTCGCGTCGATCCCGACACGGACGCGAGGGTGGGGGCGGAGGCCGCCCCCGGCGCGGCGAGCGCGTACGAGACCGCACACGAGGGTAATTTTGCGTAACTCATCGCGGTCGCCGCGCGCGCTTGTCACCCCGCGGCCGCCGCGCCGGAAGATTTCTGGCACGCGATGCTCCACACATGGCGCACATTGTTGCGATTCGCTCGCGAATTTCGCCGCGACGTGTGGAAGCGCTACAAGACGCGCTTTGGCCGACATCGATCGATCGGCGAGAAAGCGTAGCGCTGGGATTTTTTGCGATCGTCACTCGTCCACTCGTCGAGCAACTTTGCGCGCTTCTCGATCTTTTTCTCCGCTGCCGAATTCGGGCTGCCGCGCGGGTTATTTCATTCGTTGTGCGAAGGCCGACGAATCTGACGTGGGTATATTCATTGTTAATATAACTCGTGTTTCCGACCGATTGACCGCGTAGCCTCTCACGCGGCTGTTCGGCGCGGTTATTCTTGAAATCTAAATCCGCTGTCTTCGACGAAAGTCGGTGGCAGCTCTAACGCTTAGAACGCACTCCACTGCGTGGAGAATCAAGCTTGACGATGCGTACGCACTTTCCGGCAGAGCGCGAGAGAGTGAGCAAAAACGAGCGGAAAATTGACGCGTGATGCGAGAACGATGGACATTTCTTTTCCGCGAAGTCAAGTAGAATATTCGACGCGCTGAGAGAAAAGTATATGATATTTGGAACTATAATGATACAGTAACTAAATTATAGTCCGAAGTATCATATTTATAGTAAGTATTATCATAATATCGGCAATAATTACGATATAGGCATAGTGCATAACCAACCATATAATATTTTTACTAAGAATTATCGTAAGTTAAACTAAAATTATTGTATGGACACAAATATAAAATATAAAATGTAAAGTAACTCTTTTATATAGTCAATATTACCAGAATATTTGCTAAATGATGACAGATGTAACTACTATATGAATATTAAATCTCACTATATATATGGTAAAAGTAACTAAACAATTATTTAAGACAATCATTGACTGTATATTTGTGTTTATTCTACTATATTTTGCAGGTTCCACGAACTATAAAAATATGGCTGACGCCAAAATGAACTGTAAAATATAGTGAGATTATAGTTAATTCAACTATATTTTACTATCAGTGCGCGACCGCGCGATTGTCGGAGACATTTTCGCGAATTTCAAACAGATTGCGAATCTGCGTACACCTTTCTTCACGATAAAAACACAGCCGTGTTGATGAAAATACGCCGGAGATCGAAATGTGAAAGTTGAAAACGATCAAACGTCCGTTTGTGTATCATTTTGTCTCGATCCCGAATCTAAATTATACTGTCGCCGATGGTGGGGGGATCACGTCATCTCGCGAGAGACAGATATTGTACGATTGCTGCGCGTATCAATTACACGATCGGTACGTGTTTGTCAGAGGATAATGTCGCGCACTGGCGCGACATGGCAGCCATAATCGCCTCCCGGTAATAAACGTCGTAACGTTACAGATGTGCCATCGTTATATATTATCGTCGCTGAGCGATGGTCTAATCGTTTCGTTGTAATTGGTTCCCCAAATTACTTTAACCGGCTGACACCGTCTCGAAACATAACGATGGCGATATGTATCGCGTTACAATGTTGCATTACATCTAGTTGCACGGCTCCCGCCATTGTGTCTGGCCTTTGTCTGCATTCGGAATGCAGAAGTTGTGAATCATCGATACCGTCTCAACGCGGAACTCGTCGCAACGCGATTCCTATTCACCTCGCTCGCCTTGTGTATTATACAATTGACAAATAGATCGTCGTTACTGTTGTTGCGTTCGCAAAAATAAGGTCTACCCTAGATCGTGATTTGAAGTCGTGCGAAATTATATCGCGGTTAAATAACTCCTTCGCTGTCTCTCTGTGTCGTATCGTTACATCGTTCGGGAATACAATGACGTGATAAATCCTGCTTCCAGGAGTTGAATCCCGCGAAACTACAACGGAAAGAAAGTTTCAGTCGCATTAAAACGCAGGCCGCCAGTTCATGAAGAGATATCCGTGATACAGGCAATATCTGTGCTGCGATCCTAGGGCAAATTAATAAATTACCACCCCACGCGGATCCATTCGTCCTTTTCCAGCGGGATTGCAATTGCTGGAGCCCATTCGTCCAACTGATTAGACGACGCAGGAGAACGAGTTTCCGCCATCGCCGTCGTATCGCGCGTGAATTCTCGCTTGTTTTCGCTTATTCCCGCATTCTCTCGGAAAGGAAAGGCGCACATGGCCATGAAGAGCCACGTGAAATCGCGCCGTCGAGACACAATCAAGTTAGCCACGTCAGAAAGAGGAACGGAAGGGACGGCCGAAGTTGCCCCCGACTCGGTGCTTTCAGGTTCCAATCCGGCACTCTTTGTGGTCGTTTGACGGCGGATCGCCGATTAGCGGACAATGGCTTTGTTGTTTTGGCACTCGCCGCGAGGCATTCGCGCTTATTTAGCTTCCCTTTCAAGCATCAACCAGCCATCCTGTGCAAACCCACCCTCTTGTCCTCCATTATGTCTCTTCATCCTCCCTACGACGATCTCCTTCCTCCTTTATTACCGTTCTCATATCTTACTTTTTCTTTTGCTCCCGTCATCTTGCATTTTCCGCGTTGTAAAACCAAGTCTCCGCCCTAAATTCTTCGTCCCTGTCGCAAGTTTTTAAGGAGATTTCTCGCAAGCACTCTTGTATTCCCTTGATTAGTCTGCCGTTTTCTTTTTTCTCCTCTTATTTTCTTCGAGTCTTTCTTTCTTTTCTTCTCTCTCTCTCTCTCTCTCTCTCTCTCTCTCTCTCTCTCTCTCTCTCTCTCTCTCTCTCTCTCTCTCTCTCTCTCTCTCTCTCTCTCTCTCTCTCTCTCTCTCTCTCTCTCTCTCTCTCTCTCTCTCTCTCTCTCTCTCTCTCTTCTCTCTCTCTCTCTCTCTCTCTCTCTTCTCTCTCTCCTCTCTCTCTCTCTCTCTCTCTCTCTCTCTCTCTCTCTCTCTCTCTCTCTCTCTCTCTCTCTCTCTCTCTCTATTTCCGCCGTTAACTTAGCTTTCGCTTTGTTTCGCGATCTCTATAGGTGAAAATATCAGATGTTCGACGTAATTTCTATATAATTCGTTTTGCGTTCAATCTAATCTAAGAAAACTTCCAGATGTCGATATATATATATATATATATCCAATTCTAATCTATATTGTTATCTTCTCTATCCTATTCACTCGCTCCTTCTTCGCTTTCGCGCCGAGTATTCCGAGAACGAGCTAGGTTTGCTCTTCTTGGAAAGCATTTCCGGCAAGTAAATCCATCTGACGAAGCTCCTGGGCGTAACCAGTCCGCCGAGATTAATTTCGAAGTACTAATACAGCAATAAGGGGTAGACGTTTGCTTCTGTAACGCCACATAATCGTAAATCTTCAAATTTTCCGTATTTTTTCTCACTCATTAATTGTTTCTCGGAAATTGGCTCTTTCTTCCGCATCGTGCATTTTCACGGGAAAAAATGCGCAACATATTAACCCTTTGATCCCCTATGCCGAAATTTAAGAAAGTAATTTACCGTAGACGAATGTGCAATTTCCTTACACAGAATTTTTTACACTTTTATGATGCCACAAACTGCGGCTGCGCGACTTTAGAAGAAATATGCACGCGTATGTGTGCGCGCGCGCGTTTACGCGCGAGAAGAGGCAACGACTCGGAAAAAGTCGGAATTAGTAGGAAAATACGAATCCCCGGCGCGATATGCACGTCAAACAACTTAGCGTAATCGCAATTACGCGCCTACTCATTTGGGACACGTCGAATGTTTGCGCAGCGACAAATAAATAGTACGATGGGATTCACGTTCATTATTTTATGGAAACGTGCGTCACACAGAATCAACTGCAACGGACAAATTCCGGTTAAGCACTTGACCATTGAATCGCATGGAAATCGGGTTCGATGAAAGCCAAATTATTTCACATACACGCGGGGTCGAATCAACGTAGGATTGAAAGAGCTTAACGCAGATGGACGCCATTGCAAGGTCCGCATGCTATTTATTTTCAATCGGATCCGCTCAGGATCCGCGCTACTCTCTAT
The DNA here is from genome assembly GCF_003227715.2 of Harpegnathos saltator. NCBI lineage: Eukaryota > Metazoa > Arthropoda > Insecta > Hymenoptera > Formicidae > Harpegnathos > Harpegnathos saltator. Next base: position 1,144,913 of record NW_020230625.1, read on the forward strand.
GTATGTATTATAAGCGCGTTGGTACAATCTCTAATTCAATTCTAATCTAATCTATCGATTTTCGTGAATATCAATCATCTCAGTTAATTGCGGTACAATTCCGGCCTCGTCAATTCACCTCTCTTACGACAAGAAAATCCAAAATTGATACTCGCGAGATCTCTCACTTCCGCTACATGTTGAAACATACACACACACACACACACGTACGACGATTGTCGCGTGTTTTTCACGCACGCACCGCCAAATGGGATTCAATTAAACTCTCTGTGTCACGAGCCATTAACCGCTTCCTCCCATATCTCATTTCCTCTGCAGGCGACGTGCGAAACGAGCGCGCGTCCGCGCGATCGCAGCACCGCGGCACCGATAAAAGCGGCGGAAATCGCCGCTGCGGCACAGCCGCGACTTTTGCAGTTTTTCGACGCACTCGCGCCTAAAGGGAAGCGGAAGCGTCGCCCGGCTAGTCGGTGTCGTCGTAAAACATTCATGCGCAACGCTCTCGAAATTGCAGAACGCCAAGTGCGACAAGGCGAAGCGAGAAGTGACATCGCGGCCGCGAGGACACCGCACTGGTTTATTTATAACCGCTTTTCAACAGTTAACTCGCGACCGCACGTGTTGTCCGTCCCGCCCTCGGCCCCCCTGCGCCCCCGCGCGCTCATTGGATCCGACCCGTGCTTTATTTTCATACAAGATAGCGTGACTACACCGTGCACTTTCACGCTGTCCCTGTCCTTGTCCGTCGAGTTTTAACAAGAGAGGTGCGTAACAAACAAACAATTTATATCCCGCGCCTACGGTTCAGCGATAGTTGCCTACAAACTTTTACTCGATTCCTCTCTATCCACTCTTTCTTTCTCACCTCCCCTCGCCCCTCATTTTCGCGTTGTCTCTTTCCCCATTCGTCCGTTTCGCCGCCTATTATCCGCCACCGCGTTATTCTCCCTCTATCACGCTCCATATATCCGTCCTTCTCTCTTTCCTTTCCGTTTAATCTCGAGAGTTCCGAGTTTTAATTTCGATAGGCTCCGCGAGACAAATGCATTTCGCTCGCAACTTTATCACCACGCCTTTCGTCTCACGTCGAGCGAGAGCAAACCGCGCCTAAGAGCGCGCACAAAAGAGCGAGCGTAAATTCATTTATTCTCATTTAATTTCTCCTCCGCGAATATTTTGAGTTCGATTGAATCGCAGTCGCTAATGAGCGAGCGCATAGCGACGAGGCGACAACCGCGCGAAACCCGAATATTCGATCGAAGACAACAGACAAGATTCTCCGCGATGCAGGGTGATTTCGAAACGAGCACGCATCCGACTCGGTTTGTCTTCATCTTCAGGGGAAAGTAACTCCGCCGCTTTTTTACGTGACGTTAATCTGACCAACGACATCGACAGAGTTTTGCTTCGGCTAGGATGCAACAGAATCATAAAGCACGTTAACTTCATCCTCTCTCCTCGAATCCTCGAAATGCAAATAACAGCTGAAGTTCGCTGAAGACCGTGTCTATCTGCCGTTGTTTATTTCATCTCATTTATACACTAAATCAAAACAAATATGTCGGGCGCCGTTCTTCCGTTCTCGTCGCACGCTCGTGCGTATCCTTTTCTTTTTGCCCTCATTCTCCTGCAACCCGCGCTCGCGTAATTTATTTCGCAACCTATAATTGTAGCTTCCCTTTATGGCATGTCCATACCGTTATTCCCCCATCTCTGCTTTGTTTACTTTTCTCTTATGCTCCCGCTCGGCTCGCTCGTGGATGTATGAGCGAGTAGACGCATTAAGGCAATACGGAAACAGGCGTATCTCTAAACGCTTTTAGCTCGGCCAAAATTTACCTTCGCCGATAGCGCTACTTGCTGCCGGACGGTTTATTTTCATGCAAAGCGGCCGGGCTTCCGCTGCGCACTCGCGCGCTGCCGGGGTAGTACACGCGCACACAATTGACGATACAAACGCAGTGACCCGGTAATTTATTCCGTGATTCACGACGGCCCGAATCGACCTTCCTTTATTTTTCCCACCTACACCGTAGACCCCTCGACCTTTCGCTCGCGCAGACTCGTTACCTGTGAAAACAAAAAAAGGAGAAAGGAAGAAAGAGTAAAAACCGTGTCCGTTGTCCGTGTTAATAATTGTTATTCTATCCGGCGCAACTTTGTACCGTGTCAATTTGAGAAAAACGGCGCACACGATATGCGTTACAAAAAACACCATCGAGGTACGCTCCGACAAAATATTGCATATTGAAAGTGCAGAGTATTGACACAACGATGATTGATAATTTACAGTCGACTCTAGTCTAGCGATAAATTATTTTTATTTCTCTTTTTTTTTTTTCCCGTGGAGCCACTCTGCACACTCCATGAACGTAGAGAGTATTACAATCGCTGATAACAGCCCATCCATTACCATCTCCGATAATGTCAAACCGCTTCCGGCCGGCGACTTTAAAACGTGCGCGTGGTATTTATCACGTTTATTGCAACATGTGTATCGGAAATAAAGGAATATTTACGATTACGGGAAAAATCCGAAATTTAGTGCGACCGATCCCGCTGTGTGACGTCGCGAGAGAAGTACGTGAGAGAAGTAAAAAAAAAAGAGAAAACTATTGTCGAAGAATTTCGAGCGTGATCTCGCGCGACACGATTAATGGATAGTCGTGGCTATTAATCGTGACGCCGTCAAGGCAATCGCGCGTGGCCGTCTACTTGCGCGCAGTCGAAATATCGTGTGGGTCTTGGACGCTGCACTTTGCGATGGAAATGCGGACTATTTATACCAACTGATAACGCGCAATCATTCGCCTGTCGATGCGCTCTCTACGCTCTCGTCGCGCGGTAGCACAGCGCGCCGCAGTCGCGGTCTGCACTTGATCGTCTGTTTCCACTGTCGAGCCTGGCGCGGCGAACGTCGAGTCGTTCTCCTGCCTTGTCCGCCCAATCGCAGATAAGATTACTGCAGAGTGGATTGTCCTGCGTTCTACGCCCCACATCCGTATACGTTCGGCCAACGCGCATTTCGGCGAAAGCGACGGACGTTACCAGCCGGTAATTTATGTTTCCAACCGCGTCTGAACGAATAATACATCTCCCTCTTTCTCTTTTTCACTACCTCTCCCTTTGTCTCTCTCTCTCTCTCTCTCTCTCTCTCTCTCTCTCTCCTCTCTCTCTCTCCCTCTCTCTCTATCTCTCTATCTCTCTATCTCTCTTTCTGTCGACCCCCGCGTTGGCTTCTTGTTTTTGAGTCGCGATTATTCACTCCCGAGATATATCGTTCCAGACATTCTTCGCACACGAAAATACCATTGGAGTGGAGGACTTCGTTCTTCCGCCGCGATAAGTCTTCCAGCGGAACCTTTTTCCGGAAAATATGTCGCGGAACGATATTGCGACAAGTGAAACGCATTCACCGTTTTAAAACCCACGAGAGAGCGAGCGCGCATGTTATTGCTGGAAATTCGTGAAACACGTTCTCTATTAGAAATGTTTACTCCGGCAAGCCAGCAGAAAAATCGGATTCGATCCATTACCGAATAAAAACAGGGTTTCTTTTGCGGAGCGCGACGACGAGGAGCGGCGCGCTGCGCCACGCCAAACAGGATTAATCGAAACGTGTTCGTTAAGAGCGAAAAACTTGCTTGCGGCGATCGTCGCGAAACTTCGCGCTTATTAATATTTCCAGCGACTTACGCTGGCTAGCTCTCCTTTCACACGGAGAGCGGCGGGCGACGGGCGCGATAATATTCCCGCGGTATTGCGCGCGCACTCGCCATCAACATAAATTGATTGATACATAACGGGCTTGTTATTTATATCGCAATCGCAATCACCAGCGTGAGCGAGACATTCGTGAAGTTTTATCACAACTACCGCCGCCGCTACTTTGTCCCCGGATTTCGCCCCGTAATAATTCACTCGCACCATGATTCACGACCGAATCGCATAAAAGAACGGCGGAAGAAACGCGCTCGCGATGGATCGCCGGGATTACCGCCGAAAAGGTCGCGCGATCGCTGGGAGAAAAAAAGACCAGAGCGCGACGTAATCGTCTTGCGTTTCGCGCGAGAACAACGACGGCGAGATGACAATCGCGATGTGACTCGCAAATCGCAGCGAAACTGGAGCGAAACAAAGCATCGCGATACAGCCGTGTCGCGCGCGAGCTGATTACGCGAAGCAGCGAAATACATTCGTAACGTGCGTGCGACATTTCCTCGCGTTTTCTCCTATTGATACTCGACTTTCAAACGCGCCTCGCGCGTTCGTTAGCTCCGCGTGTGACGTTGGCAGCTTGCAACGTGCGAAATGAAACACGAGACACGATGCGATTACTTGGAAGACTAAAAAGCGGAGTGTTGTAATTCGTAAAATTTCACTCGAATTAACACTCCCCTCGCGTCGCGTTGTACGTATCACACATCTGCGCGTACACGATGCAGAGGGAGGCGGCGGAGAGAGAGAGAGAGAGAGAGAGAGAGAGAGAGAGAGAGAGAGCCCTGTCATCCGCTTCGCGCTTCGCGAGATGCGCAAAATGCATTTATAAATCCTGCTGGCTGCGACGTGAATGCTTGACAAATAAATGCATTATAAATTGAAGCTTTATTCGCGTAATCCACGGTTGCTGATAAAATCACGGCAGCGTTACGTGCGAGCCGTACGTGGAAAGCCGACGCGGCGCGTCGCGGTCGCGAATAAAACGCGCGGAGTTATCTTCTCGAATCGAGGGCTGTCATTGAAAATAACGTCTGACGAGAGTACACGTCGGTGCATCAGCGCGATCGTTGGCGTCCTCGACGTCGCCGTCGAGGCGGACTCGCGCGACGTGTCATCCTCGCTGTGGATATCGGAAAAGCATTCGTGTGAATCTTAGGGGACTCGGAAAACCCTCGAGAATCGCTTCTTCCCCCGTCCCCTGCTGCCCTCCCCCCGCCCCCTCCCCTCCTCTCTCCGGGAAAGCGGAAACGCCGAGCAAAAATCCGTGACAAAGGCGCGACGCCGCGCCATACGACGGCTCGCCCACGTGCTACGCGTTTCTTTGAACGGTTATGCAAATATTTTCGAAGACGCAGCCGAATTGCGCGCGTGCGAGGGAAGGAGGGAGGGACGGAAGGAGCGAAGGAAATCGCTTCGCTTCGCGCACGAACAGGACGGAATCGAATCGACGGCCGAATGGGTTACTCTGCGAAGAGACCCGCCGCGCCGGTAACGAGAGTGTAACTTGATCGACAAATTGTGAAATGTTGCTTATCCAAGACGTGACGTGAACGCTCGTGAAATGATCAAGCCGAGGGAATCGCGTAATCTCCATCTCTGACGAGAGCCCATCGTCGAGGTGCGTCGTCTCTTTCTCCTTTTCCTTGCTCTCCTCTCCGTTTTCTCCTCTAATACAAATTCGCCATTTGCAGTTGCACTCGCAGGTGCCGCTTGATTTCCTCCCCCTCGGTAGAAGGATCTGAATGTTGTCGGATGAAAAAGCCATTGGACTCGCTAGCGGCGCTGCTTTTCGTCCCCCCCCTCCCCCCGGGCGAGCGACAAATCACTGCGGAAAGATCGAGACGCGTTATTAATGCAAACCGCGTCACCTGCTACAAATTATCGCCTGGTTCTCGATACTCGTGGAAAAAAATGATATGCAAATGGCGCTTGTAACAGGAACCATCGTACCTTCGTACCCTTGTGATTTTTAATCAGGCTCTTCTCCCGCGTCAAGCTCGTGCCACCGGGGGGATACGGTAGGAAAGCAATCAAAGACCGTTTAAAATATGCAAGGAAGGGTACGAGACGCGCTCACGTGCACGCGCTCCCACCGCGCACACACACACACACACATCTGATGCGGTAGCGCGTCCACCGACGCGTCGGAAAAATACGAAATGAATTTCTGAAAAAAGAGCAAACAGATCGTATATATTCTCAGTGACAGATGGATCAACTGCGGCTAAACCCCAACAGGGAGTCCCTGACAGACTCCCGCGACCATAAATCTTGATCCGCCCGCGGGTAGTCACAATCGATACGGCAAGAAGGGCAGCGCGAGCATGGCTTTCATCGTTAGGATCGGCGTGGTGGTTGTTAATGAAGACTCGTCGGAATTAGGGCGCCGGGCGGATCAGGCGCGAGGAAATCTTGAGGACGAACGTTCCTCGTTGATTTACGACATGCGTGTTGGAGGTTCGACGCGAAAATTTCACCCGGAAATACTAGGGCAGTCTAAAAAGTTCTCGGCCTAACAATGAAAGACGACTTTTTTGCTGCCGTGAAATATGTTTTATTTTTCAATATAATCTCCTGAGACTTCAATACATTTTATTCCAACGTCTTTCCAATAATTCAATACCATCATTAAAGTGTGATCCTGGAAGGTTCTTTCGCTCTGGTGTGTATAGTGGTGGATTCAAGTTTCATCAACAGTTATGAAACGACCCTTGAAATCCCCATTTTATTTTGCTTAAAACGATTGAAATGTGCCAAACACGCTTGAGAAATACGCATTCGAATACGCGTTTTTGCTCAATTGTTAGCAAATGCGGCATCCGTCTCGCACAAAGCTTTTTCAACTGCCGCTACTACTCGAATGACTTGACAGAGATCGAATAAAATTTTACACGGGTTTATATCAGGGATGCCACTTTCCAATATAATTATAGTTTGACAGTTTCTAATGTCCATGTATGTGTCAGGTCAGGAGAACTTTTCAGACTGCTTACGCATTACAGTTGTGACAATCCGTGCGATTCGGCGAGGAAGCTCTCCTTCTGTCGCGCGGAGAACGCTCGGAAGGCCGATATTCCTCGAGATACGACAATTAAGCCGTGTCTCGAGACGCGAGTTTGCCGAGAAGGCGCGTGAAAAATACGCAATAAGAAATTACGTAAGAGCTGCGAAAGAGGTCAGCGTGAATCGATAACACGGCGCCCCAGGCACACGTCCACTCGCTCTCCTCTCCTCGCGATCTCTCGCCGACCGCGAAAATCCCGGGAAACGCGCAAAAAGATGTCCGTTTTTATGGCGACGAGGCATTAATAAAGACAAGTGCGGCAACTTACACAGGACTTTTATCGCGCGCGTAGGAGGAACGTGTAAATGTGGACTTTTATGCGGGTCCATAACTCGGAACTTAGCAACGGACTTAGCTCCCACTTCAAAGCAGCAGGGTTCATCTATCCTCGGGTACTCCAAAGGCCGGCTAATCGCGCGCTTTTATATCTCTCGGCCACAAGGGCCTCCGCTCCTCTATGAGACGCGCAGAAGTAACATTTAAGTCGCCCGGATGTGACCACTATTCTTACTCGTCACACGCTTTTTTATGACGCAATCTCGGACCGGGGAAATAGCGGCGTCTCCCGTGACGATACAATTTTCCAAGCCATTCTCGGCGGAGTATCTAAACGGTTGAGCTGACAGAATGCTCTCTCTCTCTCTCTCTCTCTCTCTCTCTCTCTCTCTCTCTCTCTCTCTCTCTCTCTCACACACACACACACACACACACACACACACACACACGCACAGAGATAATTTAGATCGAGTATTAACTGCCGCAAAATACCAACCACCGGGGCTGAAATTAACGTTTACCTTTAAGAGACGGATTAGTTCAGCGCACGAAGAAGTAAAAGACAAGGTCGATACGCGAACTGAAGGCGAGTCTTGCAACGTGGGTGAATGTGTTTGGGAGGTAGCGAGATGATAAAATCAACAAGACAGACACGCCGTATGTTCGATTAATTAACCGTTTGATTGAATTTTCACTTGCTTACTCGGAGATCGTCGTCGACGCTGACGTGACTAGACGACGAAGCGCGACTGAAAGCCGAGCATCGAAGACGGCGCGCTAGTGAGTGTAATTCGACGAAACCGGGTAATAAGCAAGCAATGCTCGGCGTCGGGGAAAAATTCAGCCGCGCGTTGCGCGAATTCCATGCGGTATACGTACGCAAATCACAGCCCTTTGCAGGCAGGACACCTCGCAGCTGCGTTGAATAATTCACCGACGTCTAATGAACGTCCTGAAAACCGAGAAGCGCTCGGAGTCTTCTCTCGGAGAGATGAACGCGTTTCCGGTCGAGAAGGCCGCGATTTATTATCGCGTGCCTGCTCTTGCTTCCTCGGTCGCCACTTATATTTATTTGTCCCATTTCCGCGTTACACGGCGGTTCCTTCAAGTCGTTCGCTCTCCTATTGTTTACTGTCCGAATCTCGATCGGCCAACCGTACGCTTGAGTCGACGATCTTTCCGCCGTTATCTTCGCCGGTGACTTTATTTTTTTTCCTTACTACCGCGTGCTTGGATTCTATTGCTTCTCTGCGCTTGGCCCCGCGGAAGACGCGACACTCGGAAACGTCGCGGAAATTCCCGCGAACGAGAGCGCTCTGTATCGATCCGATCAGAGTCGGATCTGAGCGCTGAGCCCCGCAGGATTAAGCGGCTCCGTTAATGATAATCGAGCTGTCGGGCTCGCTGATACACTTTCGGTGTCGGTTGAGAAATATAACGTTCTTTTTTGTCAAATCATTACGTCTATTCTCGAAGACCCCGGGGAAAGGAAGCGGATCATAAATCATGTTTATGCGGCGATACTTGAGCCGTCCGCTCCACAAAAATCGGGATATAAATCGTGAATAAAAGTGAGCAAAGGTTATCATCTTTCCACGTGCATCGATCGTTCTCTGCTGACACGCACTCTTCGTGGATGACTGTTTTAACGAAGGGTATAGTAAAATTCCCTTCCATCTGGATGATGAAAATATATCTTACAACGAATATATTTTCGTGCATTCTTTAGTCATCGAAGTGAGAACGATGTAACTGGTGGCGAGCAAGGGCTTATTTGTACCTCCAATTAACGCGAATGACCCTCCTAATTTGCAAGTTGTACACTGGGTCACGCAACGATCGAATCGATAGCGCGTATATATTCGGCCGATCGACCGTGAATGACAGGAGTCCTCGCATCAAGCATTGTCCACGCCGATTGTACCCGGAACACATACGAACGCGCACACATATATAACCATCGCCACGCCCAGCCATTATCCGTATTAATCGTCGCCTCGAATATTTTTATCTGTCGCTGGCCGCTCTTTTTTCCCCAACCGACCGCGGCTTAATGACCGCAACCGCGAAGCGCGAACGCGCGCGAACCTTTTTGCGAAGCTCGCGCGGAAATAGCGACGCGCGAAAGGAATTACGGTCGGCATGCATGACGCGCCTATTTACGATTCATATAAATCGCGTCGGCCCGTCACCGGAGTGCGGAGGCGATTATACACGGCGGTCCATTATATCTCGCGTGTAACACGTACGTGGTTAGCGCGATGTGTCATAGCCGCCGGCGGAGGACTAAAGCGCGCCATGAATATTTATCCGCGGGTATTGCAAAATAAATGGAACCCGCGGCGAGAGGACGAAAGAGAGAGAGAGAGAGAGAGAGGGGCAGAGGGAGAGAGAGAGAGAGAGAGAGAGAGAGAGAAGAAGAGGAAAACGAGAAAAGTAGGCATAGAGAGGAGAGAGAGGAGGGAGAGAGAGAGAGAGAGGGGAAAAGAAAAAAGGGAGAGAGGAAAGAGCAATAAAAAGAAACGAGGAATCGCGTCTACGTTTTTCGCCGGACTCTCTCCTGCGTTGGCGCTCGCTCGTGCGCGCGCGGTATCGACGGGCGGATTAAAAAATTTCACCCGATCCTCCCGCCGGCTGTCGATATGACAGCCGTTTGGACTTCGCGTTTCCCTGAAAGCTCGGATATTTATTTTCGTCGCGCGGAAACGCAACGCTTTTGCCGGCTGCTTAGCCGGAGGATTCAGTCCGCGCTGCGTTTTCACTTCCGTATGAAAAATTCGACTGCGACGATGACCTCGCGAATAAAGTTTGCCCGCCTGAGGCCGGACTGTACGCTCGAGAAGATTTTCTATCGAAAGAACCGACCTCTCGAATTGACATTCGCCGAGAGAGAGAGAGAGAGAGAGAGAGAGAGAGAGAGAGAGAGGGAGAGAGAGAGAGAGAGAGAGAGAGAGAGAGAGAGAGAGAGAGAGAGAGAGAGAGATGTTCGGTGCGGGATTCATCGGACCCCGCAGCTGTCCGAGACTCAAAGACGAGGGAAAGCAAGCCCGGGTCGTCGACTCGTCGTCTGATGGAAATTTTCCGAGCGGTAATTCACATGGCACATTCGCGCGATAATTTTGCCGTTTGTAACAGATGGATCATTATTTACGGTCATTTCGCGCGGTTTGCTAACAAAATTGATCGTCGAAGAGGAATCGCGTTACGCAATCGCGACGCTCCTTCGAGCAAAATAATTGCATCTCGTTGTTGGGAAACGCCTCTCGTTACGGGTATCGATTATAATGATGAAACTATCGCCAGATCTCCTCGAATCACGGCGCAATATCTGCTCGCGGATTAAACGATACGCTGTCCGTTCGTAACCTTTGATTTTTCCCCCTTCCTAACGAAATAACGGTTTTGGTTTTGTAACAGTGCATATTGTTTCTATTTGTCGGGCTACACGGGCGAACAAACAAGGGCTTGTAAATATTTTTTCCAATCATAACAGTGTGGCATTTAAATGCCAATAAAGTGGGACATTTACATTTTTTCGCTGAATGCGCAACAACAGCGTACATCGACGCGATTTTTCCTCACTTAGCCGCGCAATGTAGCCACGTAATTCCCTTACGAGAAATTCAATGAAAAGCGCAGTTCATCGAATGGATACGAGACAATTCGCTAAACGCGCATGAGCGCCCTTCGCATGAGCGCAATTTTATCCCGAGGGCGGGACGAAGGGACGGGGAGCAGGACAGGAAATAAATGACGGATATTCAATATTCCTAACGAATGCGACGTCGGAGGGAAATTCTCTCCCTCTCTCTTTCTTCCGATATACCGTGCGAATTCCGCGGATTACCGTAAAGCCCGTCTTATTTCTTGTAGATCGCTGCGAGAGAGCAAGGCGGACCGTGGAGCGAAGGAAGCGAAGAGCGGGGCGGGGCAGGGTAGGCAGGATAGGCGCCGCCGCGATCACGCTCGTATCTAATATCCCGGCCCATAAAGTTTTTATAAAACAAAGAAGAACGAGAGTTACGACCTCGGGGAGGGTTGCCACGACGGCGCGAGGATGATATACGATCGCCGCGAGTCGAGCTTTCGCCGAGTCGGTCTCTCCCCATCGTTGATGTAAACGAACCCCATTTTCGGGGACTAGCAGCCCGCCAAGTAGATTGTCCGAGTGATCGCGTACGCCATCCAGTTTGCCCCGAAATTACGCGCCGTTCGATGCGTGACACGACGAGTGATACAGTCGAGATGTATAGAATCGCTCGTCGAATTTCCGAATTTCCGAGGAGACACGCGCGAACGCGAGATCTCCTTCTCTCAATTTTCATTCATGTCTCATCTCTCGAATTTTTCTCATCCGGAGCAAAGAACGCTCTCGCAAGAATCTCGCATCTTCTCATGTATGCCGCTTGCTCGATTCGGTGCGCGGGACGCGCACGTGTTCTTTCGCGTCTTCCACATATTCGTATTCGAAGCGATTACATGCACACGGAGCAGGGGGAAGGGGCAGGTGATTACATGTCAATACGTCGTGTTGATCTTATCACGCGAAGCTCCCGGTGATAAGGTGAAAATGGAACGTCGCGTCGGAAGTTTAATCGCCGACGAGCGGCGGCGGCGGAGGACAGGTGAACTTCTCGCCTCCGCCGAGCGGCGTTTCTCAAGCGGGCAAACTTCTTCGGTAAACAGACGACGGGTACCTACGCGGGGCATTGTTCGCGCAGGCGGCGTTGGAATTCCCGGAGCGAGCAACCACGGCCTGGAACGTACGAAATTTGGGGGTTGCCAGATGTCTCATCGGGCAGGTTCGCGTTAATCACGAAAGCGCGAGCTCAGATATTTGAATGGATGCAGTTGCTTTGTCCCGCCGGACTGACCTCAGGAACAGACGGGGCCCGCGGAATTATCGCCCTCGCCACGCCATTGTCATCCGCGAGTATTATCTGCAACGCGCCGGCGGCGATCCATCGTCATGGCCGATGCTAATCGATGAATCGTCGAAAGTCGATCGGCGAACCTCCGCGGGATTTTCCGTGGCAGCCACCCCCGAATTCGCTGCGCGAGTGTCGTTCCGATAAGAGAAGAGGAAGGAGGGAAAGGCGGTCATGCGACAGAGATTTCCCAAGTTGGTTCCCTTGAAAATGGGTCAATTAAATAAATTGCACTTCGGAAGATACCTCGAGCCGAAGAGGTCTGACAAGACCCGTGGAATCAATCTTCAGAAGTTTACGTCACGCGCCGTCTCGCCCAGATCTCTCTCTCTCTCTCTCTCTCTCTCTCTCTCTCTCTCTCTCTCTCTCTCTCTCTCTCTCTCCCTCTCTCGTTTGTATCTCCGGTGTTTATCGCGCACGATGAAGCGCGCACCATCGGCATCGCGAGCCAAGACTGCCGTATAAAAGGATGTGTATTTTCCGCGCGCGCTCTTCGAGAAGTTATATAACCGCGATAGATAGAGAGAGAGAGAGAGAGAGAGAGAGAGGGAGAGAGAGGGAGAGAGAGAGAGAGAGAGAGAGAGAGAGAGAGAGAGAGAGAGAGGACCCGGTGTAAAACTTGCTGTTTGGACGTTAAGTTTTTCGCGCCGAGCTTCAGCTGCCGCTCTTCCTGTGCTGTATATATTTCCGAGTAGCCAACGTCGAGTCGGCTGTAAATAACAGTCGTCGCCGTGACTTGTCGTAATTCATGTTTTTTCCGACCGCATTTTCCCGCTACCATTTGCGCGGGAGAGGAGAGGGGGAGAGAGAGAGAGAAAGAGAGAAAGAGCGAGAGAGAGAGAGAGAGAGAGAGAGAGAGAGAGAGAGAGAGAGAGAGAGAGAGAGAGAGAGAGAGCGGTGGCGGCGACCGGACCGCGATATGTCGGCGACCGTGTGCCGCTAACGTAACATTTCATACCTGGCGGTCGCGGAGCAAAAAGTGTCTCGCGAGAGTTATACCGGCCAATCAAGCAATCCGGCCGCGACGGCGAAGGCTCGCGAATGCGAATGTCGGGTACGAACGAGCGCCGATATTTCGGGGACAAATGAAGCCGTGTACAGGTTTAAAAGATATACGTACGTCGGAGATGGCCGGACTCTCACCGAAATGATGATGTACCTCGCAAAAAGCCCCGGCATATTTGTCGCCGTCGCCGGGCTCGATGTTGGAAGATACAACGCGCGCGTCGCGGGCGACGGAAGGGAACGAGAAAATACAGCCGCCGTGCTGCAGCGACGCGGAATTCATACCGTACGTACCAAACGAAATTTCCGAGCGCTCTTTTCTTCCGACGCGACGTCTAAAGAGACAGACAAGGAGATAGAACGCGCATCTCTCGCTCAAAACAGCAGCCAGCCTTTTTTACTAGTCCATCGGTGTGTCGGAATATAACAAGTCACTCTCGCAAGTCACAGTTAACTTGCCGTATATCGCGAAAGGAGATTACATAACTGGCAGTCATCGGTCAAGACGCGGACTTGAGTGAAACAATTTGCGTCGGCTGCGTTTTATTCGTTTGGCGACAAGCTTCGGCCGGCATCGACGATTCATCGTCGTTGAAAGCAATGATAAGGTCTCGGTGAGTCTCGCTCGATTCGAGATCGATTTGATTTCGAGATGAACAAAGTTGTAACAGTTGGAAATTTTAATGTTTCTCATGATATTTGAAATTTCACGCGCGCGTGTGTTTACACGTGAAGAAAACGGTCCGCGGCGAAGTTGCGCGATCAAAGAGCCGTGGGGACGAAAAGTTCCGTCGCGGAGTCTCTGCGACGGACGGAATCTGTTATTCAAAATATAAAAGCTCGAGCGAGAGAGGTGCGGAATTTTGCGACTCGTCGTTTGAAATCGAAGCGCGGTCGCGCGTTTTCCATCGATTCGACTGCGGTGAAAATCGTCAAAGAAGTCAAGAGGTCGCAACATCTCCGGGTCGTGACGCAAGTTTTGAAACATCCTCTACGACTCACCGCCGCGCTCCATTTATTTACATGTACGCATACGTACACATATACACGGTTATACGGTGCAAAGCGACGCTTGCGACGCATAGCAATGGTGTTTCAGCGGAGTCTTTGGAAGCGCGAGAGCCGAGAATCGGAGAAGAGAGAGCGAGCGAGCGAGCGAGCGAGCGAGCGAGCGAGCGAGAGAGAAAGAAGGAGCGAGCGAGAGAGAGAGAGAAAGAGAGAAAGAGAGAGAGAGAGAGAGAGAGAGAGAGAGAGAATGAGAGAGAGAGAGAGGGGGGGGGGAGAATCCGGTAACAGCGAAAAGGGATGAAAGGGCAGGAAGCCGTAGCGGTGGTACGAGACGACGCTCGTGTCGGAACCAGAACGCACTTCGACCACTTAATTTCATCACACTCGAGCAGACTCCGAGCGCGGCGGAAATTGTGTCGCGCGGGACTTTCGCTTTGAATTACCAAGTTCCGCAGAGGGTAGCGAGAGATACTGTGCGGGAGAGGCAAGGAGGGGCAGCGGAAAAAAATCAATGAGCGCTCTATTCGTCATCGCGCTCGGATAATTAACTCCGGTAACTTTCTAAAGTCAACTTTCTCAGAGAGCAAAATATCCCAGGCTGGATGCTGCAGCCTGGAGAGACGCTGGAGGAGAAATCGCGCGTCTCAAATTAATATGTCACACTCTATACTTACTCCACTCTCGCGTCGGTCGATCGATTCTTCAAGGGCCGACAGCCCCCATGGGTCGCGAGAGAGACTGCGGGTCGTAACAACGACGAGATTATTCGTGCACGATGGCGTAAGATGAATATTCGAATATTCGATAAGTTGGCGCCTCGTGAATATCCGACACTTCGATACTTTTTAAATACCCTCTCCCCATAAATTTGTCAATCGATCGTCCGGGCGGACGCCTAAGAGCGTTCTATTACCTTCAGGATTTATTGTCGCGACGCAAGTACCCGATAATGCACTCAGCCGCTCTACGTGCAAAATAATATCGTGCGAACAGAGCGCTCACTCCCCCCCAGCCTTCTCTCTCTCTCTCTCTCTCTCCCTCCCTCTCTCTCTCTCTCTCTCCCTCTCCTCTTCTCTCCCTCCCCTAGGCGTCTATTCTTCTTCGCGCTACTCCGGCCATGCTCGCGGGTAAAAACACGCGACATGAGATTAGGACACGCGATGGATGTCGATCGAGTCATCGATCAGACTCCTATCGCTGACAAAACTACACGAGTAATACGCACACAGACACATAGCGCACATAGCACACATTCACACGCTCCCCCGCGATATACCGTTACATATACGGATCGCGCAGGGCGAAACCCAACACCGTTGTTATCGACACGAACGTCTCGTATACGGCGCGGTTGCGAAACACACCGTCAGATATTCCTCCATTCATTATTGCGAGCCGGGTTATTAGCGGAGACAGTAACGGATCGCGCGGTGTTCGCGGATCACCGGAACAACAGCAAAATTTCGCAAACGTCAGCAGCTGCTGTCAGCTGGCGCGCGCAAGCTCGCGCGGTTGACAGTATAGGAAGGATAAGCAGGTAGAAAATCGGCTTAGGAGTCTGCCGCGGCTGTGCCGAGATTCGCGAGGGCGAAATGCCGCGACTGAGTCATCAGGCGGCGGACGCGACGTGTCCGCGTGAGACGCGCCGTTTTGTCATCAGTCGTCATTTCAGTTGTTTCGGGCGTTTCGCGCTCGTTTCGGCATTCGTTTAGCTTCCTAGATATATTTATACTAGATATATTTGTATAAATTTCCCACACATAATATTTCTAAATTTCTTTAGATACACATGCTTAGATCTGTTTGCGCGTGGAATTTTGCTGCTGGCGAGCAAACTTGCCCGATTCAACCGATATCCCGTAATTCTTCAACGCACGCGTTATTATGCGTCGTCGCGCAGATATATAGTATACTGTAAAGTAAGAACGTGCACGGGTTAATGTGTAGAAAAATTTGTTTTTAATGATTTTTAAGTACATGGATTTGTTGTACTCCATGAGAAGAAAAATGCTATACCATTAATAGTGAGTCCAGTCACACCACTGGCATTGATAATTGCCTGGCATCTCCGAGGCATACTCTCCACTAAGTTGACTGCGTATTCGTTCGGTAAATACCTCCAAATGAGACGAATTTGTCGTGTCAGCTGCTTCAAAGTGCACACTCTTTTTCCTCGAAGCTTGTGCTTGAGATATGCCCACACACATTTTCAGTGGGATTTGCATCTGGCGACTGCGATGGCCAATCAAGTGTGACGATGTCAGACTGTTCTTTCCACTCGGTGCAAAGCTTGTTTTGGATCGTTGTCTTCCTGTAAGATCCAGTCCTCGTTTTTCTTTTATGAAACATCGTTCAGCAGTCGGCAACAAACACTTCTCATAAATTTTAAGCATTAAGGTCGGCTTCCGCTTAAACAAATTCACAACTTTTTTTTTCCATATTCGGCGTCACCTTGCCTATCGAGCCACGTTCTGGCAAGTCATCGACATTTTTGATCTTCTTATATTGCTGAACCCACTTAGCGACGAACGATTTTGACTCTCCCATGTATTTAGCAGCCACTGCATATGACATTTTTGGTCCTTTGGGATGGGAACGAAGGAACACAGCCTCGTAGCGCGATGCGTATGCGGCACTCATGGCGGTTAACGTGTTTCTCAGGTTAGAGTTCGACGCCAACTGAATCTTTTGTGACAAAGCATTCACGACAAAGATTTCATCTATCGGCTCACAAAAAAACTAGGACGATACTTGAAGCCAACTGCCATTTGTGCCGTGCACGCTCTTACTTTACAGACTGTATTAACACGCGATAGCTTGCGTAACGGTGCGCAATAACGAATATCGTTGTTAAAAGTCGCAGAACGAGCGCAGAACAAACTGGATCCTAAAGAGCCGAAAAAAAGGGGGAAACGGAGTATTTGCATTTGATCTAGAAAATAGTGTCGACGAGACTTTTTCGTGAAATACATTGTTAGCTCGGAAAATGGATCGCTTCGCACTCAGTCAGTCACGCGTCACAGCGATAATCCATTAATCGAAAGTTCCACGATACTCCCCGTCTGTGTCCGTTCTGATTTGATCAACGTCCTGTGCCGGGCGATGCTGATCCTTTCAGGCTACGCGATTTCGCCGCCGAGTCGACGTCATCGTGCGTAATTTCATGAAAATGATGCACGGTGAGGCGTATTGCCAGGTCGGTAATTCCATCCCCCTGTTCTCAAGATGCTTGTACGCTTTGCACAGAATATCGCGACGTCGCCGAAGACGTCACATCAATGCGAGAGAAGAGAAACATGGAGGCACGGTACGAAGTGATCAAAGTACGTATATGACGTATATGTCGTAATATGACGACGCGCGCGGTCAATTGGAACGAAGACGAGAATGCTGCATATATATATATATATATATATATACATATGTATTCCAAGTCGATTGCGCGAGTTTCTTTATCCTTCTCGAAAATCCGTTGCGCATCCTGACGGGGTCGTATTACGCTGCGAGAGAAAAGTGCTCGATCTCATTCAGAGCGTCGTTATATCTTCGGAGTCAGTCATATAATACGCATGTTTCAACAAAGAGCAGCGGTAGAAATGTGAGTACAAAGTTGTTACTGTCAACTATTGTACGAAATTGCACCGTGGGTACGCGGAATATTTTTTCGTTCGGATTAACGTAACGACGAACGAGCCGCGGGCGTTTCAATCGGAGGGAATAGAATTTCCGGCCGCTGGGAACGAATTTCACTAATAAGAGAGCCAGGAGTCTGCTTCCTTTAAGCGGGATACGTTTGGCTCGATCATCGTCGCGTTAATTCTCATCCAAACGTTTCTTCGCCCTGTCCGACCGCGCATGCAAAATCTAGATATCTTTCCCGAGTGCGACGTCGGGAAACAGAACCGACGTCATTTAATTTTGCCCCCCCCCCGCTCCTCCCCCGCGATTCACCAGCCGCCGATGTTGTCCGTCGGCGTAACGGGTACCGGCAATTTCGGCTCACCCTGCGCACGTCAAATACGACACATCGATGCTCCGAAGCTAGCGTACGCAAACAGTTCCGCGGATAACGTAATTCGATGTACCTAGTCTCGCTCTCTGTGTCTCGTCCGCCGCGCCGCGCGCGCTCGCATGCACGCGCTCGTGTGCACACGTGACGCGTGTACGCGCGCGGATACGCATCGCATCGGTTACCGTAACGTAGCGTAGCGTTGCGTCGCATCGTCGTGTCGCGAGTAGCGCTTATTCTCTCTCTCTCTCTCTCCCTCTCTCTCTCTCTCTCTCTCTCTCTCTCTGTCTCTCTGTCTCTCTCTCTCTCTCTCTCTCTCCCTATCTATCTATCTATCTATCCAACTCTCTCCCTCGCTCGATCTTGCTCACGTGCACACACGTCGCAATCAAATTATATACAATCCAATTGGGAAGGGTTGAATACATAAAATACTCTGCCGACGATTCGTCCCGCTGCTGAATTCGATTTGCCGTCTCGCCGACGTTACTGCCACGCCTGTAATCGACAACCATCCTGCTTCCGGCAATTATTTCAGACTTTACACACGCGATTACGTACGTTCGGCTGTCCATCGGTGTACCTGATGATTTTAAACCGTGACGCTGTATTGCGTCGCATATATACACGGTGGTCGTCGGATCGGCCGCAATTCCGATGTCGTCATCGAAACAAGCGCCTTCGCGGGGCGAGAAACGAATCGCCCGAGCGTTATCTCGTTTATCTCGGGAGGGCGAGAAACGTCGTGATAATCGTGTCGATAAACGTCGAGAGGAGGAACCGGCGGCGTCGATGGCGACACAATCGTCGGTAGCGATTCAATTATCTCGGCCCTTATCGAAGCGCTTGATCTCGTTGTTGCGACAATTCTCGCGTAAGAAGAGACATTCGGTGTGGGGGGTACTTTTGTGAGCCGCACATTTTATTTCCTCGTGTCCAACGCAACGCACGATCATTAATTTCCCCCGGCCGGTCGCGATTTTAGAGAGGTGAAATTAATCTCGAAAGACA
Source organism: Harpegnathos saltator (assembly GCF_003227715.2). NCBI lineage: Eukaryota > Metazoa > Arthropoda > Insecta > Hymenoptera > Formicidae > Harpegnathos > Harpegnathos saltator. Next base: position 1,163,934 of record NW_020230625.1, read on the forward strand.
CCATTAGCTCTCCTCTCTCGCGCAACACCCCTGGGGAGCATCCCTCTCTCCCCGCCAGCTTGATTCCCGCCAGCCAGTTCAAGGGATAAAAATATCCTTGGAGGTTTTCCAATGCGCACAATCCTCCCGACTCGCGTACAACAAGCAACCTGAAATTCGATTTCGAAGCTCCTCACGAACTCCATCAAGGATCAATGACACCAAGCAGAAGACTCCGGTCTCTCCTAATGAAACACCGAAATCGGAATGCTGTGCAGGATCGCGTACTACTCGCACGCTCCAGCTCGGCGCCTCAACGTGAAATCTCCCCATTACGTGGGGACAATCTGCCGGGATTAACAACACGGCTGTGCATAACGGGATAAAGAATCCACGTACGTGAGCACGCACTGTTGCTTATAAGACAACGTTAACGAGAAACGCAGCTTGCTAAAAAATATTATTACAGATTATTGCGGACATAATTTGTCCCGTTGTACATATAAACGGAACAAACTGCGACTGACAATAATATTTAATAATATGTTTATATTATTATATATAATATTTTATATTATTATATATAATATTTTATATTATTATATATAACGTTGTATACATATATGTTTTTTTCTCGAAATCGCGCTGTCTCTGCAGACGCGACTGTTTATCGCGTCTGTTGTACGCTTTCCCCGGTAACCCGCGATTTTGCGCTGCAGTCCTGCAAAATTTCGGTTCTACTTAAAACGCGCTCTTGCGCGCGCGTGCGCGCTAGCGTCGCGAGCAAATTTAGTGCCGGCGCGTTTAGTCAGTGTCAGACAATGGTACTTATCATCCGCGTGCATGCAACTTCACATAAATTCGCGGATTAATGTAACTCGAAGAAAATCCTGTAGGGCGGAAGCGGCGAGGGGGGAGGGTGATGCGAGAGAGCCTCGCGCGACGCGTGTCCCGCCCGCGTGTAATCCTATTGATGACAAATTAATACACGCAAAGCTCCGCCGCGTCGTTTTTCAACGCGCTTAACGTACCATGAAGTTATGCCGGTAAATTCCTGAGCGCATTATACACAAATCCTTTAGCTTCGTAGACGGTGCCGGAATTTCTCTCGCTAAGAGTCTACTAAGAGGCTGGATACATGTACTGTATCAGGGAAAGATAAGCAGCTTAATTTCGAACGAGATTAGTCTGGACGTTCAATCCTCTACATAGTCCTCCTCCCTTTGGCACATAACGACGTCCCGCTATTCCCAGCTGAGGTTAATCCCGGGATTAAACCGGAAACGAAATATTTTTCCGCGGCTCATTATATTTCCGGTCTATTACGTCGACGGCTAAGAAGGAGGTCGTCGTATTTTCGAGCGCTGTTAAATGCGATGTGCGGCAACACATCACTTCACTTGGCGCGCATGGCTAATCCGTTGAACGCAGAGGATCGATTATGCGCGCATCCCGATAATGATGATTGCGTGGTACGAAGCGCTTAGACGAGCGATCAGTGTTTCTGAGGATTCGAGGTCGATGTGCATGCACTCTTGGGCGTCTAGCCGATGACTAGAAAGTATCCTCCAATTAGATTCATCAGTTACTAATCGCTTACTAAGCGTTTCGGCCTGCTGAACGCGTTCAATTTTGAACATTAGCCTCTTCAAACCGGAATTCAGAACGCGTCCCGCCTCTCATCACGATGCTGACTGACAGCTCTTGCTTAATTGCGAACACTCCCGTAAAAGTAGGCGAAAAGCGCAAAGCGTGGTGTGTCATTCAGTGTGTCAGCGGGGTTACACCGAAAAGACACGGTTTGTGCGCTCTCAAACACTTGGCGTAGTCGCGAGAAAGTAATATTGAAACAGTCAAAGGCGGCGGTTTGCGGGTGCTCTCCTCCTTCCGCTCCGCCGTGAAGCCTCGTTGAAATTATAATTGCCGCGGATGAAATCTTCAAATCCAATCTGTCGCTTGTGTATGCGCGACGAAATTCGATCTGTCGTTCCTGAATAATTTCGCACTTGGTTCTCTTCGCTTCGCTCCACCCCTCGATAAGCCGATAACTGTGCACGGTTTGCAGAATCCATAAATTAGGCGCGAAGTTCGATTTGTGCTCTTTGATAATCCCCTCATTCGCATACGAGAGGTTCCTGCATTATAACTTGGCGATGCATTTGCATGTTGCACCGACGAGAGACCCAATCTTCGATCAAATCGCACACGGTATCGATATTAATCCAGACGCGCGACGTCTTTCGTCGGAGACGTCTTTCCATCGCTGCTTAATTCGGGGCGAATTCTTTCTCCGCGCGAGCACACGTCGACACGATATCTTTATTTTTCTTTTTTATTGCCGAGTCCTCGGCGTCCTCGCGAGATTGAGTTACCGCGGCGAACACATTTTTACCCTTCGCATTCTTTCGTTCTTTAAAAATTTTTCCTTGTCTCATAACAATCGTGACTCGAGTTAGAAACGTATTTACGCACGTATGAAGCTGCATTCGAGGAAAAATTATTATAATTATTGAGAAATTATTGAGAAATTGAATCTGGAGACTGTCGTGTATATCTCTTTCAGTCTCTCGTGCAATCGCGAGGAGAGATTTCGTTCTTAATCATTTCTCTCGATTCAGCTCCTGCGCTTTCCACTTCGCTCCGAAATGGCCTCGTGATTGTGTTTACATTGTTGCCGTATTCCCTCACCGTTAATACAGCGTGACAGCGTCTAATGAAATTTGTCTGACAGAGCCGAACGTCGTACGTCCGCAGGGCGTAAGAATAGGCAACGTGTCGGGATTGAAAGGGATGCGAAAGACGATATCGAGGAATCCCGATCCCGAACGTAAATTCCTCCGAAGAGAAACCAGTTGAGAGGAGGGGAGGGAGGGCTCGTTCGTCCCCCGATATCGAGTGTTTCTATCGAGCGGTCTTCTCGGATATCGCGATTTTTCCCAGATTGAAGTGATTTGCTTACAAGCAAACGGAGGAAACGAAAGCAAAATCCGGCGACCAAGCGCCGGCGAGAAATACCCTTGACACATCTCGCACGATCTCGCTCGCGTTACCAGGCCTTCTTCATCTCGCGAAAGCAGTCGGGTTTCTCAAACACCTGCCCTTTCGTCGCCATTTCACGACCAGATAAATTTCCAGCCTTGAATCGAGCTCGACCCTTTTTGTCCCCCTGGATTCCGTCGACAGTGTAAAATAACACGTTGATCTAACCTCCTCCATTTATTACGCGAGTAACTCTCGGCAAAGTAACCCGACTGTTCCGAAGCGACACATTTCATCGGGTCGCCCGACATTCATTCTCACGTGAGAATCATAAACAACTTTTCTCCTAATCGAATGACAAAAGTGGCACGGCGCGGTCGTGGTAAATGAATTTTTTTTTGTCCTTTTTTTTTGTTATTTCGGTAACATACCTTTTTTCTAGAGATAGAGTTCAATAAAATCGGTATAATAGATAAAATGTTAAAAGTTACTATAAACTAATGTACGATCGACTAAAGTTTCACTCGCGCGACAGAGACGATCACGAATTACGCCGCAAGATTGATCAGTGGGAGATAATGATGGGCGAAAATGGTGGAGGATGTTATTTACGTGGAGCGGCTTAACACGGTGCGCCGATCTCATTTTTCAAACGAACATCAATGTCGAACAAATACCAATGTCGACGTTCGCTGTATCGAAAAGGCTTTCGCGCGCGAAGAATTCTGTTCGGCGCGGAATGTTACTTTGCGGCTTATATCGAGTTAACCGGCAACGCTGATTAATAGTTGGCCGTCGCGCAAACCGGTTAGTGTTCCACGAACAAACTAATGATAAGTCGTTTTGCGCGATATTCCCCTTTATAATCATTTCGCCCCCGAGCTTTTCACCGTTATTCTATCGTTTCTTCTCCTCTCTCTCTCTCTCTCTCTCTCTCTCTCTCTCTCTCTCTCTCCCCCTCTCTCTCTTTCTTTCATTCCTCCCCTCTCCTTTTCTTTCTTCGCGCTCAATTCCGACGCTTTTAATAAATAAATCGTACCCGAGATTCTTACTGCTCGTTGTTTCTTCCAAGAAACTTGCAAGCTATTTAACTGCCGGAACTCGACGGCGTCGCAGCCGAAGTTCGGCCATTTTTCATTCGCTCGTTTTCACCCGCCGAGATAAACTTTGCTCATTTTCCGTTCCCAGTTGCATGTCGCCGCAGGGGGCATCGCGACAAAGCCGCATTAAGCCTTCGGCGGCGTACATATTAACCGCGGGTTCTTTTGCTAATAATCACGAGGCTGCTTCTCTGCACAATCACACGACGTTCGTTTCCGCGCGACTCTCAGTATCGAGGCGCCGAGTCAACTAATATAATGTAAGATACACATATCTCCGAGGCGCCGAGTCAACTAACATAATATAAGATACACATATCTCCACATGAGCCGGGCAACTCGTCGCAACTCGGCTCTATCTGCAAATGCTGGAAGGAAGAAAAGAGTATTCGCTATCTTCGCCGGAAATTATTTCGACGACTCGACCTGTGCGCTACAATATTCCTCTCTCTCTCTCTCTCTCTTGGGCGACGTATTCGTTTCGTCTATTGCTCTCCCACGTCCAACTGATAATTCATTCTTAGATAATAAGACCCGTGTCGATTCACATAACACGACCGTGCGCGTGTAATCAAGAGGACTAGCTCAGCCCGACGCTCGTAAAATGACGGAGGGTGAATGCGAGATAAGTCATGACTACGCGATGCCGACTACCCTGCCGGGAGGGCAATCTCGTCTGCTAGGAAATTTGCCCGAGAAAATCCGCCGGAACTGCGAACGTGGGTGCGAGATCATCCCCGATTTTCGCGTGATGCGTGAAACGCGCGCGCGCAGGGGTGCGAACGTGAGGCTGCGTCGATCGATGACAAAAGTCACCTAACGGACGAGAACGGTAGGCAAGGGGATCGGATTACGGCGGGTGTAAGGGAGGGACGGCGGCGGAAAACTTGCATCTGGTATCACGAAGCGGATACCGATAGCCGACGAGCTGTCTCAAGCAGCTGGATAGTTCGCATGAACTCCCCCGAGAGCGGCGGCGCCGCAGCCTGCGGATCCTTAGGACACTCCTAGGGTCGCCTTCCTCGATAAAAGGCGACGTCATCTGCGCGACGTCGATGACGCGAAAGGGATTTTCCGACGGTGATAGTCGCGGAGAGCTCGAAATAGTTATTCTGCGAGACTGCGCCACGGAAGGGAGACCGAAATGCCAAAGAAACACGTCGCCTGTGAGGCGGTCCGCGCGTCGCGTGTGGCGGTTATTTCACTTCGTGCGACAATAGCCACGTTCATCAGCCGGCTGATCGTTAATCTCCGGCTGCTGTGTGCCGGGCTTAGCTCCAAATATCGATCGAGATCGCAGAGAGTCGCGCTACGGGAAATATTCTCGGCGAACTTTTTCGAGGCGTATACTTCGCGAAAGAATATCGAGCGACAGACGAGAAGGGCAGGTTACACGCGTGCGGGACATTTGTCTTCCAGGTCTCCCCTGTATACTACTGACGCGGGTTGTTTCACATGAAAAGTGCCGATATCAAAGGAATACGTTCGCGCGCACCGTCTCTCGTGAGAAGGGCGCGTTTATTCGCGAAATGAAATTCCGAGACGATTCGCCGAGATTTCCGCGCGTAATCGTTCGCGGAATATTCGCACGGCGATACGATAACGTAGTCAAAATACATCGTCGACGACGCTCGCCGACCTCTGATATCAGCAAAGTAAGCGGAAGTCATACTTAGGTCGGACAATTTTACGTTGCGCTATGACCCGTGCGATTGTTCCGTCTTCAATTTTGCCCCCGCGACGGTCATGGCTGGTCCGATCAATCGAGCATGCAACGACGATAAATTCTTTAACGATAATCCTATACTCCGGCTAATCCCTGAATCCTTCGTGGAACCGTTACGTGGTTCGCCATCTCGTCGTTTGTGTTTTCGCGTCGTACGTCGAGCGTTTCACACTTCTGATGTGATTCTAAGAGGAATCTCATCGAAATGTGTCGTGTCTGGTTGATAGCCAAAGGAAAATATCGGACGCAATGGATGTCGCGATAGAAGAAGATAGTTGGCAGAATTGCACCCACGAAACTGTCCTTTCTGAGAATAAAAATCACTCGAGAGCGGACATTACGAGCGATAAAGTGACACCGAGTAATCTTTTCAGCATTTAACTGTAAAAACATAAAATGATTATAAACTTTTCATCGACCAACGTCGCGCTGTAACTTTAATCTCGCCGCTGCCTCCATCACGTCGATTGATCCGAGCGACATTGTATACCCTCGCAGTTTGTTCACGATCGGGTGGAAAAATATTGCAGTATTTAACTGTGCAAACAAGTCCCGTAAACTTTGCATTAGATTGACTGCGGAGAACTTTCACGAGCACGAGCGCGCGCGCTTCGGTATGAACGTGCGCCGAAATATATTGCGTTTGCATATCCCGCTCTTAAATATTTCCCCGCGTGTGTACTTTGCGCCGGCATTTCGCGATGTCGAGTCGCGAATCCGTTTCGTGCGCGCGTTCGCTTTCATTTACCGACCGACGATCCCGCCGAGCGATTTTTCGCGCGCGCGTTCCTCTCCGAGCGAATATTATATTTAAATTAGCCCCGTGAAAAATTCGATTTGAGGTCACTTTCGCTCTCGCGAATTAACGCCACGCGTCGTTTCGTCACGCCGTGATTTTCTATTTGTAGCTGCGATATTATATTTAAATTGGTTCCGCGCGAAATTGAACTCGGAGTGTTTCTATTCCGGTCTGCTGGACAAACTCGTCCGCTTATACATGCGCGCGGGATTTAATGAAAAAATCACGGATTCTGTATGTACGAAGCAGGAGAGAGAGAGAGAGAGAGAGAGAGAGAGAGAGAGAGAGAGAGGGGGAACACGGCTGGTGCGGAACAGAGAAGAGCGACTCGCAGCGATTTGCGCAGTGGCGAGAAGTTATTACGAGCGGAGAGTATCGCGAGTTATTTCTTACGCGGCTCGTTCGGTCGAGCGAATCGACAGATTGAACGCCACGCGTGATTTTTGCTCCTTTCCGCCATCCCTAAATAATCCAACCCGTAATGACATTTGCCAGGCCTCCCGCTGGACGTGACGTTTTTCGATCGTCTGCCCGTTCCCACCGTCCGCCAGCTCCGACGATTAACTCCTGTCCGATCGACCGTGCATTATCGGAATTCGGCGGATTCCGTTGTATTCGAGCCGGATCTCATGCATGCGCCCGTCACACGTGCACGGGCGATCCAGCCGGAAATAGAGGGATAGGCTCGCATTCTCTGTCGTAGCGTATATGCGGCTAAATATAGTTGTTCGATTTTCACGCCACGTCGCCACGTACGTGATTGTCATATTAGATCGGCGAGCCCGCGCGGCTACATTGAACGTCAATCACCTGTCATCGAGATCATTTTTCTCGCGTCTCATCGGGCATTTATCGAGAGTCCTTTCGTCGCGAAGAAGCGCGAGCGCACGGGGCCGCTCTCGAGTTGCGACTCATACGTCCGGTGTGACGACGTGATCTTTCATTCCGTCTGTGGGAGCGAGCTCGGCAATTATAGCTCGTTGTTTGTGCACGTGACGTAATAATTTCACAAACGTTATTCCAATCGATACGTGCGACGTCACGTTCGATTGGCAGCCGGCAGGCTCGAATCAGTGCGAACGCGCTCGCGTCGAGAGCCATCGACAGGGTCGCGTTCGGGGGACGGTAGAGGACAGAGGAGGCTCGCAGTGAAACGCGCTCGAGCGACGAATGCGAGGAAGATGGGCGATCCGCTCCGCGATAAACTTATCTGGCCGTCAGCAATTTCGCCCGGGAATCTGGTGGCTTAAGATAGCCCGCAGAAAGTTCGTCCCGTCGAATTCCCGTTCGACCGCACCGCAGCGCGTGAATGAACCCCCTACGTTTCCCGACTGATGGCCTCCTCATTATGGCTCCTAATGAATTTAGAGCCACAGCCGTCTCGCTCGCTCGTCGGCGTCTTCGGCATGTGGCGTGTATTACGTTTATCGCTATTACGATACTTTTTCGAGCATAGACTTGGCGATCGCAAATAGAATTTCAAACGATCGAACTGCAAGTTCTCACGAATGAGTTTCTCGTCTTCTTTTGCACAGAGGATGATTTGTGTTATTTCTTTTATCTGTTATCTCTCGGTAAATTAAATTACACGAGCTATTTGAGAATTATGCAATCCATTACTAATTGCGTGTGTCGCACCGAGGAGGCAGAGAGGGAGAAATAATTTCCCCGTGGACACAGAGGTAAATAAACAAACGAATAAAACAATGAAAATTTGTGACTCGGTGTAACTCGATTTAATGCACGTCCGTCATTATTGATATTAATTCTCACTCTCTTCTCGACAAATAGACAGTCGGCGGCTCCCCGCGTTTCGCAATTACCGGAACAATAATAAATACAATTTCCGTCGAAAGCTCACAGCCGCTATTGAATCCGATAAAATACGCGAGCAGGAGGCGGGATGGGATTTTTATTAGCAGTGATCTTATCGCAATCGCCGTTTCAAAGCTCGGCGATGTTGATCGGCGAAGCAGCCCGCGAGCGCGCAACATCGGGAATCGAAGGGCGAGAGCGCGGCGACCTACATGCATCGCGCGCGCGCGCGCGACGGTGCACTTCGACGGTGTCACGAATGCAACCCACCTACTGGCAACAACGGCGTGCCACTACTATAGGCGCACCTAACAATGCGCCGAAACATACACGAGAGCGGAGCCTGTAAACGGAGTAAATACAGCCCGCAGGTGGCGAATAGGAGGGTCGTAAGTGCACGCGTTGCACGCATTGCGCTTTCGCCCGTAAACACGGAACCTCGATCCGTTCTGGTCACGCCCGGAACACGGATGGCATTGTCGCAACCGATACTCTAAGCTCTCGCGACGAGGATCTTGATCGGGAGCATTTAATCTCTTCGGCTATCTATCTCGCGCGTGTCGTACACGTTACGCTCGGCTATAATCCCTTAATCTCTTCCGGGTGATCGCGCCTGATAGATATTTAAGACGCTAATTTTTACTCACATCCTGAAAGAAGGAAGGAAAGGGGGAGAGACTATCGATCGAGCGAGAGGAAATGAGTAAAGCCGGGATAAAGCTTGCGGTGAGAGGAAGAAAATTGTTCGTCCGAAACCGATCGAGTCCCTCGTTCGAGGATTTCAAGTTCCTTCGTATATCTCGTGAAATTCTCGCAAACACATTTTAATGATGGAAAGATTCGGTAGAAAGTGGGGAAGAATGCATCCGATGTGCATTTGAGTGATGAGTATTCTTGGCACGTTCCTTTACCCACGGTTCGCCGACTTGCAAACTCGCGCGTACTTCGCCGTAGAACCTCACGAGCGGCGATGTAGCCGCGCGTAGCAGAGATATTCCGGTCGGAGATACGCCGCCCAAAAGTTTCGACAACGCGTAAAACGCTGCAGACGGCCGGTATAATCTTGTGCACAGATTTCGCGCACAGTGATGTCGCGGCAACTCGTGTCACAACTTACTCAGGAAACCTCAGGAAGCGTAACCTTTTGTGCGCCTCGCATCTCAAAGATCCCTCAAACATTCGGTCAGCAGTTATTTTTACCTAAATTGGCACTCTTAACGAGAGCACGAGAGATTCATTCGCGCGATAAATCGCTACGTGCGATTAAATCGAGTTACACCGTAACATTTTCATTGTTTCATTCGTTTGTTTATTTATTTCTGTATCCACGGGAAAATTATCTCTCCCTCTCTCTCTCTCTCTCTCTGTCTCCTCGGTGAACCACGTTCGACGTACGGACACTTCTATACGCTATAATATTGACTTGATCCATAAATAACTCATTTCTTTTTCTTTCTTTTTTCTCTTTCTAAGTTTGTTTTCGTGCGCGACGCGTTTCAGCGCGCCTCGCGAAATCGTCGGATTTAAAAGATGTGTCTTCGTGCAATTTAAATCGCGCATTCATTCGGCAGAATGGGAAATGTGCGAGAAATGAGAGGGGCAACGGAGCTTGAATACGCGTCGCCGGAGAGAGAGAGAGAGAGGGAGAGAGAGAGAGAGAGAGTGAGAGAGAGAGAGAGAGGGGGGGGAGAACGAGAGAGGAATAGAGGGGAGGAATATTGCTATAAGCTTGAGACACATCGGTCCGCTCTCGCTATGATTATTACAGTCGCGCGCCCCCGGTACAAATCCGCGAACGTTTCGAACGGAAGCACGTGCGGGTCGAGGTTTATGTCGCCGGTGCTCTCGGTGTCGAGAGGTAAGAGTCCCGAGGATACAGATAGAAGATAGCGGTTCGGAACGATGAACACAACCGTGAGGTCCTTCTTTCTACGCGCCGCACGTTCGTCCACTTGTTTGCAGCTTTACCGATCTCTACGCGCTGCCTCTCTTCCGCTACGAAGAGTCAATAGAACGGTCTTCTCTCACTCCCCTGTCCCTCTCTCGCTCTTTCTATCCGTGTGGAAAACACGTGAGTTCGGCCGTTCAGCTGGGTGGATCTGCATAAATTATTCGCCGATATAAATCCAGATCTTGGCTGACCCCTTTCTCCTTCGCGTCGAATTTGAAGGAGCACGCGGAGCCGATGACGAATGTGCCGCGCGCTTCTCTCCGCTTGTCCGATTCTCGTATCGTGCCCACTACTAACATGCGAAATCTACGTCGTGTAGTTCGTACGTACGTTTGAAATACGGTAAATCTATTCTTGAGACCACAATGGATCCACACACACACACACATGCATATCCACAAGATAGTCCGCGGTTCGCTACGCTTTCTTACATCTACCGAGTCTTTGAGCAATATTCTGAAAGTTTTCTTGAAATTGTCATATGACTAATGGCTGTGTATATATACATGTGTGGAGTGCGAAAGCACAACTTTGTCATCGGGTGGACGATAATTTTAATCCTTCAATCCTTCATACCGTTGGAGTTGTACATACACCCCTCCCTATCTCTCTCTTAGAAAGAGAGCGCCATAAATTGCAACGCGAACCCGGGCTCGGTGACATCTCGCAGTTGCATCACAGTGAATTGTTCGAGGGATCGCTCGGACCCGTCATCCGGCGTCTATCAAAGAACTTGCTTGTCCGAGGCATGAAAAATACAACGAACCAATCGCAACGAGCCGCTTTGCAAAGTTATGTCCCCGATCGCGTAGCGATCACGCGCTGGGAGACAATGAAAATTATTGGCATCGGTTGGGACGGGACTGTTTGCAATTACATTAACCTGTCAGTGTCGTTTCCTCTCGTACGATGTCCGATTATCTTTAAAGCATTTAATATCACTGCAGAATACATTTTCCTTTCCATCCGAGTCCGTCGATCTTTCTCCCATCTGCCATTTTCCGATGTGAGCCGGAGCGCGCGCTGGTCGTCGACGGGTTTTCTTCATTTTTGACTACCGAGAGCGCACGGAGACCGGGGCGACTGTCGTAGCGAAATATCCAATATGTTCTTGTTCGTCGATATGCAACGGAGCTCGTCGTATATATCGAGGACGGAATTCCGTTATTGACGCGAGGAATTATATGGTGGTCGCGTATCGCCGACCGTATTGGCCGAGGATCCTGGCATGCATTCTTAACTATAATGCATTCGTAACTATAATGCACGCGATCGATTAGGAAAAAGTGGCCGAGAGCGGGCATCAGGAGAAGGATACGCGATTTTGCGGAAACCACATTTCCGTCCCAAAAGGGAGAGAAGACGGGGGAAAAGAGAAAGAGAGGAAGATGATCGTACGCCGTGTATCTTTATTTAAGAACTTCTCCGCGAGAAACCGCGGAAAGCTAAATAATTCGTGCTGCGCGAAATTTCCGCGCAAAGTACACACGCGCACGCACACACACACACACACACACACATCTCCCTCGCGGGCGTTCACTCGACGAGGTGCCTCGCGTAGTCGTGAAATTCCACGACGTTGTCGTAACATTTATCTGCGCGGTGCGAACAGGACGACTCCCGAACGCACGATTTATCGCTGAAACATTCACACGTGGCTCAGCCCGAAACGTGCCGTGAGACATCCGCGTATCGTCGCATTAGAGCTTCCGAGCTGTCGCCACGCCGCCGCGATGTCGCGTTATGATATCGTAAAAACTACAGAAATGCACGAGCGAGCGTATCTTCCCTAATACCGACGGCGCAAACTACTTTCTTTGGGAGTTTTCACCTCTCGCCGCAAAACCGACGACGGAGTAAACGAGTCGACGAGAACAAAATGTGCATATGTTGCAGGAGTATTTCAGCGGATGACAACACGCGCGCGCGCGCGCGCGATAACTCTGGAATCAATAACGCGAAATAACAAGACGAGCTCGCGCGCATTTGTCGTTGGAGTGGGACGTGAGCTGCGCCGAGCTAAATCGGGAAAATGGAACATCGCCACATCGCCACATCGCGATGAGGCTGGATTAAAAGGTGGCCCGGCGAAATAACAGGCGCCCGACAAACAGGTGGCGTGTCTGGAGCGGTGGAGGAGGAGGAGGAGGACCTCGCGCGTCGTTCGATCGTTCGAATCGGCGCGGCGGGCGGTGGCTGGCTTAGAAGGCCAATTTCGCGGCGACGCCAGTCGTGAATCAAAGCCCCGTTGGGAATACTTAGGCATCTATATCGCGCCGCTACCACGTAGGTACGCCGTACGTACATAGGCTCGCCTGTGAAACGCCTAGACGATTGTGTGTACACGGCTCTGCGACGCCCGGCAATCCGCTGAATAATTGCCCCGATTCAATACGTAATCACGCTACTTCCCGCACGGTGGCCTCGAGTTGCTTGCCTGACCCCCCATTAGAGACATAATCCCATTTAAGCCGTCCCCGAGCATATTCCATGGCGAGCATATTCCTCCCACCGGCTGCGTTAAGCTCGCGGATCCGACTGTTGCGCGATTGTACGGATTTCTTTGACAAAGATATTCACACACACACACACACATATATTATACACATATCGCGAACTTAGATCGCGAGAGCACGTAGGTGACCTACGTGATGGTGTACAACTCGACTCACAGCAACTATCGGCTCTCCTTTACATCTCCTTTACACATGAAAGAAAGCCCGCAAGACTCAGACATGCACTTGATGCGACGTTGTATCGTAGAAAGTGCAAAATACAATAAATTTCTGTCACGTTAGCCGAGAAGAGACGCGCTCGTCCTCTTCCTCCTCTCGCATCGCGAATTCGCGAAAAAAATTAGCGCGTTCATCTAGCTCGCTATTAGGACATCCGATCGACGTCCACCGACACAACGACAACCTGTCCGACGTTGTTAGAGAGATGACGCCCTGCTAATCGCAGGGACATTACATTAATCGTACGTCAAAAACAACGGCTGCCGATCGAGCGCGTTTCATTACACGTCACCGACAGCTCTCGACGGCGTTATAATCGACGAAATCATTTCGAGATATACTCGCGAGACAGCCCGCGACGAGAAAACGCTCGCGTGCTGATCCGCTTACTGACGATTATCAGGCCTGTCGCCGGTCGCTTTAACGTACGTAGACGTTTGGTGCAGTCCGAGGTTGCAGTATCCTTCACGACGATCAGTGTGTACCGAGGCATTCGGTTTACAAATGGACACGATGTAGCGTGTTGTTGAGCACGTCGCTCGCTCCCTACGTTCCCGCTATTCGTCACGCGCGCGCGCGCGCGCCCGGTCTGTCCGCGCTAACGTAAATTATGCGAGGCGTGTAACGTCAACGCGAATCGGCAAATCGAATCAAAATATCACGTTGTGCCGATTGCCGGCGTGTCCCCGTGCGCAAATATTTGTCTACGCCTTGCCCGCTGGGTCGTCCACTTCAGAGCGTCTAGAGAGGCTCTCTCTCTCTCTCTCTCTCTCTCTCTCTCTCTCTCTCTCTCTCTCTCTCTCTCTCTCTCTCTCTCCCCCTCTCTCTCTCTCTCTCTCTCTCTCTCTCTCTCTCCCTCTCTCGATTTCACGATTTCTACCTCTGTAAATCCTAGCACCCCGCTGTGAGATTCCCACGCAACGAGACGGTATAGTGGTTTCGCGCTGGTCACTCGCCAGTGTGGTCCTTTTTTTTTCATTTTATTCACTTTCGAGAGCATGCCGCGAAAAGTTCAGTCGCCGCAAATTGCGCGCAAAGTCAGGGCTGGGTCATACGCGCATCACCGCGTGTTCAAATGAACGTTTTTGTGAACACGCATGCGTTACTATCTGTGTCGCGGTTACTCTCCGCGCAGCAAGGGAGTGGTAAAATTAACACGGGAAAGTCCACGCGCTCTCCGCACGTAATATTTTGCATCGGGAAATTCGCCCGTTACGGTATTATTGAATGTATCTCGATACAAAGGTATTCGCGAGTGTTCGCTTCCAGAGGATCGATGCTTCTCTCACACGGCGCGCGAAATAAACGGCGAGCGGGCGTAGCAGTCGCGACAATCCATGTTAAAGTTATCATAAAGTATATTTTACAGCTCATAAATTGGCCGGAGCGGCGCGCTTGTACTCGAGGTAATGTAAAATAACGGTGCTCGTGGATGGCTTTGCAGCACACGAGAGAACCGTTTAAGCGGCGCGGGAACGGTCGGCACTATCGCGAAGGAACTTTATGAAAGGAAAAAGTCAAGAGAGTGCCTCGACGCTAGTCCGCTCGCGAATATGAAAGCGCGGCCACGCCGACACAAACAGTCGAGATACAGCGCGGCGCACTGCCGCGGCGGAATGTCTCAATGCCGGCGAGCGAATTAAAACGTTTGCGCGATCTCGATTTTTCCTCGGCTGAACGCCGAGGATAAAACGTCATGAGATGTGTATATCCGAAGCAGAAATTCAAATCAGCACGCGATTCCGCATGGCCTCGTTTTCCCTCTCTCTCTCTCTCTCTCTCTCTCTCTCTCTCTCTCTCTCTCGCACGCGCGGAGCTGCGCACCACGGCAAAACAGTGCACGGACAGCGGCTAATTGAAAAGACTTTATGAATCTCACGCATGTGCGCAGCTACCGGGCAATTTTCCGTAGAATGTTTCGTGACGGGCGTATCAGAATAGCAATAATTTCCAAGTTGAGGACGAGTAACATTTTTTCGTTAATTACTTCTCGGCGGGACAACTTTGCAAGATACAATTTTGCCTTTATTTAATTTCGAGCAGGTCTCGCTTGGTAAAGAAAGATATTTAAAAATCACAAAAGTGTAAATAATTTCTCATTGAGGCGGGGGGGAGAAATGTTCAAATTAGCCGTGGATTTTGTTTCGCATACATTTATTTTTTGCGTACGCTTTAGCCCCCCCGTTATTGTCGTGTTTCCTTTTCGTCGAGGAACAAACGCAGAAATCACTTCTCGCGCAACTGCGCAATGAAAACGCGGATTGACGGAAATTACGTCGCCTTTAATGCGTAATTCGTAAGAGTTAACTATGATGCAATACAGAGTGCAACTACAAAGTGCAAATTAACGGCTGAATGCGCTCGGTTGCAAATTATTTGGCGGAAATTACCGGATATTACAAGTGAAGCACGAATTCGGGGTCACCGTAAAAAACGCGATACATCGTTCGTAAATCGTCGAGTAAATCACGCGCCTTGCGCCATTTAAAATGTAATCCCCTTTTATAATCCGCTTATTACGTAGAGTAAGCGCTGCTTTATATTCGCCTGCGCTAAGCAGCGCATCATTCGCTGCGGGAGAGACTTAACTCTTATATTTCGGATCAGATTCGCGGCTCTGTTTAGTTGAAAGGGGAATTGTCTCGACAAAAATAAGTGGGCGTCAAGTTGTCCACAATAGGATTTAAACACTGTACTCGGTGAATCGTTGAAGACCTAAGCAAGCAGTTACGAGTGGAGGAAAGATAAGAACCTTGTAATAACGATCCATTTCGGCACGTTGTCATCACACATACACACACCTGAAACCGAAAACTTCCATCCCTTCTATAAAATAATCCTCTTAAAGTGATAAAAATGGGAATTAGCGGAACTCAACTCGAGCCCGGCGCAGTTGCTGGTGCACACAACGTAGGTCTTCCGCCGGTAACGAAACGAGATGACAATTATGAAGTGTTTCGGAGCTAAGCGGAAATTTTCGTATTCATCGACGCACGCTCATCCGCTTATCTTTTATATTTGCTTCGGACCGGCGCGGCGCGGCGCGGCGCTACGCCCGGAATCGCTCGATATATAATGTACATGTATATATGTAGAATCGTTTCTCTGATATATAGAAAAATTATGTGTGGTCGGGAAGCTCCCCTATTGCGCAAGTCCCGCGTTTGGAATGCCGAAAATTGTTATCGATGCGTACAGCAGGGGTGGCTCGCGCTTCCCCTTTTCCGCAGCCCATGAATACGTACCGATCGAGAGACAGAGAGAAAGAGAGAGAGGGGAGAGAGAGAGAGAGAGAGAGAGAGGGGAGAGACATCCTTTATTTCATATGGCTCCATTATCGCAGCGGTGCGTATTCTATGCGCTGTCATAACGTTGTTAATCACTCGATCGAGAGTAATCTTCGACTCGCAGCGGGCGCACCTGGAGCATTAAGACCGGCCTGCCTCGCCGATGACCCGGGAGATTCGTCCCACGCTCTTTTTTATCCAGCACTCCCGGTCCATTAGCCGATAGTTGACTTAATGCCAGCTCGATCATTCGATTACACAGCGCGATGGGACTTTGCCGCCGTTTTCCCTGCGAAAGTTTCGAGTTCCGCCTCCCGATTAAGTTAAAATGCAATTTCCCTTCACGTTGCCTCGTCTCTCTCTCTCTCTCTCTCTCTCTCTCTCTCTCTCTCTCTCTCTCTCTCTCTCTCTCTCTCTCTCTCTCTCTCTCTCTCTCTGCCGTTCGTTCTTCTCCACCCTGCCGTACACTATCGACAAAGACCGACAGCCGTGTTTCTCTCCCTTTCCTTCCCCTCCCTTCTCTCTCTCTCTCTCTCTCTCTCTCTCTCTCTCTCTGTCGTTTCTTTCCATCATAGCTCCTCACCTCTTTTCAGAAGACGAAGTCGCGAACTTTCGGTGCAATCAGTAGCGAGGCTGCTCACCGTTATGACGCTTATTGTTCTTTTATTGCGCGAAATGGAGCGGGTGGGGCCGTGCTTGCGACTAGATGAGGTCAATCAAGCCACCGTTCCCTGTCAAATGAAACGCTCGCGCACTTTGTTGCAACAAAATGATGAACGAGAAGAACGAATGGAAAGGCAAGAACGTGGCGAATACACCGGGCTCATCGCCATCTCTTTCATCCGCGGATTCTTTGACCAATCTAGAACGGATCCCTCCCTTTCCTTGTCCTGCCCTTCCTAAGAGGAACGCTGGGAAACATCCGTAGTCCGCGAGTTATTAGCAATTCAAGGTGGGGGAGTACGAAGAGGAGAATAAAAAGCGGTACAAGCAAATAGCAACATCTCAATCTTTAGATAAACGACGGTGGGTGTTTCACATTAAACGAATTTCGATCTGTAATCCACTTATGTGGCAGCGAACTTTAATTAAAGTGCGGTGACGCGTTTTAACGGGAAGTTCGCCAAGGATGGGTTCTCCGGAGAAGAATTTATTACTAGATATTTCCAACGCGACTCGGCCGAAAAATATCTAGTTGACCGCCCGGCGGATCAATCAGAATAATTGTGGAGGCGTAACAGCGACGGGGAACAATTCTACGAAATATTCAATCAAGGCAACGGAATGAATATTTATAGCGCGAGAGGTAATGAAATACCGCTCTTCCCCGCGCGGCGCCCTAGCAACCTCAGCCGTCAAGTTTTATCGTAAAATCTCGAGATCACGAGAGATCTAAGTGGAAGAAATCACAAGAGACAGACGACACGGAACGGACGAGCAGCCAAGAATGAAAATACTGCCAACTTTTTCATCTGCCTCTCTCCTCCTCCCACGCGCGCTTACGCGCTCGAAATAAAATAACGAACGAGTCATGTGGTACGACACAATATTATAACAAATCGCGTCGCGTCCGTATGTGAAAATATAAAGCGCAGAGAGAGAGAGAGAGAGAGAGAGAGAGAGAGACGCGGCGAGAACGTATTTCAGAAGAATTACAGCCTGCCGAACCCCGTCGTCGTCCTCGCTGCGCGTTAACACAGCGAGATTATTGCGCGAGACAACGAAGCAAGCTGAAAAACAATATGTTCCCGGGATATCGAGAGATCAACCGCGTATTTTTTCTTTTCAACGGATATTCAATTCACACGACACGACGCGCGATCGTAAGCGTTCCGCGACACTGCGAGCTTAATAGAGCGGCTATTTCGACGCGCCGCGTAAACAGTCGCGCCTCGGTCGAAATTTCCGTTCGCTGCGGTCCATGGCGGTCCCGGCAGGCTATGTGACGACACGCACGATAGAGCGTCCGGGAAACGTGCGTAGTGTGAGCATCTCTGCAAATTTATAACCCGACGCAGCCGGTTTTTTAATGTCACTCGCTGTCGCGATTTACGGGCGACTGCGTGAAAACCAGGCTACCTACCGGTCTGTGTCGGTCGGTCTATCGGTCGCTCGGTCGTCCGTTCGTCCATTCGTTCGTTCGTTCGTTCGTTCGTTCGTTCGTTCGTTCAGGTGGTCGCCGCCGCAAAACACGCTGAAAATCATCGGGCTCGTTGCGTTATTGATCCCCGGTCGCCATCGAGCGATTGCTTATCGCACGCGTTCACCCTGATGCTCACACGAATCGCACGCTTTTTTTTCTGTTCACTGACCATCGACGCGATAGTCACGATGCTTTGTTCGGAACAGCCAATGGTGCCGACGGAGGGTGAAAGTTCGGTGCGGTCGAGTCCAAGTGGAAATTCAATATACCGAGTGTTGCGTTCCGAGCCCCGCCGCAGCCCGTTACGAGCACATTTCGGCTTTCCTCTCCCTTTGTCCTCCTCCTCCTCCTCCTCCTCCTCCTCCTGCTCTGCCCCTTTCCCCCCTGTCCCCTTCATAACTCTCTGACGATTCCAATGAGTATCCGCGCCAACGTGCCGCGTGTCGGTGCCACGCTACGAGTCACGCTTCGTTTTATTGAAAAGCCGCCTTTCCAGTCGCGGACGGGCCGTCGGAAATTGCAGGTAAATTCTTTACGAGCGGCCGGCATGGAAGCTACAATTCAGCGATTCAACGAGAGCCACTCGGGAGGGAGGGAATGAGTCGTTACGCGGGTGAACAATGCGCGATTGTGGGGCGCGAAGCGCATCCGCCGCGAGGAAGAGCTTTTTTTTCACTGCTGCGATTTCACGAATGTTACCTCCATTGCGAGATGATGGACGCGAGTAACCAAGTGCGTGAAAACTTGGTTCCGCTCGGCGATCGGGCCGATAATCTTGGGCGATCGGCGCCGTGATAAAAGAGAACAAGCGGAAGCAAAATTTGTCGATATAATATTCTTGCTTGGAAAGCGCTCTTCGGCTGTTTACACCCGACGGAGTCGACGCTCCCGTGAACGAACGGCAAACATGCCCGTAGAGGGTCTCACATATTTGAAGAAAAACACTGAGCGCATCTCAGGAGACAAAGAAATCATTTTGCAATACGCTCTCCTCGTCGCGCCGTCGCACTCGACAAAGGGAAGATATAGAACGAGAGCGTAGGAGATGGACCGTTAACGAGACGAACGCTCTTAAAAGGGCTTCGGATACTCTTAGCATAAAAAATGAGGTTTTAAATATAAAGCTTGCTTCTGTGAGCCGGTCGGTCGGTCGGTCGGTCGGTCGGTCGGTCGGTCGGCCGACAGGCCGACGGGCGAGCGGACGCCTTTGACGAGGATGAAAAGCGCCGGACGAACACGCGCCGCGTAGCGCTCTTTCCGCTGCATTCTGCATGCAAAACACTTTTTAATTAATCCGCGAAATATGCAGTTTAGAGCGAGCGCGAGCGAGCGGACGAGAGCGAGAGGCCTGCGCCGGCGCGCCTAATGGTAATGGAATTCCAATTAGAGTTTGCATTCTTTATGGCCGGGCGCGGAAACGAACGAGCATCGGCCGATACCGACGGGCATCAAAGCGCCCAGCGCCCTGTTACGGTTGCATTTAATTAGGTCCTCGCCGCGATATCGAACGTGCACGCTGCACTTTCGGCAGCGGCGGCGTGGCGGCGGCCACCGCGACCGGCTGTGTTTATCGCGTTAATTATCGGCACGGCGAAACGGCTGGGATGGCAGCGGGCTATGTTTGCGTGCCCGAATTTTCTCAATGCCTCCTCTCGAGTGTGGGTGCCACCTGCGCTCGAGGAACAGCGCTGCACGAGTCGTTTCCTCTGGGAAAGCTGCGAGTCTCGCGAGGCGAGAATACTTTCAGGCGAGAACATTTGACGAAACTCGGATCGTTTTGTACGCGCGACGCGATTTACTTTACTTGCGAAATTTGTGACGCCAAGTAACTCGGCGATTAAAATCGAGGCCGAGACTTTCGGTAAGAAGTAAGAATCAAAGCGGAGTCATTTGAGGGATCGGAAGCTCCTCGGTCTGCGTGTAGAATTCGAGTACCGAGGAGTTAGCCACTTTTTTTTTCTTTCGATGCGATGTAATTGCACATCTCCTCTCGTTATGCGTATACGAAAAATATCCGAATTAATCAGGGCGCCGGTGGATCGAAGTGACCGCTGTAATTCGAGACCATTCTGCCGCGAACGCAAACACGCGCGCGCGACTCGGCCGTTTAGCCGGCCGATCGTAAGCGCACTTAACGCTGCAGCGGGCGCAGCTTGCAAAATCGATGGTGAGATTTTCGTCATATCGCGTGTTACCACCTCGCGTCGCGGCACGAAAGGAGAGGTCGAGTTATCTAACTTTGCTTTCGATTACCCTGTCCTATCGGTCCTATCGGCCGCGCGCAAGATAGATAAACAGAGAGAGGGAGAGGGCAAGACCGGAGAAGAGAGAGAGCACGCGAGGCGTGATTCCGTGCACGGCATAATTACGGGGTCGGGATGCATCGTAACATCAACAAATGTTTGATCGGTACACGGACGGCGCGAAAGCCGGGGCCGGCCGCGCTGCATCGAAATTCCGTCGGGTTTCAATAACCGGCCGATGATTCGCTGCCAACATCCATGCGCGCAGTTGTTCAATTAATTTTCATTCGGGCGTATGAATTATACCGGATGCGACGCGAAACGCGAGCGACGCCGGCCGCGCGTTGTGTTTCTCTCTCTCTCTCTCTCTCTCTCTCTCTCTCTCTCTCTCTCTCTCTCTCTCTCTCTCTCTCTCTCTCTTTCTCTCATGTCGCCAGCCTCCCAATTAGCACCTCCACATACCAAATATACGCAAGAACGACACGCACATTTCGCGTATCACTGCGCTCTCGACGTTCCGAGCGAACCCGTCGATGACGAAGATACCCCGCGTTAAAAAGTGAGCAATCCAAAACGTCGCCGAAAATACCGCAAGCTCGAAGGTGAAAACAGTCATCGCGCGATATGGAAACCACGACGCAGACGCGACACCTCCACGTGTCGGCTCGGAGTTGGTCGTCGTGGAATCGAAGAATAAACCTTTCGAAGTTACTCTCCTTGGAAAGTTTGCGCGGCTAAAGACTCGTATATTATCAGGGCTCTGCTAATTCGATCGCCATGAGTGAAAATTTAATTCGATTCTTTCGACGGATCGCACAACAGCGATATGAGCTAAACGTTGAATTTGATTTTTTTTTATAGGCGTTTTAATGACATGATAATGGCGCGATTTATATCGCGGAAGCGGCATATGTGAACGAATCGATCACGCTTTACCGGTCGTCGAAGTCTCTCCTCACGAGCGCGCAGCGATCCGGTCGATTCTGGCACGACTAAAGAATTAACCGAGCAATTGGTTTTTATACGCCCGGCAGGACGATGCCGAGAGAGGTAATTGCGATAGCGGCCTGGGACTTTTTAGGGTCGATACGAAATCCGCGAGAATAGTCCATATCGCGACGGCCGCTCGTCCGTTCGCTCGATATTTCGTTTCGCGATAACACCGGCCGACGACTCTGTCAAACGACGATGAATGCCGCAACTTGTCGTAATTACGCGTCGCGTTCGCGCTCACGTGTTGTACATGTCCGCGCCCGAACGCGTTTATCGATCCTTGTCACATTTCGAACGGTTCGACGCACTCGTCCGTTTAATTCGGCTTGTGTGACATGCGTTATCGAAAACGCACCTGCCTGTATTTTTATGGATACGGCGAACCGAGTGCTGTATAGACCGGAACCAATATACCGGTGCCAGGTATAAACGCCGTCCCATTTAGCGGCATCAAAGTTTCAAGTAACATTTCGCTGAAAAACACCCGGTAAAGTCGCGTCTTCGTGGACGTCGACGTAATGTCCGCTTTCAACGTCGCTCACGATTTCGCATCTGTCGCAAGCGAGGGGACTCTAAAGGTCGTCAAGTATATCACAGATCTTTTAAAACGCCTCGGTTTGCACTTTTTTTCGGCCGACCGGGAAAACGATGAATCGAAGTGCCATCGAGGAGAAGATTGATTTGCCTTTTCGAGCGGAATTCCAAATTCGTTCTTAACGAAGCGGTTTTCGAGAAAAAAAGTGGTAGGATGGAGGCTATTCTCGTCGTGAAGCGTGACTTGTTTAAAATTGCAGCTAGCGGACTTGCGCGTTCGTCGTATATTTCATCATCAGTATATATTTTACATTTGTATATTTCATCAGCGTATATTAATCATGAGCGTATATGAGGAAAAAATTACACGACATTTACACGAAATGCGAATTCGCGTTATGCCGCGAGAGGGTAGGAAGGTCGAAAATGGCGAGATTGGGTCTCCCACATGATGACACGGTTCCCTCCCGGTCGTACTTCCTGTCGTATGATTCGTTCGTCAAGCTTCTCGTTTACAGTCAATATGGTCTTACAATGCGCAACTAGCATTGAATGATGCATGTAAAAACTGATTACTATGGCGCGTACGAAATGGATCCATACCGCGGACCCATCGGTCCGCTGTCACCGTTAAATGTCTCATGTGAATTTTGCATGGAAATGCATCCGAGGTATCTCGGTCGCAACGCAAGCTATTATATATGGCGTAATAAAAATTCTCGTGCGCCACGGTCAACGGGCGGAATTACGACGGCGCGTGCACACAGGTGAAATGCGCAGCGCACGACGCGTTTTATTTATCGGTTCGTTTTCCAATCGATACCGACGACGATAAGAGATAGGCGCGCGTGCGCGCCGCTGGTATCACCAATGATTATAATTTCACGGCGCCGCGTCACGGCGGATTTCGATTTCGGCCGTTCTAATGGACGCGCGTTCGCAAATCACTTTCTACAGTAATCGCGTATCGAGATGTTATTTATCGGCACAAATCAAATTTCCCAGCGTCCCGAATTCATTCCTGACAATAGTCGTGACGCTCATTAACATTCCACGTGCGCGCGCGCGCGCGTCTCTACCGAGGGAGGAGTATTACCGGATTAAAAACAACGCAGCGTTTTATAACCGGATTCAGGCAGTTTGATTCGGCGCTTTTTCCCGACTGGGAGCCATTTTTTTTCAATTTTGCTCCGCGACTTTTTTTTATCGATGTCGCGGCACGAGTCGAATGTTTCCGACTTTCGAAGAATACACAATTCGCACACCCCTCTCACCCACTCACACACAGCATATATATATATACACATACACGTATATACGTACAACTTCTCCTTGTCGTTTTTTCCGAAACGTTTGACTTTTTGGCGATTGGCTCCTGCCGCGCAGTCGACGCGTCACAGCAACTCCGAAATAGGCGAAGTAACGTAGCGCGCAGATAGTTTCGAGTTTCGCGTTTTTTTTTCGTTCCGGTTACGTGCCGCACAATTCCTGCGGTCTCATAAATCTCTCGCCCTACGTCGGCTATACGGCGCCCGGTGTAATCGTCCATTACGTACTAGACTCTCGTCGAACGACGACGGCTCCTCCATTTGTTCTCCCGTGGAAAGTGTATCGGATATATCGCGAGGAGAGCCTCGTCGTTTCTTCGTTTCCGAGTCCATTCGGCCGACGGGGATAGAGCGCCCAGCGCGCGATCTCGCGCCTTTTCTCTCTCTCTCTCTCTCTCTCTCTCTCTCTCTCTCTCTCTCTCTCTCTCTCTCTCTCTCTCTGCGGAAAATACGAAGAGGCGGACATTGTAAATCTGCGATACTACTTTGTTGCGCCTAGAAAGGGTCTTTGCGCTCGGTGCAATGCGGAACCGCGTGCGTGCAAGTGCTGAAACGCAATGCTCTACGTACATATTTATTTACGACCGGATGCATCCCGCTCGATGCACTGAATATTTTATTTCACGATTATAACCGATCGGTCTGCGACACCTCATGCATATCGTCGGTCGAGTCTTCGCTCTGTGTTCTTCGTTTTATTATTGTTCACAGCTGCATGTCCGTTTCCCAACTTGGGTAAAGGACTCTCCGGGTGTAGATTCGGATTTTGCGACAGAAACTACACGGAGCAGTCGAGTCTTCAAATCCGCCACTCGAGTGATTATATCCGGTCGGGTACATTTCAATCGCGGGATATATCAGTGAGAAAGAGCGAGAGAGAGAGAGAGAGAGAGAGAGAGAATTGAAGGAGAGTTCAGAAATGGAAACATCGCATCTTTCGTACTTGTCGATCTCCTCACATCGCACCGGCATTTTTAATTAAATTGCGCTATCATCGCGACGCAAAGGTCAACCATTCTCATCGCGCGCGAAGTACACTCGTGCTATGAATACCAATTCGGTTAAAATGCCGTGGGGAAACGAAGAGCGCGTGCTTCAGCTGTCGCGCAAAGGCTACCTTATTACCCGCTCGCACCATCTAAGCAGACGTAGGCATCAATGAATATATGGTAGACATGATAGGCGCGCGCGGACGCATGACATGAGGGAAAGGTCGCTGAAAATCCCCCTTAAAAATTTAATCCATCGCGACCCAGCGAGTAGGCGAGATGAAGGGTGGGAGGGAGAGAGGGCGGCGCGACAGCGGAACCAAGAACACCCGGACTACATTAATTAGATCTACAATTACGGTAATGGGAGAGTTCGTGCGTTGCAATTATCGTAGCACCACGAAGGCA
Source organism: Harpegnathos saltator (assembly GCF_003227715.2). Lineage (NCBI taxonomy): Eukaryota > Metazoa > Arthropoda > Insecta > Hymenoptera > Formicidae > Harpegnathos > Harpegnathos saltator. Next base: position 1,188,943 of record NW_020230625.1, read on the forward strand.
GTTAATTAAGAGAAATTCAATTAAGCTTTTTCGACCGCGGCAGCGCGCATCCAGCGAGAACGAGAGAATAAGAGAGTAAGAGAGAGTTAGAGAGAGAGAGAGAGAGAGAGGAAAGAGAGAGAGAGGAGAGAGAAAGAGCGAAGGAGGGAGGGAGGGAGGGAGAAAAAGGGAGAGCAGAAGCGCTCAGCGCGGCGCGAGGATGCGTCAGTCGCGAAACCGATTTTCACGCGAGAAAATCCGTCCCTCCTCTTTTTTTTTCGCAGCTTCCTCTATGTACCAACACACGGCATCGTTAATTGCACGCCGATTCGATTGGCGTGGGCCGCTTGTCCGAGGCGGATTTTTCTCGCCGTCCTGATGAGGGCACGACGGGAATGGCGGAAAAAACGAGCCGTTTCGCGGTGATTTTCGACAGACACTCGAAACGAACGGGCGACTTATTCTAGACAGCGGAAAAAAGAATCGCACACTCAACCGAAAAGTGCCGCGTCTCCGTTCCAGAGAGATTCTCTCCTTCCTTCCGGTTCGCGTGACATCGGAGAATCGTCAGGCAGCGGCAATTTCGGACAACCAAGTAGTGAATATTCGATCTCTCCTAAATATGCAGAGTCGCAGATCAGAATCGATGAGCCCGTGAAACCGGGCCGACTTTATTGTTGTTCACGGCGAGAAACACAACGTATCGAATTTCGCATGGCGCATTCTATATATCGCGAAATGATTTGTATAAAAATAGATCTTCATAAAAGTGAAGAAACGAAAGTTGCGAATCGCGGGACTCGTGCGTTATCAAAGGCTTTAAAACGTTACCGCGCGTACGCGGCAACGATATTTTAATACCGGTGCAATTCCATTTTTCATTGTTTCCAGATGTGAAATTTTTTAAGTAAAAAGGACAGAAACAGCAAAATGACATGCATTTTTAGTTCGGTGGACAGGTGCACCGGTGAATAACCTGTCACCGCTACAAATGCACGGAGATTTACCTGCGTTTCCAGCTCTTTTTCGCGTTTCTCTCTTCAGCTGTTTCGAAATGGAAAAAAAGCCATTTTGCTCCGAAAGCGAATAGACGATATTGTAGAAACTTCGAATAACCGTCCATCCACAAGTCGCGTTAGTTTCCGTGTTCGGGACTGAAGACTCGAGACCTCTCGACTTATCCCGGCCATAAAATCTGACGTTTCTCAAGGTGCGACGGACGGTCTCGAGTCGTCAGTACGATCCTTGGGCGATTCTTTCATCCGAGCACAACCAGTCGCAAACATGTGAAAGAGCAGGCGCTCCTACAGGGGTCCGTATCCGCAAAATCGCGTATTTGACACAAGCCCGAGTGAATTCACGGGCAGCTCGCGAAACTCGCGGGACGTTAAAACCAAGCGATACATGTGTCCGGGTGCCGAGACGACCGCTAAACAAACCCAACAAACCGGTCTCGCTCGTATCGCGTAATGGCGAATGTCATTCTCGACCGCGCGACAGCACGGAATTGCTCCGCATAACTAATTCCACCGTTTGCGAAAACGCGAGCGCGTCAGCTTGCATTGGCAGCCGAACGTGAGCGTTACTACCTTAGATGGCCGACACTCGCAGCACACACGGCGCAAGCGAGTGCAGAACTCTGGGCTGGGACGTAAACGGCTTGTTAGTAGAGCGAACGCGGGACCGGGAGCCATTTGTAATTTCGCATGCATTCGATGATAAGATACGGCTGCCAATACAAGATGAGCGCTTTGCGCCGTCATGTCGGCGCGTCTCGCAAAAAGCAATTTAGTGTAATGTCGGGAATTGTACGCCGGGAATTATACCGCTAATTAGCAGCATCTGCCGGTTCCCGAACACGGTCGCGCACTTGCGCGCTGTAACTCGCCGATTGATCGGCGAAACAGTCGTGCGTGCTTCGCGTGTCTCGATCGACGCTCGTAATGCGCGAACATTCGACCGCACGGTCGACTCGAGAACGGTCGGGTCGAAATTGAAAGCACTAAGGACGAACGTGTGTAATCATCGCGACAAGGAAAGCCCGAGTTTTGTTAACTTGCTTCAATTTACTCCTCCTCCTTCCCTCTCTCTCTCTCTCTCTCTCTCTCTCTCTCTTTCTCTCCGGTCGATTTTTCCCCGAATTTACCCGGCATTGTCACAAGTTTTACGTGCGCGCGCGCGAGCTCAGTCTCAGGAAAATGCTTGAATCAACTTTGAGGCAGAAAACACTGAACACGTCTTCAACTTGTTTGTTTTCAACAACTCGGGCGAAAAGAAACATCCGACAATGCTGCGAAAGCTAAAAGAGATCGTTTTTCTCGCAACTTAGTCATCTCTCTCGCGAGAATCTTTCCATAAATTTCTCCTTTGAGGCGCTCGCTCGTTTCCTTCTTTCCTCTCTCCCTGCCTTTCGCTCCTTTCCTCTTCATGTATCGGCCGATTGATGCACGCGCGAGTCTCTCGCTCGCCGGATCATTTAATTAATTCCTCCGTCCGCCTCCCGCTGCGCCGGGCGAAAGTCCGAGCGTCATCTCACGGTGACAGGGGAGTGTAAACGCCGCTTCGTCGGACAGAGAGCTGTCTGCAGCAACAGTGATATTCGTGACAGACACAAACGTCTTGTTAACGTCGAGCACATGACGCAAAGCGCGCGCGATATGCAGCTTGACGAAGTCGGTTCGCACCGATACGACTGGAAAATATGGCACCTCGCACCTTCTCCTTCTCCACCGTTCGAATATGCTGGCGCGCACAAATACTGATTGCGAGCATCCCTCCCGAAATCTTGCATTCATCCGAGTCGAGATTATTTCGATCGCGCCGCATATCTCAATTCCGTTCTTGCACGTCGGCGTATTAAATTTAATTAAACGCATAGGTGACCTCTCCCCCCCCCCTTCCTCCTCCCTCGCCCGACTTAGCTACGCGGAAGACCAAAGTCTCGCCGTGGTCTCGCGCGAGCGAATTCCGTCTTGCGCAAAACATATCGCATTCACTCGGAAGGCCGGCGCCGGTCCTCCGCCGCAATATCCCCGCTGATTAATTTTCGCGACAACAAGCTCGCGCGATCGCGCGACGATGTAAATGTCGCGTAAGAGCGCGCAGCAAGGCTGAGGGGTCAAACGACTCGTTAATATGAGGCGTGACGTGAAATAAACAGTCGGACGATGGATGGAGGCGTTACGCCGCCGCCGTCATTCTCGTCCTCGTCCTCGTCCGAGGAGAACGAGAGAGCAGGAAAAAAATGTGTCACGGCGGCGGCGGCGGCGGCGGCTGCTTGGCAGGCCTCGCGAGAGCCGGTCCGGCGCTGCTCGCTCTCGACGGCCCGGCTGAATTAAATACCACGATGGAATGCTAATTCCTCTGACACGCATCTCTAATCTCCGTGGACAAGCCCGGCTTTTATCCTCTTCGCCGTGCACTTAAAACCCTTTCTCCGTGACGATTAAATGCCATTACATTTGCACGTGTACGGTGCGTGCGTGCGTGCGTGCGTGCGTTCATGCGTGGATAGGTGTGTGTGTGTGTGTGTGATGTGTGACGGTATTACAATATCACTTGTGGCGGCACCAGTTCGCGCCAAGCTCGATTAATGCACAAGTTAATTAAATGCTCTTTTCCAGCGGCACATAAGCGAGTGCAAAGCGAACGCAGCCGCATTTCTCGATAATTACAACGCGTCCTGACCGATTTGTCGCTAGTTCCGTGCGTTATTATCCTGCCTAGTCTTATCCTGTCTGTTAAGCATTAAGCGACGACTGTAATATCGCAGTCAGCTCGTAATGCGACACCGTGAGGTATCGCCGCGAGGGGAAAATCGCGGCGGAATAGTCGCGAGAGACTATATATACCTTCGCCCGACTGTGTCGTTCCGCCAATTTCTTTTTTTCTCTACCTCTTCCTGCGTTCTTTTTTTTTCCCTGCCAATTCCCGCGCCAATCTCCAAACACGTCAGTTTCGCTAAATTGCATCGGCTCGCGCGCACAGCTCCATTCGCTGCGGGACATATAATGGCGCGTGGAGTTTATTAGAGCATAAGCAACGCGGCGTGCGCTCGCACGTACGTTCTTATTAAGAAGTGAGAGGGGGGAGGGGGAGGGGGACGGACGCGCCTGAAAAATCGGCGGGCAAGAGTGCGCCTTCGATCGCGGCCGTGACGAGCGCCGTCCGCGGGACGCCTCGCGCGAGAAATACGAGAGATAAAACAGCCAGTGGAGAATTTCAGCGGTGCGACATTTTCGATACGACGCGACGCGATTTATCTCCCTTTAGCGGCTCTAATTAAAGTACGACAAAGGCGAGCGTCGTCGATGTATCGACCGCCCGTGGAATTTATACGCTCTCTGATTCTCGCCCCGTGGCCAGCCAACGGGGGCGGAGGGGAGAAGGAGGATCAAACGGTGGTTCGTCGACTGGGAGTAGAGATCGAGTGAAACGACTGCGATAAATTCCGCTGAATCATAGCGATGTGCGTTCGTTCGCGCTCGTTGAATATGGATTCGGCGCAGGCTCCGCGACGCGCGCGATCAAATAGCTCAGCGTATCCTAATACAGTCGTGATTAACCCCCCCCCCTCTCTCTCTCTCTCTCTCTCTCTCTTTCTCTTTCATTCTCTATCTATATATCTATCTCTGTCTCTACCTCCATCTTGATCTCTACCTCTACCTCTATCCATCGTGCTCTCCCGGCTTCGGCTCTTCGACGAGTTGCAGTCACGCCGCGCGTTGATTAGATTCTTAATTCCGTTAATGAAGCACAAGCGCTAACGCATCGCGGCCGACGTTAATCCATTAGCGCGATATCTCACGACGCGCGGTTGGTTTACTTCGACAATGGCGAGCGTAGCCACGCGATGCCGCAAGTTAAATTCCAAGTTGCCCGGGCGATCTTAGCTCGATGCGGAGGAGCGCCGACTCGTCTCCAGCCGCGCGGCTAATTAATCCGAAGTTAATGGACGTCCATCCCCATGCGGCGCCCCCTCTCTCGACCGAAAGCAAACGTCGGGTTATTCGATTTGGTAGTCGTCGCGAGATCATTCTCGCCGACGATCGATCGTCGTCGTTGCGCTCGCGCATGGACACGAGATGTATAACGTAACTCGGCGACAGTTACGTCAGAAAAATCAATTCGCACGGTCGCACCCCATCGCCGTGGGAAATCCATCGTGGTGTAAAATAGTTGCGCACTCGCGTATGTGTGAGAAGCAGCGGAATCCTTGTAGCGCGGAGTAATAGCCAGACGTTCGATGCGCTTCGCGAAACCTCTAATATGTGCACGTGTTAGGAATGCATGGAGCAAATGTTAACACGGAGCTAATATTCTTGCCGGGAACCATCGTCATTACTACACACACACACACACACACACACACACACACACACACACATATACACGGATGCGCGCATACACATTCGCGACGACGAAACTCTTTAGATAAAAGAGAGCGAAGCTCACTTTACTTTCGTTCCAGACCGAACCTATCTTGGAAACGGGAGTGTTGGAAATGATTATCATTTTTTAGAAATTCTCTCGTTAGCCTCGCTGTTCGCCTCGATCAGCTCGAGACATGAGATTATTTGATATCGTTTTTGGTCACTACGTACACTAGATAATTCAAGCTACGGAAAATATTTACTTCGCGTCCTTCCCTTATATATTAACCCGCGAGTCCAGAAATTGAAGCATGAAGCATAAATTATTGCGAGCATCACTTGTTGATCGTAGGACGAGTAGGCTGCGCGGTTCAACAAAATTTGCTTTGCTAATGCATTTTAATCGATCGCCGACGGAACGTAATGATTGAGAAATTAATTAAGCCAGCCATTCGCCCGAAACATCCGCAATGCGCGCGTCACAGAGAGAAACGCTTCTCTCCTCAGCTTTAATTTCAAACAAACCGATAATAAAAGAGCACGCGTTTCTCCTTTAGCACTTTCTTGTCTCTCTCTCTCTTTCTCTCTCTCTCTCTCTCTCTCTCTCTCTCTCCCTCCCTCTCTCTCCCTCTCTCTCCTTCTTCCTCTTTTATCGTATTCTCGCCGATAACTCTCAGAAATAATTAGCTACCAACCTGAAAAGTCCTACTGGTCTCTCTTGGGATTTCAGGGCGCGCTTTCACGTTTCGCAGAAAGAGGAAACGAACGAACAAAAAGAGAGAGAGAGAGAGAGAGGGAGAGAGAGAGAGAGGGTGGGAAAAAGAGCAGAGGCTTCTCGTCGAAACTGCACAGGCTCGGAGGTCCTATCTGAAAAATCCGGACGCGGTAGGGGGAAGCCTCCCGGCTCCGGAAAACTAGTCCCGAGGTGTTCGCGACTTTTCAAATCAAGGGAACCATTATGGAACTATTTACGATCCCGATCGGAAGCGCGCGGCTCCCCGATCGCGACTTCGGGCCATCCCTGGACTATTACGGGTGTCTTTCGAGATCGGACTAACCTTCGCGACGAAACAAACGGCAGCAGCGATCCTCTTCAATCACGACGCAAGAGCTCCTCTCCGTGTCCGATCGGGATCAATTTTCCGCTTGCTCGCCAAACGTCGACAACTTTTCGCACCGCTCGTCACGAGCGCCTCTAATAGGACAACCGGTGAAAAATGAAACAATGCCAATCGGGAAACTCTCTCTCTCTCTCTCTCTCTCTCTCTCTCTCTCTCACTCTCAGTCCTGCCGTGATATCGCAGATATCGGAGAGCCGGTCGGACGCGCCGCAAAGTAAAGCCGTATCACACCGCTCCGTCCCGACGATTTTATCGGCGTCATGGGCTAGGCACGATGAGAAAAGGGACGACGAAACCGTCGCTGTTTGAGTTCCAATTTACGTTTAATAATTGCATTCGATTAATATTCATTGGAATGCAAAGCGGTCCAACGGTCCCGGCTCGCTTGGCCGTTCGCTCCCACCCGCGAGCGTGAAAGGAAATGGAGACTAGCGAGAGCGGTTTTCGCCAACTTTCGGCATTGTTCGACGTCGTAGCGCCCGCAGCGACGGAGTAGACCGAAGATAATAAATCGGGGGCAACGGCGTCGTGTTCTCCGCCGCGCGCTTCGCGAACGATAATAGTCTCGGAGACGAGCGCGCACGCGGGATACCTGCCGCGATTTATTTATGAGACTCTCTGTCTCTCCTTTGCATCCCCTCTCCGTCTCTCTCGCTCATTCTCTCTGTGGCATCTCGCGAGGAGGACGTCGATCCGCGTCGCCACGGCTTTTCTAAAGCGTCGCTTTCGTCGTCGTCGGGTGATGAAAAAATATATAGGACGCGAGCATCGACGGGTGCGTTCACCCCGGAACGACGCGTCGCGAAAAGGCGCGTCGCGAGGTTCTCGCGGAAACGTATTCTCTCCGGTGGATTCAGCTTGACTTTTCGTCGACGCGAACTCCCGAATTTTCGACGTAATGCGTATCCCGGCGACTAAACCCGGGGATTAAGATCCCGCGTAGGGAGCGAACTTTAATCGAAGTTCTCCGAGGAGCAAGGTTTTGTTAGCAGTCTACATCCCCGAGAGATTACCTCGCTAAAAATGCGACGTCGAACAAGTCGGTAATTATGTTTCGATTCGAAATTACGCGGAGGAAACTGCCAAAGTTTCTCGGCACGAGTGTAACGCTTTATTAATGAGCCTGTTTACGTGGAGATCTTGTCGCGGGAGCTTCACGTGCGCTGGTAAACGATCGCGTGAAGATGGAATTTCGCGGTTACAATATACACTGCGAAAAACAACGGACGAATACAAATGTCCTCCCGAAAAGAATAGGAATAACGAGACGAGTGTGAATCGCTTTGTACCAGAATGAAGTATTCTTTCTCTCACTCTCTCTCTCTCTCTCTCTTTGAAATCTTATCTTTGGGAACCCATGCACCTGCCAGCAGGCGGGAGTCAACACACACACACACACACAAACGTTCTGGGAATTGTGAATACGCCTCGAGAGAGCAAGGACTATTTCTGGCGTCGCGACTCTACGAAACAAAAGGAATTTACAATGAGCGAGTTCTGTGTTCGGTGCCAAAGCTGCAATCGTAAATCGAAAACTTTCGTCCGCCCTCCTGCACATCCCTCTCGCCTCTCAGAATCTCACTCGCTTCTTCGCGCGCGACACCAACTTCGTTCTCGCGCGTCTCGTCGTGGAAGCAATCTCGATCTCTTAGTAGGAACAAGACGAAACCGATCAGACGAAGACCAGACGTGGGAGGACGAAAGTCCTAGACATGAGTGCAAGATTACGTCGCGATCTTGAGGGATTAGCACTTTCGCACTGCCGGGCAGAGTGCAGGTCTCTCTATTTTTCTGGGTCAGTAGAAGCGGAGCGACACAGGTCAGACGCGCGGAAACTTCGCGGAACGTGAACGGAATACCGCGAGGCATTAGTCCGATCGAGTCACTTCCGTATGTGTGCTTTCACACACTTCGCAGCTTCGTGGGAATACGGACGACGGGAATACTCGCGAGCGCCGGCAACGCGAGGAACTCACGCTTCCGATCGGAAGCGGGTATCACGCAAGCTTCTCGCAGCGATTGAACGTAGCGCGATACAGATCGAACGTGTGATCAGGCATTCGGTGACCCGAATAGCGAAAGAATCGCGTGGATTCAAGGGATTAATCGATCGACACTCTCCCACTGTCAGAGAACGGACGCCTCGTAGCTCCCGCAGTCAATCGGCCTGAAAACTAGTGGAGAAACCACGAAATATATCAGCCGCACCGTCGGCTTCCGCGGAAAAGAGCGGAAAAAAGCAGACACGCGAAACTGCGAAACTCGCGTAATCCCGTATACCCTCCTTCCTCCCCCCTCTCCCCCGGGTATGAAGGCAACGTGTCACGTAGAAACAATGGAGAAAGCACACAAAACAGCTTACATCGGCAACCCGCGGCGCACGAATAAAATGCACATCGCGTTAATCCGCGAGAGTTTACGGAGGCACCAAATCGCACCGTCGGAGGAGACACGTTCTCCTCGTAGCCGCTTCTTCCCGAGAGAGAGAGAGAGAGAGAGAGAGAGGGAGACAGGGGAAACATCGCGATACCGCGCCGGCGGGCGATCTCGCGATCGCGACCTCCTGGTCGAAGCAGAAACGAGCGAACGACTCGGAAACGGACTCTACTCGCGGGCACACTCGCACTCGCGAGAAACAAGTCCCTGTACCTTTCTAGGCCAAGATGATCCGCGGCTAACTCGGAGTAAGCCTCCGCCGTGCGATCTCTCCTGCTCGCCTCGGCTCAACGTTCCCGTAGCCCGACGACGATCTCGACGACGATCTCGACGACGATCCACCACCTCGTCTCCAACGTCTCGGTCGGACGAGCGAGCCTCCTGTTATCCTTCCATCGATCATGAACAACCGCGGCTTCACGCTTCTCGTCTCGGCGCGGTTACCGCGCGCGCGAAAACGATATGTCACCCGCGTGGCCGGTGCAGTTACAAAATACGACGACTCGAGTAAGTCGACTCGCAGCTGCGAGTACGCGGCGCGCAGTGACGCGGAATCGACGTAGGTCGCGCGACGCCAGGCGGCCAGACACGCACGCGGTTGCACGTACGTTGCCGTGCGACGGCGGAAGGCGAACTGGACCGAGCGCCGGAGACTGCCTTGTTCAGCCGCTGCGTGTACGGTCTGGCGGCCGCTTACGCCGGCGACGAGGACGGCCACCACGACGACGACGACGCCGACGCCGACGCCGTTCGTAGCAACCATGGCGCGACGCGGAAGCCGCCGGAGCGCCCTCATCTCCCACCCTCCGGCCGGCTCATCTCTCTCTCTCTCTCTCTCTCTCTCCCTCTCTCTCTCTCTCTCTCCCTCCCTCTCTCTCTCTCTCTCTCTCTCTCTCGTTTCATCCCGTTCCGACCGCCGCCGCCGCCGCCACCGCCGCCGCCGCCGCCGCCGCCGCCGCCGCCGCCGCCGCCGCCCTCGCTTCCACGACCGCTCGCCGGAGCAACCCCCACTACTCTATCGATCCTACGGGAGAGGCCCTCCGGTGCGTCCGTTCCATTTGCCTCGTTCCAGCGGAGACTGCGAATCGCGCTCGTAGCACCTGGACCGCCGTCGCGATCGTGAAAGTCGAGGAGGCTCGCGAGGAGAGACGCTCGAGAAGACGCGCTCCGCCGGCGGCGGCTTTAGCGCCTCGTGGGATCCTCTCCGAGGGAGGACGCGGGGGAGACGCTGGATCGTTAATGAATCGACCTCTCTCGTTTTATCGGCAGGTATAAACGCACTCTCCCAAGAAAGAGAGGGAGGGAGAGAGAGAGAGAGAGAGAGAGAGAGAAAGCGGACGCGTCGAGAGTGGATTAAGTGTCACAGCGTTGCGACCAGGCAACGGCCGTATTCTCGTTAGCGCGATTGAGAAGGGAGGAATTCGAGCGATCCGGATCGATAAGGCGGACTAACTGCGGGAAAACGAGGCGATTCGTGGCGTTTTTCTCAAACGGGCTGGAAAGGGAGAACGCGATGCGCAGCAGAGGCAGGAACCACGGAACGAAAGTAACGAGAGAAGGAAAGCACCAAAAACCATGTCGAATGTGTCATACTAAGGGGCCGTCTCAAGAAGCAATCCTCCAGTGAGGAGCTGGAGAGAGCTGCGAGGAGAGAAACTTCCTCTAGAAATGCATTCGCGATACGCGTGACATTGCTGCAACAGTCGTTGCTTGCAAAAGTGATGACACGTCGTCGACTTTAAAATGTCTATCATCGGAATGTATTTTCAGCGTCGATAAATAATACTTAACCTCGAGAGTTCACGGATATCCCTCGAGCGGACGCTGAACAGATTTCAGGGGTCCGCTAATTTGAACGGGAGCTGTATTAGCCTTCCTGTCAACTCGAGCTTATCTATGTTTCAAGTGTATTATCTCGCTGCGCAACTCATTAGCGAAGAAGCCCATGCATTGTTACATCGTAAATTTATAGACCTCCCTCTTTTTATCACGAGGGCTTTGTGTAGATAGGTTTCATTAGATCGGCAAGGGAATTTATGGCGCGCGAAAGGTTAAGGAGTGTCCACAGAGCTCTGCAGAGAAATACTGGGCCGTGAGCTGTAATAGATATATCCGAGCACATTCGCGCGCGACGGGAGAGCGAAAGTAGCCCTTAAAGCTCTCTCCCATGCACATGTCGCGGTGAATTTTCCGGTTATGCGCTCGCGAGAGAATCTGATCGATTCACCGGCGCGCGTGTCGTCGCGGCAGCCGTTTTCCGATTACGCGCTCGCGGGAGGTGCCTAAACGCACGATATGTACGATCGATCCCTATATTCGCGCTATATACGGTATTACCGCCGCTACGTGCGGTTGCCTGATTTCCATTACATGTTTACATTAAGCTCGACCCGTGCGTTAAGCAAATTAAACTAGGCCATCGCGCACTTAACGTTAAACGCGATACTTTATGATACATTGTACATACAGAGGAATTAATTAAGGAATCATAATTCCGCGTTAGAATCGTGCGGCATGTAGAATTGGCGATCATCATTTTACGGTGCGAATGCAATTAGAATGGATGCGTGGATACTTTGTGCGTCTCGTCGTATTAAACGATATCGATGCGACTTGCTAAAGTTACGTGTACACGCGCCTGATACATTTTGTGATTAATTCTTTAATCTCGTGACCGCTTTGAAGCGCGTTGCACGTTAATTTCAGCGCGTTAATAATTTCATCGCGATGGTACGGTCCCGTCGGATAAATGAATAATAACGAAATCTTCACGGTAAAGTAAATACGAAAATGCATCGGGCACAGAGCGGAAAGAGATACAATCTCGACAACTGGTATAAAAAGAAGTAAAAAGGTAAAGAAACGAGATTTAAAGCAGTAGGAGAATTTTTAGTATTTCTTTTTTTTTTTTCAGCGCATATTTAGGTAATGTGCCGGAGGTAGTTTCGCGGTAGAGTAAATTTCAGAATATATCGTTACGGTCGAAAGAAATTTCAAGCTTAGCGGAAAGGTAAAAAGGAGCTAAGAGGAATGAAGTTAAAGCGTAACGCCGCTGTGCTTTGACTCAAGGTAGTGCGCATTTGACGATGACGGAATCTTCATGGCCGGGAATAAATTTCGAGATATAGCATCGCGCTAACTGAAAGGAATCACGGCTCGGAAGGAAAGAGAGGAAAAAAGGAGAGGAAGAGAAGGAAGAAGAAGGACCAGTGAGATGCAAAGTTAAGTCGACGCGCGAACTCGCGATATTATTTCCATAAGTCGCGCGCGTTCGACACTAACGGACGCTTCTCGGCGGAATAAATTCCGAGATATATCGTTTCCAGCCGAGAGAAATCGCGAGTTACAAAAGGAGCAGAAACCCAAAACGCAAAGCCGGCGCGCGAGTTCCCGATATTATTTTCCGAAGGAACGCGCACTCGACGCTAACGGGAGCTTCGCGGCGGAGTAAATTCCGGAGTATATCGCAGCCGGCGAGGAAAGCCGCAAATAAAACGTCAGAATTTCCACTAATTCGGTAGATTTCCAGTAGCCCGCCTCGCGAAAAAGTACAATTTCCCAGCTCGAGCCGAGCGAGCCGAGAGAGCCGAGCGAGAGGTGGACGGCATGATCGAAGCTATTTCTCGAAGTGGCCGATAGCGCGTTCCGAATCTGTCAAAAACTATAATTCACCACAAACGGTCGGGACGCTGTAAAATCGCGCACGGCACAAAAGGATACGGGAATCGCGTAACGTTTAAGAGAGCGGCGCTTTTTTATCGCGCGAAATTATTTTCGCTGCTCGACTCTCTCAGCCCGTCGACATGCGACGGGCGTTTCGCCTGTCGCGAATCGCATCGCGTTAAGGTAGAATGAGAAAGACAAAGTTTACGGTCTCTCTCTCTCTCTCTCTCTCTCTCTCTCTCTCTCTCTCTCTCTCTGAAACACCGCCCGAACTCTTCTCCTAACGGCTCTCCGAAAACAGCAAAAATAATTATCAGCGATAACGGTGATCTCTCTCTCTCTTTCTCTCTCTCTCTTTCTCTCTCTCTCTCTCTCTCTCTCTCTCTCTTTCTCTCTTGCACGCGTATATGCGCGAGCATAATGAGCATAAATTTTGCATTTCGGTCAGTCATAAAGAGGCACAACATCACGCAAAATAAAATAGTTTTCAAGTAGCGCGAAGTCGCAGAAGTATAATTACAAGATTTGAGATTTCATGTTTATCACCGCGCGTGAAAATGGGAGAACTTTCTCACGCAGCAGCTCGCCAAGTTTGCCCGGGCTGCTCGTCGAAAGGAGCTGAAGTAGCGACGTAAAAGATTAAACTGCTTCTTAGCTTGCGTCGTTTGACGCAAAGAGGGGAAGAGAAAGAGTAAGAAAGAGAGAGAGAGAGAAAGAGAGAAAGAGAGAGAGAGAGAGAGAGAGAGAGAGAGGGAGAGAGAGATGAGGGAGACGAGACAAGGAAGAAAAAAGGGAGAACCGCACCTAGACTTAACCGAGTTTTGCGGCCGGCATTGTTGCAAGTGACAGAGTTTTCGATACTACCGTCGTCGATGTGGAGTACGGCCTCAGCCGTTACGAAATTTTTATCGCACCTTTGGCTCTCAGGAAATGACGCTGCCGAGCACGTCAGTTGGGCGTAAAATTTTCAGGGAGAAGCCGATCGCTGGGAGTGTCGCTAAAGTTTTTGGGGGAGTGCTAATGGACATCTTGTATGTTCAAAATATACACATACACCGTGCGTGCTTCTTTTTTTCGCGAAATTTCTCCGACGATTACTAACATCCCCGCACTTTTCACAAGTTTCTCTCAGCGCGATATTGGCACGAGTCAACCTGTCGATATGTCACAGTCGAGTGTTCTAATACCATCGAGCCGGGCGGATTATCGCGCGCTAAAAAAAAGAATAAAACATTGCCGTCAAGAAAGATCGACGTGTATTTAGTGTATCCGCGTTGTGCGCATCTCTCTCTCTCTCTCTCTCTCTCTCTCTCAATCTCCCTCTCTTTCTCTCTCTCATTTTGAACTTAATTGCGTATCACATATATGCTCATTCGGTATTTGAGGAAGCATCAAGGCGCTATTCGACATTCGTAAGCTTCTCCGGAAACACTGATAATATTCGCGTAGAAATAAATCAACCAAGTGCGAAATGCAGATAATTAATTTCCGTTATCAAAATGTACAGAATGTTTTTTCGAAATCCACGAAGCATCGTAAACATGTTTATTTCATACTTCACACAAGCTGATTCGATGCCTGTCCTGGCATAAGTAATTAATTACAAAGGTAGAGCATCGATTATTAAAAAAATTTTACATTTTAATATAGGCGTTATGTATGCAATATATGTCGAAGAATTATTAATTATCCGCAGGATTATCCGGTATTATTAGAATCTCGCGAGCAATCATGCAGACACGATTCATTTCGCTAAAGCAAACAAAACGCGTTACCTCCCGCTGGTATTGTGGCATTTTTATATGGCGAACAAAAGTTTACGTGGCGAACATTCGTGCGCAAACTGTATACTTTTAGTTACATATAGCCCACGCCGTAATATATTAATAAATGCGAGCGTGGATTCGCTGAATCTCGCGCAATGTTGTAATATTATCCTTAAAATCCGCGCGCGAGAGAGTGCAATTTCTGAGAGGTCGCGAAAACTGTCGGGTTCGTTGTAGTCGCGGAAACGAGGTAAGTACGACGCATTGTTGCATTGAGTGCTACAGATTGTTTCACGACGACTGGACGCGGCCAATAGGGTCGCGGCCGACTCCGTGAAAACGCGTGTTACACTTCCCTAACTCGATTTCTGTAATTACTCCTCATTGGACGAGCGAGCAAAGTTCGAAAACAGTTGCCGCAAAAAGCGTCCTTGAAGTCGACACGCGACGCAGCACGGCGAATTGCGCCCCGCCAACGCGCCTTTCGCATCGCGGGGATGGAAATGAGAGCTCTAAAACCAAGACCCAGTTACGCAACTTGCACGGTACCGATGACGCGCGCGGCGCGTATGCCGCGTAACTCACCGTGAGAAGATTAACTGAACTGTTAAAAGTGGACTCCATTAAACATTATTTCGTATAGTCGCGCAAAGCGCATGATAACAGGCAGAAATTTCGTTCGTTTCCGCTTTATCCTATAAATTAAAGATTAAAAATCCAGGACCCGGTGAAGCGCGTCGTGGAAACAAAATCGAGCAGAAAAACAGAAAACAGCGTAACTAAGGGAGAGAGAGAGAGAGAGAGAGAGAGAGAGAGAGAGAGAGAGAAAGAGAGAAAAAAGAGTATTCTCTAAACGTTACCAGCGAGGTGTGCGGAATTAAGACTCGGTGTATAATAAAAATACGACCCAATTCTACCCAAGAGGAACCAGACCGCCTGCTCTCCCCAGTTTGCCCTCAAGAAACAGAGAAAGATACTTTGCAGAGAGAAACACTCGTTTTCTTTTCTTCTTTTCCTTTTTTTTTCTTTTCTTTCTTTCCTGCTTATCGTGATTAGCCACGCTATATTGACTGTCGGGTTTGTCGTGCGAGAAGACAAACATATGTCCGCGTGACCCTTATACGGATCTCCTTATCTCCGCCAAGCGGCTCCGCAGAAATAGAAAGTATGGTCGATGGCTGATACAATCGCCCTCGTAAAATTTCGGCTTGGCTGCTCGAATGCCAATGAATCTAAAAAATCGCGACAGCGAGGAAATGGCCCGGAGATTTTGGAAGAGCCTCGTCGAGTGAAAAGAGGACGGTAATGTGGCCATGAAAATGTGTCCCCGAAGTAAGGACACATGTTTGCGCTTCCTGCGAGATTACGTCGGTACACGTCGGAATGTTGTTGAAGGTACGCGCTTTAAAATTTTTACGGACGAATATCAGACGACGGAGGAAAATATCGAGTCGATGAATTAAATATATCGTAAAATTATACGTTTCACAAGTCTCCTCCCGAAGCTACGCATCGCGCAACACTCGATGTAACGATGCGCAAGAGAAATATGCAAATGTTATCATCGTCCATTAATAAAATAACAACAAGAAAGTCACGGCGGAGAAGATGCATCTCTCCCTTCACGTGGCTCAACTTTGTGCAAAAAAATCGAAAAGATAAAGGAATAAAAAGGGGCGATTTGCTTGTATCTTCTCAAACTATCGATTCGCGCAATTGCCGCCTTTAGAATTAATTAATATACAGGCTCGTCGTCTCTGAAAGTTCGTCAGTCATCGACTTTTGACATCGCTCGACTATAAACCAACTTTTTCTCAGCGAGAATCTAATTTGTGCCAGGGCGTTTTAATCTTCGGCATTGAATGTCTTCTCATTAAAGCAAAGACAAACGACGAAAGCAACAAACGACGGAACCTTACTCTCCCGTAACCGTACTTTTTCCTCCTCGCGTAACTCGATTCGTAAGAGCTCCACGATCCTTTCATTGTTCACGCTTACAGAGTAAGTCCAATAGCCGCGTTATATTCATTACACGCTCGTATTACTTTCTTCTCGAAGTTTTTCTCCAACAAATATGTACTTCTTACATTATGCGCACAAATATACTTTCGCAGAAAATAATTGATGACTCCGGCGGTCATTATCGAAGAAGCAGCCGCACCGCGAGCCGCATTTGTGGTATCTTTATAAATTCACCGAGCTCTACTTTTAAGTAGAGTACTTTTAATCATTTGTGGCCGAGGACGCTCGCTCTCGACGCCACACTCCATATACGTATATCCCCGCTATCAATCGCCACGTCCTTACTTCGGTGCACACGAGTAAGAAAAGCGACACGGCGAGGCGCACACAACGGGGTGAACGACCGCGGTAAAAAATGATAGCATAAGCGGCGAGGTCACCTGACTTTTGTCCCGGAGTCGCGCCCGAGTTACCTCCCCGTGCCGCCCCGTCGGCCCGCGAGTCGCTCTTGAATTTATGCCGCGAACGCTCGGTATTTACGGCGGGTCATTTCGCGAAGAAAGGAAAGGAATGTAGCGGGCGGCGAATTAGGAGGAAAGCAGCGCCGCGCCGGAGTGCTGCGAGATGCAAAACTTATGCTTTAGCGTTCGAGCGCTTCGTTAGCGGCGACGCCGACGCCGACGCCGACGGCGGCGCGGCGGAGCGACGCAAATTGCAGCCGCATATACCCGCGCGCGCAAGCTCTCGCGTCGAAAAGCTCGCGGTACAAATGAAATTTATAAGCTGCGATAAATCTTGCGGCAATGTGTCCATTAATAATTATGAAAGGTAGGCAGCAGCGCCGTAGGCGGCGACGGCAAGCCCTGCAAAATCCTGCGAAACGCTCTCCGCGGTTTTCGCGACGCGATAAGCTGCGTCTGCTACGTTGCAAGTATTAACACGAGCATTTCCAGCTGACGATACAGACGCGCGTCTATGTGCGCGTGTGCGTTTGTCTATCATAATCCGCGCAACGTAGGACGCTGAAACACGCGCCTTAATTTACAAGCAGGAGAAAGAGACGCAAAGAAACGCTATTAATTTATCAGCGTCACTCCGCGAGAGCAACGCTCGGTACCGTACCGGCAATGTCCGCCGCGGATATATACGCTGAAATAGCGGTAAAAGCTTCTGTTGAAGATATCGGGAGAAGAGTTAGTTCCGCAGAAACGTTTCTCGAATTGATGGAGCTAGCGGATGGAGTATAGCCAAGGTAAGAGGAGGGCGGAGGAGGGGAGGTACGTACCTTTCGCTCCCTTTGAAAGTGGTGATTCTAATGGAACGCAAGTCTATCGATTTCATTGCTTATCTTGACTTTTAGAACCTGCTGAGCGAGTCCAGTCACACATCTCGCGCCGTATCTCGTCGTCTCGATCTACCTCGCGCGCGCGCGCGAGCTCTTATTTTCCCTTCATTCGGAGGCAAACAATTTTACGGCGGCGGGCCGTCCCGTCTGACCGCGAACGTCCGCACCTACGGCGACGCCGTCCAGCGCGCCCTCCCCCTCCCCCGCACCCCCGGGCGAAATTGTATGTACAACTTGTTACGAAGCGTTAACGCCGTGGCGAGCACGATCACGCGCCGCTGTCCTTTTATTCGCAGCAGTCGCCCGCCGACGAATTTCACGACAATACGATCGCCCTATCCTACGGAACGCTCGAGTTATCGATTTTTTATGAGACACGTAGCGTCGATATCACTCGAAAAAGGGACACTAGCGCGACCGCGGTATTTTACGAAGGAGATATAAAGTGGACCTTTGGTGGAAGAGCACGGCGAGGCACGTTTTACGCTGTTACGTTCTGCAAAATTCACGCGGTCACACCACGATAAAATTCGCACGGCGGGCACCGCCGTGCGAAAAACGCTGAAATGGAAGAGAGAGATCTCGCGCGAAAAAATGGCCTGTTCTTCGCGACTGTCAGAGACCTTGCGAGTGCCGTGATGACGATTGTGACCGAGCGCGCGGATTCCGCGGATAGGAGGGGAGGTTTATCCGGTTGACGGGCGCCGTAATTATGATAAGACATTTGCGCGGATCTCGCTGGGTCTTGCAATTCGCAAATCCAAGGAGCCCCCTGATCCTTTTCCGTAACGTCGCTCAACGAGCAAACAACATCGCGCGCCCCGGCCGCGATAATCCTCGGGATTCTCATCTCGCGATCGAATCGCCGCGGAAGCGACGGGCAACGAAGGAGGGAGGGGGAGCATCGCATCGATACGTTTTCGAGTGTGCGCGAGTGAGGACTCGGAACAATGGATAAGTCGTGGACGTTAACCGAACAGATCCCCAAGATTTCATGCGCGCGGGTCGGAGGTAAAAGCGATTTTGCGGCGATTCAATTCCGCGAGAAGAAAGTTCGACGGGTAGACGGAACCCCGTCCTAGATAGGGTGGCAAGACGGCGGCAGGACGCGGGGCGGAACCCACGTGGGGTCGTCCAAGTTTGGCGGAAGTGGAAAGTTCTCGACGATCGTAGCCTCGAATCTACCATTAGAGATCACGAATACGCCTCGGCCTATTCTCGACAATCAGATTTCGGTCGGGGACACTTCGATGGGGAAGTAAACTTCAACGATAGCGATCTGTTAGAATCAGAAGTTCGGCCGATCTTATTTTTAGTATTCGATTTTGTGGATAAGAGCGAGGGGAGCGAGGCGTTATCTCGGAGGAGAGCTGAAAAGTGCGAATAAAAGAATTCCAGCGTCAGTGCGAGACCGTCTCATTAACCGCCTCGGCTATACCTTCGGTATTATCTCGAGTGGAACGTCGCGAATTACGGAGCAAAGATATTTGTGTGGAAACATGAATCGCGGCGCCCTCTCACCGCGGCGAGGTCGAATCGTTGGGGAATGTTCGTATTATCTTGTTGAAAGGTCCCAACAAATATCCTTGCTCACGGTCGAGATAGAATATCAATCAACTCTCCGTGCTTATTAATCCAGCGAAATCATTGAGCAAAGTTTTAATTAACAAACTCGCACATGATTCGAATGCAACGATACGCGTCCGCGACGTGCGATTTGCGATTTGAGCGCGGAATATTAATGACGATTGAACGTCAAAATATTTTCTCCCCTTGTTACAGCGTTGTATTTTAAATCAAGCGATATTATCGATGCCGTCTCCCAATGCTGTTTCCGTTTGAATGTACATTCCTATTTAAAACTGTCAGGTACGCGATGTGTACACATAACGCTCGAAATTATATTTCAATTGAGAAAGAGGTTGTTCCTCTCGCGGAAAAATGCGCGCGTATTACCTTTTTGTTATCTTACCATAAATCGCATTCTCGACATTACAAAGGTTTCAGCGTTGTTGAACCGGCTCGCGAGAGCAATGATCGCTCGAGCGAGAAAGAGGAAGATAGATAGCGCCTAAAGTCCAAGTCTGAGTAGATATCAAAGATTCTAAAGTTTCGCGCGCGTGCAACGAAGTTTGCAGACTTCATATTCTATCCTGACGAACTTTTCGTGTAACGTTGTTCGCGAGGTTCGTGCATCGTAGTTGCAGGAACGGAGGGTAAACTTGTCATTGGTAACGCTATAAAAACGGGATACTTACTTGAATTTTAAATACGATTATCGACGTACAAAATGACTGTATAATCGCGTTACGAGGCGCTTTACGTAGACGCGGCAAATTTGCGCGAAACTTGACGGGAACGTATTAAAATTATATGAAGCAACTCGTCTCGATCTTCGAAGAACCGTTAGCGCGTCCTCCGCGATTCCGGTCGATTCTTCGGTCGAAATACCACTCTGAATTATATTATATGCGTTGCCTTAGTCGAGCGTGTAATATTTATTTCGCAGAATAACAGTGCGAAAAGGAAAAGAGATACATGCAAAGGTCGAGCGAGTATTTTCGAGCGTAAAACAAACCGACATTCCCAACCATTGTCCGGTCGCGCTTGATTACGACGGCAGGAAAATTAATTAACGAAGAGCAGCTGGCAAGAGCGCGTATTGTTCGGATGTTAATCGAAACGCTGCTGCGCGCGAAGAATCCCAAAGTATCGGTAAGTAGTTCTGTTTTGACCGAGTATCGGGGACCCGGGGTCGCCTGAAATTTTGTTACAAAGCAAAGTTCATGGGCCGGTAACGGGAATGGCCCGAAGGACGCTGCCGTAACTCCTCGGGAGTTTCGGCGGATCGAGGAACTTTGCTCTGCTACACGGAAAGTTGCCCCGCCGCTGAGAATACGACCACTTGCTGCTCCGCCCCGGCTTTCGACGCCGGCAACTTTTGCTTTCCGACGGTCCACTGTGCGCGCGCCTGCCTGTTATCTGTCCGTCCCATGTACCCCAGTCGGTTAATGTCCGATAGTAATTACGTGCTCGCGCACAGACACGCGCGCGCGCGCGCGCTCGTTATTTGACGCTTCCAGCGCGAGGAACCTCGCGGCGACGATGTACCTTTGGTACGTACCCGCGTCACCGGGTGTCTCGAAACATCCCAAAGACCTATACGATCAGCGTGACTCGGCCAAAACGGCGAAAACGAGACGTCGTGTGATAATTAAACGCGTCCGCGCGGCACGCCGTCGTAGTCGACGGCGCGCGAAAGAAAACCGCGGGCGACCGCGAGCGAGCATTCCGCCGGCATTCTCTCTGTGCGCTTTTTGGTAAAATTTAAAACTCTTGCGCGATGTACGAGGGCAGTCTGAAAAGTTCTCGGCCTAACAATGAAAGAAAGTTTTTTTGCTGCCGTGAAATATGTTTTATTTTTCAATATAATCTCCTGAAACTTCAATACATTTATTCCAGCGTCTTTCCAGTAATTCAATACCATCATTAAAGTGTGATTCCGGAAAGTTCTTTTCGCTCTGGTGTATAGTGATGGATTCAAGTTTCATCAACAGTTATGAAACGACGCTTGAAATCCCCATTTTATTTTGCTTGGAACGATTGAAATGTGCCAAACACGCTTGAGAAATACGCACTCGAATGCGCGTTTTTGGTCAATTGTCAGCAAATGCGGCACCCATCTTGCACAAAGCTTTTCTAACTGCCGCTACTACTCGAGTGACTTGACAGAGCGAGTAAAATTTTACATCAGTTTATATCAGGGATGCCACTTTCCAATACAATTATAGTTTGACAGTTTCTAATGCCATGTATGTGTCAGGTCGAGAACTTTTCAAACTGCCTACGTATATATATACGTATATACATATGTATTTTTTTTTTCTACGCGTCCGCAGCCTAGCGCGGTTAATTGTAGCCGGAAGGCAGCCGACCTTTCGCTCCAAACTTTTAACGATATTCAACGGATCCATCTCTTGTGAAAATAACGCACACGGTGCGCGGCGATCGAATCGCAGCGCCGGGAAAACGAGCGGCCGTAGCGGGAGGTTGAATCATGAGTATAAGCGATCTCATCGTTCCCGACTTCCGGATGTGAGGATATACCCCCGTTGATCCAACTTCCCGTGTATGCACGACAATACCTATCCCGGGTATAGCCGCGAACGTGGCGAATCAGCGCGAACTTTCATCGCTGAACACCTCGATGCCATACACGGGAACGGAGGTTAATTGGAGCCTATAATTGAGGCTCGGCTATCGGGGTGAGGCAAAAAAGGGGAGGAGAACTGGAGCACGGGCTCGGGGGTAAAATTGTTGACATTCCCGTGTGCAGCTCGCATTTTTTCCCAAGGAAAAATAAAATAACCGTGTCGTCTTAACGAGAGAATTTCTCGTTTCTCTTTGGCCAAGTTTTTCGCATCTTGATGGTTTCCCTGACGACAACCACGACGAGGATTTAGCTTCTTCTTGTGAGACGAGACAGAGAGAAAGAGAGAGGACCTTCGTCGCTCCCGCATTATTATACGAGTTCTTTAATGAAGTTGAGGTTGAGTTTAAAATCTGCCGTAGGTACGCGCGCGCGCGCGCTCACGTTTACTCTTTCTCTCTCTCTCTCTCTCTCTCTCTCTCTCTGATATTACGATGTTTTCGAACGCGTTCTCTACTCACCCGCGTATTTCTGAAAAATACGGCTTCCAGCAGTTCTAGTCGTCGATGCAAGCATACACGAACTAAAAGTATAGTTAATACACCAGAAGTCTTTTCAAAGCTTCCTACCGTTGCTTTTATCAAATACGAGATGGTCGGTTGACTGTTTCGATATACAGCGGGATACAGGAACGTACAAGTTGATATTGATGTAGAATTTGCTCGGCGCGTTTGTCTTCGTTATTCCGCGCACGTCGCGATAAAGTCACGGAGCGAATGGCAGTCTGATCGTAGGAAATTGTTGGATTGTAAGATCGTTTGTTTACATACCCATCTTGCACGGAGCTTGCAGTATTTGCGTCTCTCGCACTTTCGTTTAAACAAAATTATCATCCTGTTTCGTTAGACTTTCTTTGATCGGAACTATTAGTCTCGGGGGAGTCGGCTTCTGTGATGTTGTAACAGAATGTATAACAAAACCTTGAGAGTGAAAAAATAATTTCTTTTTTCAAGATAGTTCAACAAGATCCGGACAATCGCGATTAAGTAAGGACAATTTTTTCGGCGAAGTTAGGAGACATTTCAGAGAACATTACAATAATATGAAAGAGATCTTCATGCTGCGTCCCTAAATCGCATTGGTCAACTCGAGCGCTTCTTTAAACATCATGGTCAAAGTCTCGAAACGATTTGTGGAGGGTTTGCAGGAATATTGAGTCGGGTAGCCAGATAAGAGCTCAATCGTTTGCGATTCAACATTATACGAACGAGAAGACGTGCGAATATCGAAGCCGAGATTGACTTCACGTTTGCTCTGGCTTCCATATTTATGCAGCTCCTTCGGTACGGACATGTGTGATACACATCGCGCGCGGCACGTGCACGTTGTATATTTTACGATACGAGAGGTCTGTTAGAGTGCTTCGCATTTACGTATCTGAAGAGCGATCGGGGCGCGTTCTGAAGAAAGAATGATACACCTAGTTGTGTACCCGAATACATCTTCCTCCGGGAGGAACTTACGTAGATGAAATTTCTTCTCTTCGCGAGAATTCGCTTCTCTAACAGTCTCAAAAATTACGGCTCCTTTTTGGTAAATTACATTCTCGACGTCCGAGAGAGAGAGAGAGAGAGAGAGAAAGAGAGAGAGAGAGAGAGAGAGAGAGAAAGCAAGGAATAAAAGTACGAGCGAGAATCTAAAATGGACTTGGATTTATACAAATTGATTCCGCCTGATTTGCCAAACGTTTGCAGATTTCGAAAAAGTAACTTCAAACTACCACGTCCATACGTACGTATATATTACACGCACTCCGTTTTTTATCAGACGAATGCTAATGCCAGATGACGGATGATTGCGGTGACAACGAAGATCTCAAAATAGGCCTATAAAGTACATCACAGAACCGCGCGCGATCACGTGATTAGAAGGATCATGTCGCGTGCGAGAAAACGCAGGTAATTACACGGTACGCCCGCATAATTATCACCAGCGAGTGGAGCATCGCCGGACGTTTCGCCGAGCGGTTGGCAAAAGTAACACGTGTACATTCATTGTCTCTCTAATTACGGTTATCAATCCAGCCGTCCTTCCTTTCTGCTGGATCATTAATTATCGCGCTAATAGCGTCCCGTTTCATGCAGCCGCGCGGCCTGTTTCCTTTTGCAATTTTAGCCGCGCTTTCATCCGAGTGATATTTAGCCCTCTGTCCCCCACGCGCCCCCCCCCGTCCCTGCCCCCGCTCCCGCGCCCGACGGTAGTCGGCAAAGTCAACGGTGGCGGGCTAACGAAGTTTTAATTTTCACTTACAATTAGTTCGACGCACGCTCCACTGAGCTTTGTGCTCTATCCGTGCAATCAACGTCGGCAATTTTCACGATAGGCGGAAAGAGGCTTCGCGAGAGAGACGGAGATCGAGAGAAAGACAAGTTGGTGGGCGAATAAGGATGGAAGAGAACACGGGGTGATATTGTGTGCGCGCAGCGGCAAGGACACCCTCGAGTGTTCAATTAGTGTGATTGGAGCCGCCAACTATTCGGCGGCCGTATACACACATACACACAAACCGAAAATACGGGGGAAAATTAGTGAAAATCATCGGATCGTAGGGTCGCGGCACTCACCGCGAACAATAACGGCCAATCGACCGATACCGTTCGAGTGCGAATGCGCGGACAAATAAAATAATCAAACGCTGGACGACTCGGGGATCAATACCGTGTCCACCGGCGGATAATTGACAGATAAAAAATTAAACCGAACAGAGTAAATCCGATTCCGGATTATTTCCGATCACGGTGAGCGCCGCTCCGCGCGTTCGGCTCCGGCTAAGTCTCGCACAACTAGCGTTTCCAACCACTCTTCGTTTCTGCGAACGCGGAATGCTCGGGGATACGCGACGAATAAGGAAAGAGAAAAGAAACGAGATACAATCCGAAGCTCCTTACTACCGCATCGAAAGAAAGAAAATCAGAACCTCCGTCAATCGCGATCGCGTTTTCTACGTCGCTCCCGATGCTCTTATCCGCGTCACTTATCGACGCAACTTGCCGCATCGGAACCGTCCTTGTCGCAAGGCGCGCGTCTCATTCCTCGATGGCGCATGGAAAAAAAGAATCATTCACAACGACCGCATAAATGCCCGCCGGAAAATTCCCGCCGAGATTGCGAGCCACGTGTCTTCGTGTTTCGTCGATCTGACGTAACTTTCGCCGCGGCGACGCGTGTCTCATTCATCCCGCGAGACCTTCGTTTCTCTCTCGTCCTGCTCCCCCTCCTCCGGCATTTTCACTTTGTCATTTCGTGATTTCGACTGTAAATCTTGCCGGGCACCGCCGTCAACTCTCGCTGGACTCCTCGGCGTTAAACCACACGCGCGCGCGCGCGCGCGCGCTCTCTCGCAAATATTCGCAATTTTTTTCTCGACACAAACGGGAACTTGTTCGGTTTACGGTAGCTTGCCCGGCAATGCAAGTAAGACGCCCAGCCGACATCGTAGATCACGCCGCTCTCAGGAGAGCACGAAGACGCTTGCTCCGGCTTAGCTATCCCGGCGGACAAGCTTTATTCGTCCGGCGGTACTCTCTTCTTTTATGCACTTTTGCTGTCACTTCAACGGTTCACTCCAATATAATGTTATCCCTCTTCCGTTTTCTTCGCTGCGCGTTACATTTCCCGAGGATATAATGGTATTGAACGGAATAAAGAACGAGCCTTTGAGTGTTACAAGCCGGGGCTGCGTCGAATCTCACGATATCGAATGTCTCCTTTGACAACTGCAACTTTACGTCACGTCAACAATTGACTGTAAAATTACGGCATTATTTCAACCCTATTCTTTCTGTGCTTAAGTCTCCGCAAAAAAATGCCCCTGCGTCGACATACAATGCACGGTCATACAATGCACGATGCAAATCGATTTACTTGTGATGTACGAAAATCGACGAAAGGACCATTTCTTGATTTCAATTACATCGTTAGAAAACGGAAACTGACGCCTCAGAACATCATCATTCTGTCCAAGGTTACTCAGTCGCCACCGCAAAATAATTTCCCCATAAACCTCTGCAAGTGACCGATACCTCCTGTCACCGATAATTTAATTGCGTCTCAATCGATCTTCCCGTCGGGGCAGGAACACGCTTCACGGCGCTTTTTGTCCCAACTCGCTGCGACCTCCAGAAGGAAAATTACAGACGAAAATATCGAGCCGCGCGCTCGATCGCGTGCCGCCTCCGCGCTGTCACGGCGCGACGGAGTCGACGCGACCTACCGCAACGTGCAAGTGGATGCGCGGCGCTTGCCCGCGCACACACACACACACACACACACACACATTCCTCCGCGCGATTACAAGACATCGCTTAAGGGCTGCGGCGCGGCGGCGAGCCCCCACTCCTCGCAGCGCGTCTGCATGGCGCTGAGCGCGCGAGGTCGTTTACCCTCGTGGCGGTAAGTAAACATAGCCGCTCGAGCACGTGGCCGGGCCGCCGCGATCGATCGTCGATCTCGCTCGCACGCGTGCGACTATGCAGCGCAGACGCTCGTAGATGCCGAGCGCCCTGAAACTTTGAATAACTGTAATTCGCGAATGAAACGACGATATAAAAGAGAAATCCGTTTTCTCAGCGAGCGCGGGTCGGGCTAACGCTTTTTTTTTTCTTTCTATCGAAGCGAAAGTTTTAGACGACGGACACGTGCGATAGTAAAACGTCGTGATTGCGCTCAGTCGGGAGACTGGCTGCACGACCGCTCGCTCGCGACAGAAGACCGTTTGAATTTTTATAGTGGAATTATTAGCGTAGCTAAAATTCGGAAATTTTGCGATCTGTGAAAGATACGCTTGCTCACTTCTCATGCGCCCTCCCCATTTATTGTTAATTTATCGTTTGAATAAATATTTTCTTCGGTAGCGTCCGGTCGTATTCTCGATAAATAGGAGGAAACAGATCGAGTGAAACCGTCACACACGGTAATGAGATATTTGTACTGTCTACGTAAATACGGTAATTCTATATTTAATCGTTAATCATGACAGATTGTAACTAATACTCCGCATCAAAATGTGCTCTGGCATTTTATCCGTTCAAAATTGTTCCACGCGGTCTCTCTCGTTTTACATGGCGACGCAGCGGGTAACTCGTAACAGTGAGAATACCGCCGGAATCAATCGCGATAATTGACATTTGACATGAAAGCTTTATAAGGTTACTCAATGAATCTTTCATCACTCTCATCCCCGTCTATTAAGGACCTTTCAACTTTGTACTATAAGCCCCCTGCACCAAAGTGGTCCTTGAAATGATTACCGTCGCGCACCGTCGTGTATAGCGAGAAAAAAGGAGGACCGTTAATCCACTCGAGCGAAAGGACGGCCGAATTCGTCGATCGTAACTTCCCACGTGAGTCAATTCTATTTAACGTTCGCCGCAATCTTTTTTGCGCGTTTCCCCAAGAACCACCGCAGGAGAGTCGCTCGTTCTTTCTCGTTCTCTTCCTTTCTGTCTCCTGCCGTGTTATCCCGTAAATTCTCTCAGCCCTCGTCCCGGGCCGGGGCATTCGCATTTGTCCCCTTCTTTATCTCCCCTTTCAGTTCGACGACCACAAGCGGGCGCGGAAATGTCCCGGCGTTTTAAAGACACTCGACTTTCTGTCGATACGACTCGTTTAACCGACGAGGAGAGACCGTATCGCCTTGTATACACGTATATGCGCGATAAGTCGCGAAAAAATATTCGCGATACCGCGTTCATTCCCGAGCAAAGGAAGATTTATGGAGGACCACGCGCGCGCTAGTGTGTTCCCGAAACAGCGAGAGACGCATAAAAAATGCGATCACGCATTTTTTTCACGCCGTCCCAGTCGTATCTTCTAATTCACACGAAGCATGAAAATCCGCGTCGAATAAGAGCTATTGCGAGCATGTTTACGATCACGCGGATATCGACGTCGTATCCCGCAGGATTTTGCTATCGTCTCGGATTTACGTTTCCAGACGAGAGAGAGAGAGAGAGAGAGAATAAAAAAAAAGCGGTAACTCCGAAGACACGAGCATACGGGATACAATTTGCGTACAAGTACGAAATTTGTGGAAACTGTGAATTATGTTAATAGCGAGATTAATGAACAGGTAACAAGCACATTTTCGATTTGATTTTATCTCAAAGGTTAATAAGTATAATAATCATATGCGTATATGAGAGATAGAGGATATATAAATGCGCGCAGACATTACAGCACCCCTGATTATTACACCAGAGACTTGAGCGCTGTTGAAGCGATATTTTGATTCACTTCAGAGTCATTTTATTATACGATACACGCATTAAAAGCGATCGCGTTGTACATAACGCCCAAAGTAATTTTAATTAACAAGTAAGCCGTGCGCTACGAAGTGGGCAACGCGCTCGGAATAAGCGACGAGAGGCGAGCGAGAATAAAGAAGAACGAGAAATTGCGAGATCAACGGTACACATGCTGACGAAACTACGAGAATTGCAACGAACTGTAAAATAAGAGAGGAACACGAACGGACTTTTCTGGAAACGAAGAAATGAAGAACACAGCGAGAAGTGCAAGAAGGAACGAGAGAAAGAAGGGGCAAGACAGTCAGACAGACAGACAGACAGACAGACAGAGAGAGAGAGAGAGAGAGAGAGAGAGAGAGAGAGAGAGAGAGAGAGAGAGAGAGGGAAAGGGAGAGAGAGAGAGAGAGAGAGAGAGAGAGGGAGAAACAGAAAGAGAGAAGCGCTGGAAAAATGTTACATACACGGGCGGAGGGGGGAGCGGGAACGATAAAACGTTTCATGGAGAATCTCTTCGTCACTGTGTCGTGGACGAGAAGCGAGATTCGCGCGTAGGTCGGCGGGAAAGGCGGAAAAATTCCAGCGGCCGGATCCAGTCGCGTCTGGCAGCCTTTTCCGGGCTCGGGTGTCGGCTGCGCTATCACGCTTCATAAATCTCGCCGAGGTGGGCTCGATGCGAACCCGACGCCGCGGAGGAGGCAGTTCGCGGTGGAACCGGGCGCGGCCTGATCTCGCAGTTGAAGCCGATCTTCACGGCGGGCTCGGATGACGCGAATAACTTCCGGTGTACAAAGCCGCACGAGCGCGAGCTATCTGCCGCTGTAAATCCGAGTCGTTACGACAACTCCGCTGGTGCGAGCGAGAGAGCGCGGGGGAATAAAACAAGGAGAGTCCTAACACCCTTCCGTCGTCGACTGCGACGCCGACTCGATCTCGATCTCGCGAAGTTATTCCGAGAAACGTCGTGTGTAATTAATCGGTAATCTCGCTCGGTATCGAGCCTGCTTCGATGTGCAATCGAATCGGGTGAATTAAAGCATTAAACCATCGCTCGGCGAGTCAAACGAACATTATCCCCGAAATAAAAGCAGATCTTGGTATGTCTGTAGCTTGGTGTCTCTGTCCAACTTGCAGCTACGTGAGATCCGAGAACAGACATGTGGATGTGTTATTTCCGTTATCCTGGCGAAAGATGGCCCGCACAGAGCGAGTGCTTCTTAAAGTATGCACACCTGTACACCCCGCACGTACGTATAGATTGAGAACCGCCCCCATTTGACACGAGAAGACCGAAGGAACATCGAGCTCAGTCCCGTTGAATTCGTGACAACGCGCGCACGCGTTTCCAAATTCCTAACGTCTTGGACGCAACACAACGCAATTGCGCTAACAAAAGACGGCCACGTGCAACCGCGGAGCGCGTGTAAAGCATGGTAAACGCGCCGCGGGGTGGGGCGAGCGGGAGCGAGCTGTTTTACAAAACGGAGATCAATACGTTCTCTCAATATTACGGTTTCCCATATTTTCCCCGGCGCTCGCCCGGCGCCACGCCGGGCGCTGCGTGTTTATTCTGCAGCCACTGCAATCGTAGCTATTAATGAATGGAAAATATCGCGCTGAACTGCAGCGCGAACGCGAGCGCCGCCGCGCACTTAGATCCATATAGGCTTCCCGCGTTGCCGCGAGCCGGTAACATTTATGCCGGCCTTATAAATCGCGGCGGCACGCGTGCGCGCTGCTGAAAATTTCACCGCCTCATTAAAGAAGTCCTCGTGACCGCGCCAGTGATGCATCCCCGGTACACTAATGAAACACAGAAACACGCGCTGGGGGCTATTTATCACGCACTCGGGTCATCGGTCCCTTCGGCCTGTACGAGGATTGTTATACATTAATCACTTGAATGGCGCGGCGACGACGGGATAAAGGGAGGGGGGGAAGAAGAGGGTGGCCGGGCGACCGTAACGAATTCGCGGGGATGGACTATCTGGCTCCGTGGCGATTGCGGTAAGTGTAAAGTGTAAATATCGAGCCGGGGCGAAAAATGATGACGGCAGTCCCCGCGCTGATAATGAGGCAAGATAAATGGCGGCGGGTTGATGAAAAATTAAACAGAAAATATAAAGAAAGTGTGAAAAATGGGCGGCGTGCATGCTTATACAACATCGTCTACTTAGCCGAGTATACATTAATCACGCCGGCAAAAACGTCGGCGCGTCGCTCGCGTAGCGCAGTTTTGCGCGAAATAACAATCGCGGGAGGAGACTTCCGCGGCCTGAAACATTTTACAGTCACGCGCTGCTTTATCTCGCGACTCCACCTACCGTCGAAATCGCTTGCTGTCTCCCCGCTGCCGCGGACATACTGCGGACCATTAATACAAATTGTCAGTTCTCTTCTAATCCTTGAGTTCTCATCCCCCCTCCTCCAAATTCTCCCCTCGAACGACAAGTATCAGTTCCCCTTCTGCAGTCCCCCTCTCAGCATCAATTTCGTACGCGCGCGCGTTTTGTCTCTCATCTTCATCGAGAAGGCTACAACTAGAGAGAGAGAGAGAGAGGTGTCACTCGGTGAGGCGGGTTCGACTAGTGCCGGCGCGCCGCAACAGACGTGCCCTCAATCTCTACATTTCAGCGGCCAGCCCGCATAAATTGTAATTCGTCCGCTCGGAAAGACCGTCACCAAACGTCCGGCGAATTTTGCGAGCGCGGATTAAGGTTACAGCGGCGTGGTAAATATACGTTCAAGCCGGCATGAGATTAACCGCGTGCGGGCGATTTCCGCGCACGTGTCACGTCGAGCTGAGCCGAGCCGCGCCGCGCCACGCCGCCCTCGGTCGGAGTTTAATGCACGCTTCGAATTACCGCCCGAGCATAGCCATTAACGTGGCGAAACGCGGAAACCGGCTATACGTGACATTTCAGAGTAATGAAGGCGTATCCGTCGGGGCGCATCCATCGCGCGCGCGCGCGGGCGCGACCGACGCGATGCCGCGGTGTCGCGCCGCGCCACGTCGCGTCGTTGTGCTTTCAGCGGAATGACTTTCGTCAAAGTAACGCTCGAATAATCGTTCTCGCGCGACGAGCCATCGTCGCCTCCCCTTTGCGCTTCCGACGTCGAGAACGTCGATCGTTTCGCTCGGCCATCGTCATGCAAAACGTGTCGCGGCGAGAAGCCGCGGTCTCATCTTTCTCTTTGTCTCTCATTCTCCTCCCTCTGTCTAGCCAGCGTCTCTTTCCCACGATTGTACGACAGACTCGGCCATGTGTGAATCGAGAAACGCGCGGCGAGGAGCACGTCGAGACCGCCTCCGCGGTTAATGGAATCCGAGTTCGCTCGCGAGGAGGCCATCTCTCTCGCCGTCCGCGACGTTCCCCCCCTCCCCCCCCCGCGAATGGCGACGTGATGCAGCGACGTATAATGGAACGGTGTCGCCGTAATTGATCGCGCGAATGATCGTATTTAATCGCTCGGAAGTCACAGCTCGCTTCTCATGAGCGCGCGCTTCTTTCTCCGTCGTTTCCATTACGGCGGCGATGTCCTCGCGCAGCCGCGAGGATATCTTCAGATGGAGATGAGAGATCGTTTGCGCGCGGGTTTGCGCGGGTAAGCCGACAATGGTCCATCGCCGAGGCTCGATATTAAATAAAAATATCCAGCAGTTACCCGCGCGAAGTTCCGCGCGCCGAAGTGTGCGATCCGGCCGAAGTCAAATTGAAGAAGATTCCCGTTAGCCTTCCTTCGCGAGACTCGATCGCTCTCTTGCTCTCTGCCTTCGACTTTATTTACATAACGTCTTCGCGTAAGTAGTTCAAGTTATCCTCATTATTCTGAATATACATATGTATGAAGCAGGAAGCCTTAATCGTCGTTAAAATTCCGCGCAGGGGCCGGAACCATCGATTTCATTAAATAAGCATAATGAAACAACAGCTGCTCGACTTGGCTAAAAAGGTAAAGCGCACTCGTTTCGACCTACTCTTCCCGCGTACAATTTTGCGTGTAGCGCAACGTCGGAGAGAGAGAGAGAGAGAGACTTCGCTTCAACTTATTCTCGAGTATCGTGAGGTATTTCGAAAGAGAAAAGAGCGCGACGGTAAAGACCGATTCGCTTGTCGTTAATTCCGTCATTGATCGCGTTTCGCGACGAGCGTCGGCGACCGGTGTACTTTCTCACGGAGGATGATAACTTTGTCCATGGAGGTCCGACAGCCGCAAATGTCTTCATTCTCGTCCGTTACCGCATCGCCACATGCAAATTAAGTTAATGTCCTTAATCCTAGCGGGCCGCTCTATCGCAGCGACCGAGGTAATTGGTTCGCGATAATCGAGTCGTCGAATGTGTTCTCTCGTCGGACTAAACTCACTCTCCCCTCCCCCCCTCTCTTTCTCTCTCTCTCTCTCTCTCTCTCTCTCTCTCGTTCTCTCTCGTTCTATCTTCGACCCCCTCGGGTCATCGATATTCGGCGTGTTTCGGCCGGCGTCGAGGCGACCGGGAAACACCGTCGATCACGAATCTCAAAAGCAAACATCGTCGCAGAATTACGATGCGGATTTACGAGCCAGCTGTCGTTTCTCCGTAAATAGCCCGAGAAGTCACTCGCATAAATCCAAGTCCGCGTGACGGAAGGAACACACCGCTCTCCCGACGTCGACGAGGAGCGACGCGCCCTCGCACGGATACGCACCGTCATTTTTCTCCAAGAACATTGGAAATGACGTGCCAACAACCGCCCGGAACCGCGGCACTTTGAGTGCCGGATCTTTGAGTGCGAATTGAGCGCGAGCGTCGGGCGGCCGGCATCTCGAGAACTCGAGAAGGCACGCGGACGAAGATCGCACTATTGAGCGAATAATGAGTCCCGGAATCATCGAACGAGTCAGCGAATAGCAATTTTTCGGCCTTTGCCTATTTTTCGCGATAACGTCTTTGCCGTCTTCAAGTATCGAATGCAGCGTTTTGCCGACCGCGCAGAGTGCGCCGCGTTTTCGAACGTACGAAATCGTCGTCCGTGTCAAGAAGCACAAGTTCGTCGGCAATCTCGATCCTCGTGACTCCGACAATGTGATCACATCCACGCAAACGCGAGCGCGCGCGCGCGCGCGCGCGCGCGGGCGTGAAAACGCCTCTCGAAAATTCTCGGGGTGTGATAAAAGGTCCCAAGGCGACCAAGTCGGTAACGGTTTATTACGTTCATTGCGACGCGTTATTGCATTCCCGGCTCATGGGAAGACCGGGGCCACTTAAGACAGAGTCGGCTGCGACGTTGTATCGCCGGTACCTACGGTATATTCCGCGTGAGTGGCTCTCAATGGCGACACCGCGACACAGCTACTTCACTCCGAAGGAATCGGATTTCCCGTAATACCGCGCGGCGCTCCTCGTTGTCGCATCATGTTAATAAAAGATAAGAATGCAGGCTATCGGACGTGAGAGTTCAACGTCAGAGGAAGGAAGGAACGATGGAAGGAAGAAAGGGGGCAAGAAAGGAAGGAAGGAAGGTCTACGCAATCTCTGTATATATGTGAGCACTCCACACACCCACACGGCGCTCCTCCTCCACCATCTCGCCAGTATCTCGCCATACGTTTTATCAGTCACGGTTCACTTCTTCCGGCGTAGCGGAACTCGATCCGATTCGTCTCCCGGGATAACGAAAGAAAGTGTGTTCGGCCTTAGATTGAAGCTCTAGGTTCTCTTAGCGGATGGAGAAGAAACGCCGCGCGCGCAACCACGCCGAGGTCCTAGCAATTTGGAACAAAGGTTGAATTAGTCGGTGCGTTAGCATGGCCGAAGGTGCCACGCCGGCCGTGCGTTTGACCGCACGGAGAATAATCGATCGCCGCCGCGAAATACAGTAGAGGTAGATCGCGTCGTGTCTGTGAAGTTGGCACGTTTTAAAAATTATTAAAAAACAATGCTGGTTCCAGTAGCATTTTTCATAGACCTACGGTCCCTGATAAAAATATGAAACAGTTCCGTATTCTTAATACCAAAAAATCGAAATTGAAACAATGTGCTAGCAGCGCGACACTAAGGTCTCCTCTAAGGTACAAGAAGCCGGTGAATAATACGCTTTTCGACGAGAGTCCCCGTTAGTTCCAGGCTAGTTCTTTAACTATGGAGAATTTCAGAACAAAATTCCAACAATTCTGTACAATTAACAATAATACGGAACTTTTTTTTATTTTTATCAGGAACTGTAGAATTATGAGAGATGCTACCGGAACTAACATTGTTTTTTAATAATTTTTAAAGCGTCGTGCCAACTTCATAGACACTGTCGCGTCTCTAACGATTCGCGCGAAAATACGACTCCAAATGACCGTCGAAGGACGGTCTAACGATGACATAAAGATGGTAATGCGCGTCCGATGAAAAACCACAGAGCGAGCAGGGAGCGAGCAGAGTAGAGAGCAGAGAGAAAGCGAAAAGGAGCGAGCTAAAACATAATTTGTCTTCCGATACGAGGCGAGCGTTCTCGTTCTACCGCGCCGCCTTCTTCCCCGTTTGTTGTCCCTCCTTTGTGGCGGGCGGGTTTGTTCGGGGCGGACAAAGCGGCGTCTCGGTTCCGCGTATTTTTTGTCGCATTCGCGTGACACTTGGAGTAAACGTAGCGTGAGTGTGAGCGACGCGACGCGACGCGACGCGACAACGACACGAGATCGCGCGCAATTCGCGCGATGTACGCGGGGCGTCGCATCGCGACGCCGCGAAACGAAACGAAATGCGCGTCGTGACGCGGAATTCGTGAGGGAGAATCGCCGCGCGCGAGCGCCAAGGCGGCGGAAGAGACGCCATCGCGGAGGAGGAGCAACTGTGCGGGAGGACTCGATGAGATTTAATATTCGTGTCATCTCGCTGACTGCCGGGTCGAGAGAATCGCAAGTGAGCGCGCCCTGCCGAGCGCAGCTCGGTTTCCGCGACAGAAGAATTTATCACCGTACGCGCGCGGCCGCCGATGATTGATTCCACGTCTGCCGCCGCCACTGCCGAGTCTTCAGGTAATCGACGCGCCCGCGGATTATTGCGTCTCACATCCCACCCTAGGCACTAGAGCGGCCCACTTGCCCCGATATTGGCTTTCAATTTGGCGCGTGCTGCGACGCGAGCTTTTCCGAGCCGGCCCGCGGCGGCCGCTCGCTGGCGTTGTTTGAAGAGGCTTCGCGTGGCGAATATATGGGGTTTCGAATGTTACACGGAGCTTGATGCGTCGCAAACCTCCGACCAGCACGGTCGTTTGTTCCTACCTTGTATCCTCCGAGAACAGCCGGTGCGCCAGCCGACAGGAAGGGATACACGCGAGTTTGCGTTTCATTTTAATGAGGTAACATTAGTCGTCGCCGCGATAGGTCGTACGTCAAACGAAAAGCCACGTCGGATTTATGGCGCTGAAATACTCTTATTCGTAATGCGCGTGGAATCCGATTTGTTACGAGCCGTTCGTATGCAACTCGCCTCGGGATTATGAAAGCGGCCGCCGCGCGACTGCTTTGACGCGTCGTGACGCGTCGTCGGGAAGAGCGACGTGCTTTTTCTCCTTTTTGCCTCTGCCATAAACAAGCATCGGAATGGGTACAGCAGCCAAGTACGTCGCCAAGTACTTGACTCCGCCGCTTGGAACTTTTTTATTTTCCAATATGAAGATTGCCAGATTGCCGTTGTATACTCTACGAGAAATGTAACGCCGGGGGAATCCCTCGCGAGCGTTATCGGTATCGCAAAATGTCACGAAGGCCGACGTTGTACTTTGATACAATACATCGACGAGCAAACAATTGATATTGATCGCTGGAATCGTCATATTTGACATTATTCGGTCTCACGAGTGTGACATGTGATACCGATAGAATTACCGAGAGCGGTATTACATTAAACGCGCCAATAAATACTTCGCATGACTGTACTCGCTTTGGCAAACCAATTAACTGATCATTACTCGATCACATTAACGTATCCGATGTCGAATTGGATATTTAGTCTCCGCGAGACCGCGAGCGGAATTGAAATGTTTCTCGATCCTCGCGCTCGCGATTTACGATCGCGCGCGCGCGCGCGCGCGATTTCATATTTCAGTCGCGTCCGAACGCTGAAGATGAAGTGTTCGCCTGACGCGTCGCAGCCTCAGGATCGTATTTCGCTCACGGCTCGCACGAAAACCTAGCTTCCGCCCGGATTCTGACCCGCGTCGGTTAACCACTTAACGGCATTAAGTCGTCTCGTTTCTCGCGTAATCACATTAGCATAGTAATGCCCATTCCGAGATCCCCAGGCAAGAACGCGACACATTTCCGCGTGATTTTTGCCCGCCGATTTTTGCGCGCACCGCGCGCCGACGCTACACATCGATTTCTATTTGAGAAGAATATTTCACGCCTAATTACGCCTACGCGAGCGCAATCGCTCGAAATTACGGAATCGTTATTTGCCGTCATAACCGTCGCGCTTAACATACATAACTTAACATGTCCGGAAGAATTCTAATATCCTAATATTATACGGTCTCAGAGAGAGGCTAATATTACGATCCCCGAACTTTCGTTCATCAATCTAAACTCTCTCACCGGAAACGAGATAAACAACTTTCTGCTTTGCGTCATAAATTTTCGTCCGTGCCCGCGATATAATCTCGCATAGTTGCCCTTTGATTTAAGTACTTATATGGCTTCGCAACAATGTGGCCAGTAATCGCTACTGAGATACTCCGCGAAGCTCGGAGCATGACGTAAATTCAAGTTGGCCAAGAGAAATAAATTCTAATAAATCAGGACGAAGCGCGCGCGCGCGCGCGCGCGCGTTCTCGCGACGCGCACAGATTGGAAATTGCGAATTTGCAAGTTGGATTATTGTTTCCTTCTTGCTCCCGTTTTTCCCTCGATCTTTCAACACGCCAGTCCATCGCGGACGAGTTATACCAGGCCATCGGCCTCGTCCACGTTCACCCCTTCGCGACGAGCTCCAGCAAATCGCTCGGGACGGGAGCTCGCACGGGCGAGCCAGGAGACACACCGCGCGAGCGAGTAATGAAGGCCGGAGGAAGATCGAAACGGAAGAAAGACCGCCGAACGTTACGAGCGACAGCATCTACTCCGAGTCTGAAAGCTGTCGTTACTCCCGGCCGCCGCCATTCAACTCGATTTCGGCCCGACGCGTGTCGTTACAGTCCCTTTTCCATTTTCGATCGGGCTTTACAACGACCGCGAATGCGCGTTACTTCTCCGTGGAGCGCTCTCACCGCGCGGCGTAACGGCAGCGGCCCGTGCAGAATTCGAGAGAGAGAGAGAGAGAGAGAGAGAGAGAGAGAGAGAGAGACAGAGAGAGAGAGAGGTTGGATCAAAGATCTAAACGTGCGGGGAGGAAATCGCGCGGGGGAAACCGAGCGAGAATTCCCCGGCTATTTGTGAAGCAAGATGTAACTGAAATTCAAGAGAGTCGCTGTATATTTCACCTGCGGAAGCACGCCCGCCCGCTCGAGCGCGCGGCACGGCGGTCCTCCACGGGGAGATGCGATACTAATCTCCTCCACGCGGAGAACAGCGTTTTCTACTGTTTCAACGTCACGCCCTTCCGCTACACTCGTTATTTGTATTTCCCGCGCGGTATATCGATATTTCCCGGATAACTACGAACGCGCGCGCGCGCGCTATCCTGCTGAATTATCCAATACCGGCAAAATTGTCAGAAGCAACGAAGTCATTTCCCGAATCTCTCTCGCACGTGCGGATCGACCATGTTCCGTGTTTCACGGCTGCGTGAAAAAATCTCGTTAAAAGAGTGAAAGTTCGCGGAATCGAAGGGCCGATAGTCAGGGATTCGAGGATCTCGCTTTCCGTAAGGCGATTCTCGCCGCGAACGTAATACGGCAAGAGACAAACCGATGGGAAAGGACTCGTTTAACCATCGAGCATCGGGGGGGGGGCGGGGGGAGGGGGGCTTTTTCGCTGTAGCTCGGCGAGCGATTAAAATGCGGGATTATGTGACGCGGACGATGTCAAAGCTACGAGACATGCTCGTTCTTCGGCGCGCCGTGGCGCCGTTAAATCATCGCCCGTTAAATGGCCGGCAGGTGAGAAGAAAAAAAGAAGAGAAGGACGGTGAAACGGCGTGGAAGGAGAATAATGGGAGTGAATTGATTCGAATTAAATTCGAGGCGGACGGCGCTATGTAATCTCGTTAAACTTCCGTACCGTTGCGAATTAGCGAAAAGTCCAAAGGGGATGACGGTAGCCGTCGGCCGTTAACTCGCCCCGCACCCCCGGCCGAAGAGCGGAGCTACAGGAGCTAGACGGCGGGAACGCGCCTCAGCGATAAGATCAAATTATTTACAAGCTCCGTCGTAACGACCGCGCAAATGCGCCGGCTGATTTATCATCGGCTGCTTAAGCAAGTATAACGCGGCCGTAGGGTAAACGTCGCGGAGAATAGGAACATAAAGGGCTGTCCGTCACGGCTGTCGCCTCTCGTTTACTCACCGACCGCTATCGCCCTCCTCCGTCCCGGCCCCCTCGCCCTCCTCGCACTCGCGGCACTCCGCTCGCGCAAACTACTCGCGTTCGATTATATTTATCGAGATCGAGTCCATCGCACTCCCCGCGGAGCGCGGCGGTATATGCGGACAAGAGCCGCTTTAAATGATAAAAATGAGTTATCGATCCGAAAGTATTTCGCCAACGGCGGAAACGCGCCCGAGCTCGCGCTAGCTCGCTCGCGGTCTATGGGGAAATAACGAGCCGAGAGCGCAGCCGAGGGTCCGAGAAATTTACGGCGCCGGAAAAACTGAAAATTAGTTTCACGGGGGAAAGAAGGGGAAAAGAAGTAACGGAAAGAGCGAAAGGGCAGTACGACGACGACAGCGGCGAGGGCGATGATTGCCACGGACGTCGTTCGCGCTTCTTCCGGCAGCGCTGCGGGATTCTCTCGCGAAACGGCGGCTCTACGTCAGAAAGGTAAACGTCGCGAACGCGTAACGTCGATCCCGGAACCGGATCCCGTGGAATCGTGCGACCACGCGCTAAACACGGCCCGACACGCAGCGCTTGAAGTCCAAATGGCATTCGCGGAGCGTTCGCGCGGATGATGCCGCCGTGCTCGAGAGTGCATTTCCGGGCTTCACGGTTGCGCGCGCCCCTATAACGCCGTCTCGCACGGCGTGCAAACGGCATGACATCCTTATCTGCGGATCTGCGCGGCGCATATCCGCGGAAAGGACCGCCCGCTGCATATAGAAGGTCCATCCGCGCGCGACTTGCAAATTGGACGCGAGATATTGAAATTCCCGCTCGCGCGAGCGCGGCTGCGCGCTTTTTAATTTCAACGCGGCGGAGCAGCCGAGGTGACGCGAAGAGTGTAATGTTACCGCCGTCCCATGTATTTATCTTTCTCTCTTTTCTCCTCTCCCCCCCTCTCTCTCTCTCTCTCTCTCTTTCTCTCTATCTCTCTTTCTCTCTTTCTGTCTCTCTTCTGCTCGCTCACGCTCTCTCGTGCCGTGCACTTTGAGTCTTTCCATTCCCGCGGCGAAGTAGTGGATTGAAATGCGCATTATTAGCGAGTGCGCCAGGCATTATTCTTCCTCGCGGCGATTTCACAATGTTGCCTTATCTACTCGGCATGCCACAGAGGCGGCCCTCTCGGTTGTGTCGCAGAATATTTAAATTCCCACTGTTGCAGGTGTCGTTAAACAGATAACGGGGATAATCTCGAGTCATGATAAAAAAAGAGCTTTTATGAATAATTTAGTATCTACAGAAGTAATCTCTGACTCTCTCGTGGGGCCCCCTCTCTTCTCCCCATGTCTGTGGGATTCTGGCTGTTTATCGACGAGAAGTTCTCTCGGATATTAAACGTTTCTCGGAAGGATCGTTCCTTCCCGCGGCGATTTGAGGAAGTCTTATCGGGCCGTTTCTGCCGCGCAAAATCTCTCTTCGCTCCGCTGATACATATTTAAACTTCCATAATTTTCGATGACGTCAGACAGATATAATCGTGTATAGGAGAATAATCTTGTGAAAAGGGTCCTCATGAATCATTGATGTCTCTCCGCGGTAGTAGTTGAATCACAGTATCGCATGCGAAGAACGCGTTACGGGCGAGAAGAATGTTTGGTAATAATTTCATATGCGAGGGAGTACACAGAGCGCGGTATTAAATAAACGAAGACTCCGTTGGGAAGAGAGAGAGAGAGAGAGAGAGAGAGAGAGAGAGAGAGAGAGAGAGAGAGATTGAAAGAGGAGGTGGAGTGAGGAGAGAAAGAGAGTAAACGATCACCGTCGCGATTCCGATATTCGCAAGCTCGTCGTTGCTGCCCGATTAATACGGCCGCCAAATTAGCTTTTACTGCGGCGCGAGATTACCTTTTATGGAACAATATAGTCGCATTTTACGGTAATCCGCGTGCTTTAGTCTCAGCGTTCGTCGAATAGCTGTCGCTTATTGACTGTTTCCTTAGGCGTTGCGTGCTCCTAAAAGCTTTTTCTCCTTTTACCCCTCTCGCTTGATACAATGTTGCTTTTATTAGCGCCAGCAATCTGGCCTTATTTTACGCGGTATGCCAAACGACGCGAGAAGAAAACTTCTGAAAGCTCGAAAGGGAATAGCGAAAGGATGTTCTAATTAAATTCCATATCTAATCCGATATTACCCATTAGCGTTAATAACCCGGCACAGTGGAGTAAAATTGAAAAGTGCGGTATCGAGCGGCGGATACTTTGACGGATTATGATTACCGCGAGGAAAAAAAAAGAATTCCAGCTGGCCCAATTACCGTCGTTACGCGTGAAATTCAGTGATACATTAGCATAAAACGCAAGAAAAGAAAGGCAAAGAGGGTGAGGGTGAAAAATTCATAAATCAGGAGGGGCGTGGAGATTAAAGTTAATTGGTAGTAGCTTTGCTCAGCGTGCAAATTAAAAGCCTCGATAGAGTAAATAGAAGAGCACAGAACTGCGAAACATTTCGCTGATGTCTGACGAGTCTCTCCCTTAAATATCCTAATTAATATAACGTTCTCCACTTAATGGTTTATTTCGGTGGCTGAGTTCCCCGCTCGAGCCGCACCGATTTACGTTCCTCTCGACGAGGAGAGTCGCGTTGCCGCGCTTCATTTATTAACATCGAGGTACGAACGAAGAAACGCGTGGGGATCTCCCGCATCAACTCAAATCATAAATCCTTCATGCCGACCAAATTGAAAATGGAACTATTCTATTTCCGCTCGCGTTGAATTCACGATAAACTCGCTCGTGCGACCCGCGTCTGGCACGTAACGACGACGGAACACCGACAGAAAGAGACGTGCCGGAGGGATCAAATCTATTTTTAAGTGAGAAACGAATGATCCCACTGGAAAGAATGAGAGCGGGATAAGGAGAGGGATAGAAAAAGAGCTGGATAAAGCCAGGAGACGGCGGATACGCAGCGGAGCTGGGAGGGAAGGAGGAAAAAGTAGGGGAGAACACGAGAAAGCGAATAAAACCGACGTAAGCGGACAAAGCACATAATAAAGAAAGGGAGACAAGCGAAGGCCGTGGACGCGAATATTTGTCTGAAATTAAAATAAACACGGGCGGAAACCACGGGCGAGTATTCACCGTGTATCGGTTTATTTGTTTCGTTAAGAGCGATGATCTTTTGTGTGTCATAATTTTCTTGACGCAGCCGAGAGCTAAAATCCATCTGAAGGAGCCGTCTCTCCCCGTTGACCGCGAAAAGCCACTGCGTGTCAGTCGATGACGGACAATATCTACGTTTCTCCTCTCGTCTCTGTAATGTTTTGTCGCGACCCTTCGATAGCCGGCAAAAACTGATAGAAATCGCAAGTTCTTACACCGCGACCGACAATTACCGATGACTTGTAATAAATCGTCGTGAGGAAGCCGGCGAATACTTACACGTCGCGCAACGTGCGACCGCTGATCCCCGAGCGGCGCGGGCTGGGAAAAAAATCCTTGTAATTAAATTCTCCTTCCGTTCGCGAGACCGTGGTATGTCCGCCTCGAGGCGAGTACGATAAAACTTCGCCGTATGTAGGAACGCGCGCGACGTGAACTCACCGCGGCGAAGGTTATATTACTTCCGCGCCGCGCACTTTCGCTCCAATTTCACTTGAAAGCGTCGTAACGATATCATCAATACTGATTAAAAGCCCGTGGCAAGTTAGAAAATTCGCGGCTTAATCCGTGGGATGTAATCCCGCCGGAAAACTACGACTCCGATCTGCTAACACGCGCGAGAACCACGGTATAATTTTCCACGGGTTATCCCACATCCCCCTCCTGTCCTCCGTCGTCAGTTTATCCTGAAAAAATTACATTTCAATTAGAAACGTCGTATTGTGACAATATGTGACTTTCTATCGGATCAAAATCGGATTTACTTTAATCCGCCTCTCACACACACACACATATATATATATATGCGCCACGTTTAATCGCATGTTAATAAAATATGCAGCATCTAGTCGATGTGAATGTTCTTGTTCGACATACAGCTAATTATTTTATAACACCGTCGGTCTGTGTGTGTATGCGCGTATAAGTAATGAAATTTCAATATTTAATATAAATATTGACTACCTGGATTTTTTACAACAATCTATTAACTCGCACACCCTTTTGCTCTCGCTGATAATTTAATGTTAATTAAACCCGACAAAAATTTATTAGATCCCGAAGGCTTTCGCGCAGTGACCAACAATTACCGACGGTCTATAATGAACACCGAGACTTAATATGAAATACCGAGATTATTTATGGAATACACGAGCACGAATATAATGGAAAACCCGCACAATACACACTCATACCTCATTAACTCAAATATAAGCGATCAATTAAAATTATATGTAAACAGACCTCCTCCCTCTCTCTCTCTCTCTAAAAAATTAATACATCGAACAACCCGCGACGTCTGCTTCGAGCGGCAGTGAAGGCACGGAAGAACGGAAGCACGGAAGTTCGTTTTACGGAGGACAGAATTAGAGTGAAACGACGTCTTCATCTGGAGCGGCTCAGACGAACGGACGTTTCTCTCGATCGGACGGGCGTCGCGGCGTGAATTCGACGTAAAAGTTAGATGTCGGCCATGAGACGAATCGAAAATGTGGTCCCGGATGGCGGCAACGATTTTTAATAAAATCCACCTCTCCGTTCTGCGCGCTCACACCCGTGCTCGCCCTTTCCTGCCTCTCTCTCTCTCTCTCTCACACCCCTTCCAGACTCAGCCCAGCGCGACTTGTCGCGAAACGCTTAACCCCGTCTCGCACGTATGCTCGTCGAAATTGTAAAGCCATCGCGCCTACTCGGCGCTAAAGTGTAAAGTATCGATCGAACGAGAGCGTAACTGCCTGGGGACCGGAGTGATAAATCTGCAGAGCGCGGAAGTAAAACGATGTATCGGCCGTGTATCGCGATTATTACACATTTCTCCTGATATATCTTCTTGTACGATGCTCGCGAGCGCGCCGCGCGAAATCGCGCCTCTGCATACGCTACGTTATGTCCTTCCGCGCCGGATTTGTCGCCGGACGTTTAAAACTTCGCCCCCG
Organism: Harpegnathos saltator; assembly: GCF_003227715.2. Lineage (NCBI taxonomy): Eukaryota > Metazoa > Arthropoda > Insecta > Hymenoptera > Formicidae > Harpegnathos > Harpegnathos saltator. The sequence continues at coordinate 1,232,584 of NW_020230625.1, forward strand.
CGCCGCACGTACTTCTAAAGAGAAACGAGAAACTGCGGGATTATCGCGTCTACCGTCTACAACTGCCGCGGAAGAACTTCCAGACGTATATTTCTCTACGTGAGCCCCGCGGAAATTATACTTAAGCTCCGCTTCAATTACATTATCCCGCTAATCTAATGGAGCAAATTAGATAACAAACTGAAGACTGAAGCGGGTGAATTCGCTCGCCGGCTACAAGGTGCAAGGCACACGCGCGCACAGTGTCGTCGTGGTAACCGTTTCGTCAATTAAGCTTTCGTTGCCGAGAGTTACGGAACGATTAACTATCGTTAACGCATCTAACTGCCTGCCACGAGGCTGGGTCCGCGGTAGTTCCGCGAACGCGCAGAGAAACGAATCTACTACCCACGGATACGCTTGTCCGACGAGACCCCGCCGAAAATGTATCGACACAGAGCTGTACGACTGACCTTTGCTGTGTACCGTTTGCCGCACGTACGTTTTTATGTATGCATAGCGAGATTTTATCGCGAGCAAGAAATGAAACGACCTCGAACACACCGGGGAATTTAATTAAAGGGATTTTTTCCTCTGGTCGTGCTCTACGCTCGAGAATATCGCAAGTCCGGCATTTTATAAACACCTCTGACACTTCGTTCTTTTGATATTCCATCTCACCTACGGCGTCTTATTGTCGCTTCGTGTTTCTGGCGGTCTTATAAAATAATTATTTTCGTCGAGCGGTTCGTCGTGAGAGAAAGAGAGAGAGAGAGAGAGAGAGAGAGTATATCATAAAAGCTTCGTATTCTTTGAAGAAAATTAAGAAAAAATTATAATCTCGGCGTACGTAAAAACTGATAAACGTGTACGAAGGGTCTTTTAGCAGATGTTTGAGAGAAGTATCTGCTGAAAAATTAGAACGTTTCTGCGCCATTTGTCGCCGCGATAATGGCGTGGAATAAACATTGTTAGGAAGTGAAACTTCGCCGCGCGTTTCTTCGGGAGCTTCATTAGCCGAAATCACTTTGAAAAATTAAGAAGTCTCATTTGCAAGTCGTGACCACGTGACTGGGACGTTTGCCTCGTCGTGGTTTCGAGCGGGCGGACGAGAATGAGTTTTCGTCGGACGCCGCCGCCGCCGCTGGCGAAACTTCGCGTTCGGATGGCGGAGACTGCATTTTAAGGAGCCGAGCCGAGCTTCCTCGTTACAGCGCGCGAGCGATACTTCGCGAGGCAAGCATTTTTTTCGCGCTCGGTTTGGACCGAAGTTCATACATCACGCGACTAGCGGGCGTACATTATAGGACACGTGGGAAAAAGCCGTAAAGTCTTACCGCGTGGCTCTCATAGGGTTTAGCCCACCTCCACGTGGAAGCATCTCTCTTCGAAACAAGTCGTGGGCGGCGAGGGAGTGGAGGGGGTGGGTGGAGAGGATCTTAAGCCGGAAAGTTTATCCGACCAAGTAGGTACACCCGCATGGCGGTGTACGCCCTCATCTAAAATATACAGGATCCTAAATCGCGGTATTACCAAAGCGATTCCCAAACGTGAAATATCGCGCCGAATTCCGCAATTTCTGCCAGTGGCGTAGCGCACCGGCGTACAATCGTCCCGGGAATTGTTGCTGTAAATTATAAATCGACGTTCGTCTCTCATCCTCCCTCTCTCTCTCTCTCTCTCTCTCTCTCTCTCTCTCTCCTCTCTCTTTGTTTATCCATCTATCTATTTATCATAGCGGGGGCCGAACAGAAGCGGAACGTGCTTCATTAACCTGTAACCTATAACTGCTCTCGCTTCCAGCGAACAAATAATCACTTACGCGCGTCCGGGTGGAAGAGCTGAGAGCATGAAGCGGCGGAAATCGTCAACACCCGCCGTTGATAACGTCGCGTCACCGCCGACGATGGAGAGAACCCCAACGTTTCATCGATCATAATCGCGATGGGACGGCGCGGCGCGGCGCGGCGCGACGCGCGGCACGCTAAAAGAGTAATATCGAATCAATGCGATGATGGATAGCCAAAAAGTCAAATATGTGCTCGCTCGCTCGGCGAGATCGTTAGTGGGCGGCGGGAACACTGAGAAAGCGCGACGCACACAGACGCGAATCTCTCGACAGGCGTCGACGAGACGTTACATTCGCGCGATACACGAGTTTTTTACGCGCTGGCAGATTTGTCGAACCGTTTCATCACACTTTACTAAATCGTGCTAAGGGAGCACGAAGACCGAGAAGAGAGAGAGAGAGAGTTCACGAAGAAGGAGGCTGCGGAGTGGATTTCGCGCGGGGCGAATCGGATCCAGGTGGCCGACGAACTTTAATTTTTCACCCGCTCGCGCTCACCCCTCCGTCAAATTGCCGAGAGAAAGGTATTAAAAAGTTCTCACCGCGAAACCGATGCGACATCATTATATCGCCCCCGGATGCATTGTTCGCGGTGAATAAGCGCTGGTTATTAAAAGGACGCCGCCGGCGCGGCGAGTCGCCTTGCGGAGAAGCGCAAGAGAGCTCTTGCCCCGAGGGCAGCTTGGAATGATCCGAGGGATCCTTGCTGCCGCAGTCGCGAGTTTACGGCTGTTACCGAGAGACGCTTGGTCCGCGAAACACACACGAGGTGTCCGCGAATTTAACTGCTCTCGGTGTTGCTGTTCGTGCAATCAGACGCTCGTGCCAACGCAACCGGGCGAGACGCAGCCGCGCGAGCGCGACTCGCGACTCGCGTCACGATCTTGCCCGACGGTCCTTCAATCAGCAAACTACCTCAAATTCGCCTGCCACGAGCCGGAATCGTCGTTATCCGTGCGCCATGCGCGAGAACCGCAAACTAATAATAGAGAACATAATGAAAAGCAATATTCGCACGAACGAGCGTTTAATGCCGTAATCGACCGACAAATTACCAGTTTTACAATCGCGGTTAACCGAGCGCGGAAATTCGCCGGCGAAGATATATCTCTGGGGGAGAGAGAGAGAGAGAGAGAGAGAGAGAGAGAGAGAGAGAAATAGAGGGAGTGAGAAGGAGATGGTGCTAGAGCATAATTGCTATTACAAAGTAACGTCAATCTCCCTCATTTTGCGGAGCCTGTCGCACACTCTCGTAAAGAACTTATAAGTAGACTTGTATCGACAAAGTAAGACAATGTATACATATGTATAGCGCAATTTTAGCCTTTCCACAACAGACACATGGTAAATAATATTGTATAAAATATAATGCGGGCTAAAAAGCAAGGGACTTGATAAAATGATTATTTAGTTACTCCTGAGAGTATCGCGAGAGTTTCCGCGCGAGTTTTAAGTCCACTCGAATCCTGTTCCTGTTGAACATCGCCAGCGCTCGTAACGCAATTAAAAGTGATAATCGACGCTATACGCAATTCGACTCGATGAAATTACCTACCGCCTCTCTGATATAAATGCAAATTTAGCGAAACTTTGTCAGGGAGCGTGCGGATCTTTTTGAGACATCCGCAGCAGCAGCGACCTTCCTGCGAGAGATGCCGGGTGATTCACAATGATACAGGATATCGGCTTATACAGCGAACGCGTCGTCGCAGCGATTTTCGAGTTCTGTATTCGAAATGCCGGCGGCGACGAATGCGCCAGCAAAGTGCTGCGGAAGATTTACGAGTTTTGCAAACATGGCGGCGCCGAAGATTTACGAGTTTCGCAAATAAGTATCCGCGGTGTTGCTGAGAATGAAGAGAGTTAACGGTGAGAAAACTTTCGCTCGCGCGCGCGTCGTCTCTTTTTCCTCCGTTTCTCCTCTTTCACTCCGTTCTTTCGGCGGATGCAAATCCGCGCGCGCGATGTTACGAAGGAGAGAATCTCTCTCTCTCTCTCTCTCTCTCTCTCTCTCTCTCTCTCTCTCTCTCTCTCTTTCTCGCATAATGTAAGCTTACGGTCAGGTCTTAATTCTCGTTCTACGGCATCGGGACGAGGAGCACGTTTCTTTTTATCTGCATCGCACCTGCGCCGATGTGGCATTGCGAGAAATTAACGAGAAATCGATTCGCGCTTGCTGTCGCAATCGATGATCGCCAAAGATAATATTTTTATCCGCAACAAAATTACCCCCGCGATAGCTGTTGATCAAACTGCGTCATGATATTTCGGAATTAATTATACGATCGTAATCAGCTGAGCTTTGCTGTTTACGATTCGTTCGCGGAACGCAATTTCGACAACACGCATAAATTAACCCGGCAAATTTATACGAATCGCGGGTACATTTAGCGGCGTTTAGTCACACGTAACGGTGCGTATGATTGCGTATGACTCGCGAAGGGCGACGCACGGCGGCGACTAATTATTTCACTCGTGTTATTCGGTCACCTTTTACACGTGCAAACGGCCATAACGCTCGCTAACTTTCGGCAGTTTCGTATAATTTCACGCGGATGAAGTTGAATTTTGTTCCCGCTCCCTCCTCTCCCATCCTCACGGCCCCTTGCCGCTCGTCCTCGCCCCGCCAACGGTACCTTGAGAACTTTCCGCGAAGTAATTCGACTTTCCGCGCGGTGCCGTACGCCAGGATTTAATTTCCCCATCCGGGGTATTAAACATTTCTATCGGAGTCGAACTTTTTCGTCCGAGCCCAGCCACGAGCGAGAAGTGATTGTTGGCGGATTAATGGGATGCTCGCGAGACAATAGCCCGCCGTGGAGAGCCAAGTTTGTATTTAGCTCGGGAGCCCAAGGAGAGCCCTTATTATCCCCCTTTTGTGAATCTCCCCCTCCCCCCCCCCACGGCCTTTGTAAATCCGCGAGCCTCGCGGAAGCAGCAGTACGAGTGTCTTTTCGAAACGCGGCTCACAGGGAAGAGAGTTAACGCACTTATCAACTTCGTGTTCCCGACTCGGCTCGCCGATGCAGCGGCGACAAGTCGCGAGATTCGTCTCGGGCGCGCGATCTGAAGATCCCGCGCGCCCGAATGAAGAGCGCTGGTATGCGCGCGGCGAATTGTCGAGCGCTCTCCGGGCGTACCTTTTCGTCGTAATAATTCCCGACGGCGATGCAGAACTCGCTCAAGTGCGGTGCAGCGCAGCACCGATCGCCGAACTCGCGTGTGTGGGGGCGAGCAAGCGATCGCGCACGACCTGTCTTGGCGAATTCTCCGCACGTGCCGCTGAAAAGCTGCAGTTGGAATTAACACGGTATGGCAACACCGACGTGTTGTCCAACAATCGCGCAATAATCCCACTGATGTAACGTAATTTGCGTTACCCCCCCGCCCCCAGGCTTCCAGGCTTCCCCGGATACGCGCTTTCGAAGCCGAATATTACAAGCTTCCGCGGAATATACGTCCCGGCGCGGCGACTCGCGCGCGCGCGCGCGATTCTTGGTAAACGAACTAATCGAACGGCAAATAATTAATATTTAACTGCATTGCCCTTTCTCCGTGGCTCTCCGCGAGGCCGCGCGCGCAGTCGAAATTCATCGCAGATGTACAATGAGCGCGCTCGCTCGCCTTGCTGACGCAATTAATCAATCGCAATTAATCAATCGCTACTTCTCGCGCGCGCGCGCGCGCGCGCCGGATAATAACGATATTCGACGCGGCCCGGCCGCGCCTTCATCACGGCCAATTACAACTGCAATTAACTGCTTCGCATTATATTACGGCCCTTCGCGAGCAGTCGCGTTACCGAATCTTCAAATGGCAGCCACTTGGAGATAATTCCCGGAATTTCCGCGGGCAATTTCAACGGCGCGGCCTCGGCAGTTTCGTAATTAGTTCCTTGTTGCTAACGGAATTTTAATCGATTTTCTCAAAGCACCCGCGCGCGTAACTTTGATATATTAACTGCTGCTTAAAAGTCAATTCCATCGCGACGCGCTCGCGCCGTAACACGTCGCGTCGCGTCGCGTCGCGTATCGTCTCGTTTAGCTGCGTCGCATCACGTCGTGTTACGTCGCGCATCGTCTCACAGCGCGTTTACTACGTGCGAGAATAAAATTCTCGGGAAGCCAGAATTTTTCTTCCACGGGCGCGACTCGTTACACGTTATTTATAAACACCCCGCCGCGTTGATGCACCCGGCATACTCCGCGAATTTTAACGCCGGCCGAAATGCGACAAACGCCGTAGCCGCCGGCTGTCCACCGGCGGAATTCAATTTCTTTTCCGCGCGAGAGAAGCCACGCTAAGCGCCGCTTCGGCATGGACACGTTAATTAAACCGGTAGCATCCGGAGGCTTTCCTGGATATTGACTCTCGTCGAGGACATTTTTGGATGGTGCGACAAGAAATATGCTTGCTGATCTTCATTAAACACACACACACACATTACGCGATCTTTCGAGAATAAAATAACCCGGAAAAAGCGAGGGGAGTGATATCGCAGATGCAATTATTGCTCTGCATTTTCCGCACGTTCTTCCTGCCGGCCGAACCAATCGATCACGCTGTCGCGCGCGCGAACGCATCGAACGAATCCTTTCAACGAGAATCCGTTTCTCTTATCTCGATGTTTCTGCGGAGAGTCCTCCGCGAACTCCATTTACCAGCGCTAAGACCAGCCAAATTTTTCGACAAATTTAGGTCAACTCTCGCGACGAACTTTCCCATCGACGAGAGTTGGGGCGATTTGAGTCGCTCTGTTTCCCTCGGCAATGCCGGAGGCGGTCGCGCGACTTCGTCGTTGCGATGTTTCTCGGGGCGGTCGATGTCAAACCGAATCCGTATCCAGGATAGTGCGCTCGAAATTCAGATCAGTGCGTGGCAGGGCGCACCGAACGCGAAACTACCGCGAGTTTATCCCATCGATTTTCTCTGTGGCCACTCGCACGCTCTTCGAGATATTTCCAACGAGCAAAAGTTTCGAGGTTCCCTCGTGTGATTCAACCGAACATGCATCGCTTCGCGTCGGAACGTGAAGCGAATGCGGTTGATGATACATACCGCTGGCAAGCAGCGAGCAGTGAGACCGGCCGGATTGTTCAGTAAACGAATGATGTAATAATTTCGGAAACGTGGCTCTGAAAAGTCGCGTACGAATTCGTACGATCGAATCCGATATCCGTTGATATCGGAATGCAGCGCAAAAAGCAAGCTTCGCTCGTAATTTCGCAGAGCTTCCAGAGCGTTTATTAATCTTAATAAGAAAATTGCTTTTTAATAATTGTATTAATTTTAACGCGGAAATATAATAAAATACAACATGCGATATCACGTGATTTTATTACAATAAATGCAATGTAACATCGTATCGATTTTAACGGAATGTTGTGATATACGATAATAATGTGATACGATATTAATTCAAATTTCACGTCACGATGTGCAAAATTCAACACACCAGTCGTTTTTCGACCAGAGGAAGGATTTTTCCCGCACGGCCAATATTTTCACGACTCGATTAATGTAACACCGACCGATTCGGGAATAAGAACGGCTTGTTAACAAATTAACGCGAGGTGTCGTAGCCGCCCTCTCTCCCGCTCTCTTCCGGGAAGATCCCCTTAATTACAAGTTAAACAGTCGCGACTTTAAGGTCCCCGTGCGCGATTAAAGCTTCCATTGCGCATCCTGACAGTTTGCATAATGGAATTACACGACACCTCACGGCCATGACACCGTCTGCGAAACGAGTCTGCGACGAGGTTTACCTTGGTGGCGTCGCACGTACTTTGCAGGTAGTTAGTCGACAAAAGGAATCGTTAAATACAGGCAGAAGGAGCATTTTATTTCGGCCCCTCGCGCGCCTCTCGGGGCTTTGCGCGCGCCGTTCGGGAACTTGCAGCTGCGGCGCCGGCGTTCACAGCTGACAACAATATAAAAAGCTCGCGTCCCAGAGCCTCGCGGCGTTCTCTCGACGTTCCTGCGCCTTTTCACGCTGGAGAAACGTTACACGTTGCATCCACGTGCAAAAAAATCCTAAACTCTGGAGAAATTCTCCCCTCTTCTCGAGCGAAGAACTCGCGTAACAACAGGCTAGCTCATAGAGAAGATAATTATTTCACGAATGCTGCGGTTTAAATTTCATTCTCGCCCCACTGTGGAAACGCAAGAAACCCCAAACACATCACCTCGGCTCTCTCGTCAAAATCGTCTAGACGATTCAGTAACGTTACCGTTACAATGCGAACCGCATTGTTGAGCTAAGCAACGCGCGGATGAAAGTTCAAAAACGATAAGGCAGCTTTCTCGCATCCGCAAGGAACGACAGGGAAATTCTGTTCGCGAAGATGCGCGAGGATATATTTCGAGAAAGATTCGCGATCGAAATGACAGCGCAGCATGTCAAGAGATAATTAAGGTCGCGACGATAGTTTCTCTTTTTCCTCGCTATCGCCTTACCTTCCGCTTTTTAACGACTAACCGGAGATCTCACGTATAATACCGTAGAATAATTCGCCGCATCCCCGTGCTGCAACCTGCTGGAACTTCCTCCCCCCCTCCCTCCCTCCCTTCTTCACATACTACCGCAACCAACTTGCTCGCCGTGGTCATTCGTTACTGCCCTTTGCTAATTGTCTTGAGTTCAGCTGCAATTAAGCGCCAGTTTAGCGCGGCGTTGAATAGCGGGAATTGCGAGCGCGAGCAGTTTCGCGAGCGGTTTCTTTTTGCGTGGCTCGCGTGAAACGCCGACGAGGAAACCGGTTACACCAAAATGTCAACGAGTTACACCGGCTTAGCCCTCGGTCGCGCGCTCCTTGAGATGCTGAAGCGTGTATTTTTCATCATGAAAGGAGGGCAACAAGCAGACAAACATGACAGAGATAGAGAGAGAGAGAGAGAGAGAGAGAGAGAGAGAGAGAGCAAAGAGAGCGTGTAACATGTAACACTTTACATGGCTAATTAGCAGCCCAAAAATTCGTCTCAATTAACGCAAACGGAGGCTCAACGAGAGCAAATGCTGAAGGAAAGCCCAATATGAGACGAGTGTGGAAAAGCGATGTCCACGCAAATTGATGTAATAAATTTAGGTTTCGAAAATTCGAGCGAACTCTTTACAACCTCAGAATTTCATCGAACAAATCCTCTCGGTTGGTACAGTATCACCGGTGCGTCGTCAATCTGCGAATGTTATCAACGTACAACGTTCTTATACCAGTGTGTTAATGCGAATTGAGAGCACGGTCTAGATAGTGTCGCGATAAATTCATTTGCCATCGAGCGAATCGAATTCCGGGTGCAATCTAATCGAATGGAAATATCGACGATGTAACGACGTAACACACGGCCTGCGACGAACGAACAACGCCATGCCGCTCGTAGCTCGGGATTGAAAGCTCTCTCGCGACTTTTCCCGTCGGATAACGCGCGTCGACGATCGTTCGGCAGAAACTTGGTGAAATTTTCAGCCAACGGCGCGCCGCGCCGCGCCGCGCGCGGTGTCGGCCGATCAATCGGGAACGATATTCAATTTCCGCGCGCGAATCGCGAGTATCCGACGATATTTGCAAGCGATATTTGCAAGCAACGCGCTGCGGGTGGGATTCCCTTTTCAAATCCGACGATCTGGTTCGATCTGATACTCGTGGATACTTTCCGAAGCCCATGGCGGTGGGAGCGTATATACGAGCGCGCGGTAAAAAGCGGGGCACCGCCGCGCCCCGCCGCGCCGGGTATCGACATGTCGTTATTGTTGTACAACTGCAGTTTACAGAAGCGCGCGAATACCAAAGTGACTATCGGTACACTACATCGGTTAGCCCGGTGCCATCGCGGTGCGCAACAAACAATTGGCCGGATCACACTCGATTCGGGGGAGAAACCGAAGTCCCGGTTGGCCAGTAACCGGAAACAATACGGCTAATTGTACCGTGTTACGTCCGTATAAATGCGCGTGCACGAAAAACGGCAGCCGTTGTACTTCATGGCCTGGCAAGTGACGTAAATTCGTCCTGTCAGCTAATCTCGTGAAAATTGAATCCACGCTCGCGCGCGCGCGTCCTATCGTTCGCGTCGCATGCTGTCGTCGTTGTTACATTTATGTCGTCTATCACCGTGCATGGCTAGAAAATTGCTCGTCGCGTATATTCGCCTCTATTGTTGCCTTCTAATTGTTTCAAGCAGAACGAAGATGCGATATGACTTCCCACCTCGCTGGTGTTTCCCATCGTCGAGATAACGAGCCGCGAAATTCGACTTTCCCGCATCGGGCGGGTTGCCTCGTCTCTCCCCACCGCTTCTTTCTTTCGCCCGAAAGATATCGAGTACTTTCCGCTCCGTCGATCAACGCTGAAGCTGAAGCTAGCGTATAGCTTCGTGGATATTTCGTGGAAGGCAACGCTTAATCATCCGTCGGCCACTTGGCGAAAATGTTCTCCCCGACAGCACATTTCGAATACGAAAATATCTCGCGCTTCACTCGCGTCCGTTTCGTCGGCCGGATAATTCATAATAACTTCGTGACGTGGAACAGACATCGAGAACTGTCCGTACGCGAACGAGTATTAATCTACGCCGGTTTAACGCCGGGCGCGGAAACGATTGCTCACGGACGAACGCGTAAAATTATGTAGACGCTGCAAAAGTCGCCCGGTGTACATTCGCGCAGGCATTACGCCGAACTTTCGACTTCTCCTCTAGAAAAGTTTCCCATTTGCCGAGTGTTTCCGCCTGCCCGAGACTTCCGAACACTCATTGAAGCGGGAGCGAGAATTATCCGGACGCGACTGACCCGGGCGCGCGTATGGTCGCGACAAAGTCCTGCACGTGTTCATCGAAAGTTTGCCCGATGTACTTGGATCGCTAAACCGCGTGCCGTACTGCACAACTCTCTCTCTCTCTCTCTCTCTCTCTCTCTCTCTCTCTTTCTTTCTTTCTCTCTCTCTCTCTCTCTCTCTCTTTCTCTCTCTCTCTCGCTCGCTCGCTCGCGCGCGCGCGCTCCCTCGCCTAGTCCGTCTATTTACACGGACGTACATTTCCCATAAGAATAAAGGTGCAAAATTCCCGGCGAAGCTCCTCGCCTTCCTCGTTTCGCGCGAAGCATGACGAAGCACCGTGGCCCGCTAGTCCGCATAATTCATCGCGACGATTTCGGCGAATTATGCAAATCGGGACATTCAGACGCGCGCACGTTATACTCCGTAAAGTTTCACACCGCTTCGCAAAGTACCGCCGCGACACGCGCTGTAATCCGACGTGTAATCGAAATTATAACCCACTCGAGAGCCGAGCTCAACACAAAATGCGGGGGGGAAGCTCCGTAGGGGCTCTCTGTCGGAAGCCGTCGAAAAATCCGGTATTCGCTGTGCGATATTCAACGATGTGAATATTCCAACGGCGATGCATAATTGAGTCGATTACTCTTCGCGGAAGCTCACTCACGATTTTTATTCAAGCTCTCTCTCTGTCTCTCTTTCCCTGCCTTTCTTCTTTCCTCGCGCACGTTAATCTTATATCGCCTCGAAAGAGGATAGCTGAAAGATAGCTGAAGTCGCGACTGTGAATTTTTGTGAATCATAAGTCGCGAGCTCGCGGCTAAAAATCACCGTCACCGTCTGAAAACGCGGGATCGCTCGCGGGAAGCATTTGAAACTGCAAGAAGCGCGGAAACAAACGACATACGCGCGAGATCAGCGTATATTTATAATTACGTAATACGCGCGAACTTTACATTACGTCGCCCGGCGCATTCAACGCCGGAGGGGCGTGCATACGCGGCGTGTGTATCGCGCGGCCGAGATCTGCATAAATCTGCAAAAAAAAGCGTATGCAGGAGCGAGCGTATTATAAAAATGTACCCCGAGCGCGCCGGCGATGCCTCATGAAAGCATGACTTCGCCCCGCCAGAGCAGCGCTGGGTCGTTCGCAGCGGGTATGCAGCGGGGTACCAACGGCATCTGCGATTGCGTTCGCGGCCCAATCGACACGGTGTATTTTGGAGAGCACGCGGAATATCCCGCGCAACGCGTGTATCGAAGTGGCGCATAAAAGAGAATCGGGAGATTTGGCTGTTTTCCACGCGAACACGGCTCCCTGAAAGCGTAGCTCGCTAATTTATTAGATCGCGAAGCGCAGTGCAGGCACGAGAGAGACGAGTAGGAGGAGGGAGGGGGGGGGAGTGAAAGAGAAACACGCTGCAGCGGATATATGTGAGGATGCTTTTTATCGTGCAACTATACGGCGAACACAATGGATCTTTGTGCTGCGTTTGACGTTAAAATGCGGCGGCCGTCCGATTTTCATCGCGTGTGCCGGCGCGTTAAGCATATTTCCTTTATTAAATTCATAGTCGATTGCTACTGTCTTCTTTAAATTCTTTTCAAGCAATGTAAGATTAATGTGTGTGTGTGCGAAGAGAAGAAGCAGAAGAGAGAGAAAGAGAGAGAGAAAGAGAGAGAGAGAGGGAGAGAGAGAGAGAGAGAGAGAGAGAGAGAGAGAGAGAGAGAGAGAGAGAAAGGGAGAGGGTGAGGACCGGCGGCAGAAAGAAAGAGATCCATTAACTTTTTCACGGTTTGTTACAAAACAGAGCTGCCTTAACTTTCAACTATTATGAGGTAGACATCTATCTCCTCCCCCTCCCTTCCGGACACGAATGCTTCGTGAAATATCAAAGAGAATCTTCTTCAATTCCTGTTTGCGGTTTATGCCTCTAACGTTCTCGTTTTGTCTGTCCTCGTCTAGCATGCAGCCCCTCCCCCCGCATCGCTACTCTATTTCTCTTTGAAAAGATAAAGAGAAAATACAGCTAACGTCGTTTCTCGACCTGTCCGCCCGAATCTGTATTCTGATTACGCGCTTAACGCCAAATCCCGGGTCTCAGATAACGTCCCAGATAACGTCGCGAAATCCCGCGATCTTCGCACGAGGCGAGTAAAGCGGGTAAATTCGGACGAGCAGGTTAACGCTGAACGCGCGATCGGGGAATGCGATCCATGAATTACAACGCGTTTCGTTCAGCAGACAATCAACGCATGTCCGGCCGATGTCTCGCGCTCTGGAAGTGCGCCCTGATCCCCTGAGGCCGAATTCTCCCGTTGGCGGCGGAACACGCACGTTTTAACCGAACGTTAAGCGCGATCCCGACCGTTTGGGAGACGCGGACTCACTTGGCCGCGAAATTGCATAATCGTGGAAGAACGACGCGCACAGAATATGCGTACGCGCGTAGTCGTCGTCGTCGTCGTCGTCGTCGTCGTCGTCAAGACGTTAATTTCGCGCAAGACTATTACGACGATTGTCCCCGCGGATGCGGTTACTTCGTGGCCCCGAACGCGTTTCGTCGGGAACAACGCGTGCGTCGCCAGCGGAATGAAACAACAGAGGTAACTACGTGCGGAACGCACAGCGCGTCTGGAGTTAATCGGCCGTACGCTCATACCATAAATCTAGACGTTATTTAATAATCCACTGGCACATATAGATATAGAAGAGGAAGAGAGGAGAGAGGAAGGGAGAGAGGAAAGACGAGAATAAACTCTAGCTTAGTATTGAGCGACTTATGCACGCAAGCACGCGTGCATTTTCATCTCGCATCTCGCTTTCATCCGAGCAATTACGCTACACATCGGTTTTAATCCGCGCATAAGCGATTTGTAAATAAACAAATTACATTGCGTGCATTGACATTGCCAGCTCCTCCGGCAGCTCAACTTCGTAAGAGATGAAGAGGAGGCAACGGCACGCACACGATTATGAAATGTGAGATAAGAAACAACGGAACGCGCGCGCGCGCGCGCGCACACTGAGAGAAAAGTATGTGATATTTGGGACTGTAACGATATAGTGACTAAATTATAGTCCGAAATATCATGTTTATAGTAAGTATATTTACCATATAGAAAGTTATTACCATAATATCGGTAATAATTACGATGTAGGTGTGGTATAACCAAGCATATAATATTTTTACTAAGAATTGTAGTAAGTTAAACTAAAATTATTGTATGGATACAAATATAAAATGGTAGGTAAAGTAACTCTTTTATATAGTCAATATTACCCAGAATATTTGCTAAATGATGACAGATGTAACTATTTATATGAATATTAAATCTCACTATAGTTGTGAATGAGAAATTACATACATTACCATATATGTGGTAAAAGTAACTAAACAATTATTTAAGACAATCATTGACTGTATATTTGTGTTTATTCTACTACTATCTTGCAGGTTCCATAAACTATAAAAATATGGTTGACGCCAAAATGAACTATAAAATATAGTGAGATTATAGTTAATTCAACTATATTTTTCTATCAGCGCAAGCACGCGTGCATTTTCATCTCGCACGGTTTCATCCGAGCAATTACGCTCCACATCGGTTTTAATCCGCGCATAAGCGATTTGTAAATAAACAAATTACATTGCGTGCATTGACATTGCCAGCTCCTCCGGCAGCTCAACTTCGTAAGAGATGAAGAGGAGGCAATGGCGCACGCACGATTATAAAATATGAGATAAGAAACAACGGAACGCGCGCGCGCACAGAGATCGCTCGATTCTCCGGGCCGATATTATTTCGCGGGAAGCCAGCGCCGGCAGGTTAAACTGATTTCACATGCGTAGCAGTCGGGAACGAATCGCAGAAGGAGAAGTTTCCGAAAAGCGGCCACGCGGCCGATGTGTACCGCGAGTTAACGGATTTAAGCACGAGTGAAACGCGCGGAGAAATAACGCGCGCGCGTATTAATTTCCCGTACGGGAAAAACCGAAACGTTGCAGCGACATTGTTTGTTAACGCTCGTTAAAATTCATAAACAACATCCATTAAAGGCGGAAAATTGTATTCCCGGCGTAGCCCGGAGAGTCGGGAGCTTCATTATTTCCGCATCGAATCCATTAAAAATTTCAACGACTTCCAGCGGCCGCCCGCGCGTCGACGCGCGCCGGAAAAAAACGTCGAGCCCGCTGCCACCGCATTAAACCGATCGCGGCGGTTTGTTATGTCGTTCATTCGCGTAACATTTTTAGCGAACAAGCTCAATGTGGCCGCGCTACCTCGACTGCCAAATTGGCTTCCCATAAAAGCCGTTAGCGTTCGACCGCGCGCGGCAAACGTATTCCGGACTAACATTTATCCGCTACAAAAGGCGCCTCGTTACCTGGCAATTTAAAGTTTTAAATGGCGCTGATCGGCGAACCCCGAGATCTTAAGCAAACACCGGCCGCGATATTGGTCTTTAAATAACGAGAACTGCTCGTTACGCCCGGTTTCGAAAATTACGCGTGCCCGCCGCAACAATGACTGGCTAACGTCCTCGTGACCGTTTTGTACACTCTTTGCTCGGCGCAAGCGGCCCCTTTATTTCCCCAGAGCGTAACGCTTCGCGGTATCGATTGACGTGCCGAAGCGCGCGGCGCGCTGCTTCCTCCGGGCCGAGGAGCTAAACGCGAAGGAGATCTACGACGGCGGATTGCCGGCCAAAGGAGGTAGCAGCGGGGCTTCTGCTTCCGATTAGCCGTGCAGATAGGTCGTCGCTTTGCCTGCAATTCGCGATATCTTCGTGCGGAAATAATTGTCGATTAATGGCCCCCCGAAATAGCCCCGTTTCAGCAGGCGGAAACGCGCTGTCCCGGGAAATTTCTGTCCCGAGCTTGCCGTAATTTCAATGTGATTCCATTATTCGCCAAAAGACCGCATTCGCTTTCTCTCCCTCTTTCTCTCTGTCTCGCTCCTCGAGCATCACCCCGGCCCTCGCTTCGTCTCGAGCAGAAATGCAATCCAGATTGGAAATTGTGCTGCGTATTAGAAGATCGCGGTAAACTCGCTACGTCGCGGTGAGAAATCATCCCACGCTTATCGAACGACTCTGCCTCCTCCCTGTCCCCTCCTCTGTCTTCGTCGATACTTCTCATCTCGCGATTCGCACCTTTTACGCGCGGCCGGGTCATGCCTCGCGACGACGTGTAACACAGACATCAACATTCGTCAACACTCGGTTACTTTTCGCGCGACATCCGAGAGAGTCGCGTTACATGTTTCCAATTCAACTTTCTATAATTACGGACTAACTTGGCGGTAGGAGAGCCATAACTTATCCAGTTTCATAAGCAAGTTCCGTCCTGCCGACCCAGTAACTGCGCGGCTCATGGGGTCGATAAGGCACGAAATTATGTAAAATGACGACTGCAATATTTATGTAACCTCCCACATTAATTAATGACCGCGCAAAGATTCGATATCGCCGGTGAGCGTTGCGCGAGCCCCGGTCCAGAATTACGCACGATAATTACGAGCTGCAATCAATAACGCCGATTATCGTAATGCATTACTATGAAATATCATCGAACATCATCTCCCGTGTCTGACACGCTAATTAATTTAACAAATCGCATGTACGCCGCGCGAGCTCGCCGCGCGGCTCTTCGATAAATTAATCGACGCGATACTTTACCGCTCGCGCGCTCGTTTTGTCGTTTCCACACAATTTTTCGACCCCCCTCCCCCCACCCACCCCCACCCCCCCGCCGGCCCGCTCCTCCACCCGCCGGGAGCTCCACAACCGTTTTTCTATAGGCAAATTATATGGAGCATTAATTGTTATTCGTTTCATTTATGGACGCAGCCGTGTAAAACGCTAGCCGACCTCGGCATGCTGTGAAATATTTATCGCGTCGGGCGTAAACGCGCACACACGGTCAGCCGGATACGTAAATCAGCATAAATGAGCGCGACACACATCGATACGGAAAATATCACACTCCAAATGGATCAAAGGCTTCGTAAGTAGAAAGAAAATGACAATAATTTCACGCTCGCGCAAGCGCGTGTGGAAAACAGATTAAAAAATACGTCAAATGTACCTCGCGCATGAAACGAGCTTTATCGCGTTGTTTGCCGCGAGCCTCGACGGTGACGGCGACAACAATAGTGACAACGACGACAACGATGCAAAAATGTGGCATGATGCAACGTAGAAACGTTTGATTCGCGCAATTTACGATGAGAAAGTCTGGTCATTGTTAAGGTCGATGGGTGGGCCGGATCACTCGATAAAATTGTTATCCCTCGATCAGACGACAATAACGGGACACAAGTTCGATCTCGCTGGCGCATTAACGCTCATGCGAACTGCACACCGTGCAAAATGCCGGCCGATGGGAATAATAAAATCGATATCGCGTGATATCCGGAACCGAAGGGGAAGCTCATTTTCACTTGCCGCGTAAAGCAGCTGAAACGTAATGTTTCAACTAATTGGCATATGTATTTATTTGTCACACAGATAAATTGTTTTCGAGATACGCGGTATATATTGGTACCATTTAATCATACTTGTTTAATTAGCGATTGTACATCTAATTTTGCGAAAACATAAATAATTGGAAACTGTCGTTCCGCGCGCGCGCGCGGTATTTAGGTCGCCGGTCCGAATCGCGAGTATCTGCTGTTATCCTCTGTTTAAAGGGAAAAAGAATCCCTTTTTCTCAATTAAATTTGTTGCAAGTTTCCCCTCTCCCTCTCCCTCTCTCTCTCTCTCTCTCTCTCTCTCTCTCTCTGCCTCTCTTTTTTTCTTCGTCGCCAATTTCAATCGAAAGAAGCGACACGCAATCCAGAATTGCATAAAGGCGAGATGAGGGTCGCTCGGAAGCGCATTCGCAGCGCTGGTCTCTCCGCCGTGCAATTTTAATCCGAGAGATACAGTTTCGTTTAGCTGTTTAGAGACGGGTCACCAAGCTTGCCGTGTACACACGGTATCAGTCTGACGCACGCGTGACAAATTTTATGCGCATTTTCGCCTCTACTTTTTCGACTTTTTTGTTGGTCCTACTGTCCGAAGCAGGCGCAACGTCGAATCGAACATCGCGGCTTTTTTGGATGTCGCGTAAAGACCGTATCACACTAGCGACTCGCGACTGTGACTGCGATTGCGATTTCTTGTTTTCCAGTCACACTTGCGATTGGCGATCGCGGCTGCGGCTAAATACTGTTAACATACTGTCACACGTACAATCCCAGAGAAGGGGTTTACATTCTACGAAATCTATTAAATAATAGTCTATCTCCTTATTAAATTGTTTTGACATTTAAAAAACAATATGTAACACATAAAACACTAGATATAACCTTATTCTAATGATCACCGACTTCTACATACTATTAAATAAACGTGATTATGACGAGCGAGTCACGTGATTATACGGAGTTCTCTGATTGGTTGCGACTGCGGCTGCGACTCGAAAAATGGACAGCCGTCCAAACGATAGTCGCGAGTCGCAGCCGCGAGTCGCTGCTTTCTGATTGGTCGAGGAAGAGTCGCAATCGCAATCGCAGCCGCAGCCGCAGTCGCGAGTCGCGCTAGTGTGATACGGCTATTACGCGACGTCCCTCCCGTTAGAATCGAAGCCCCCGTTTCTTCGAGAGCGATATTCACGAGGCTCACTGACGCGTGACATAATCAAAATCCAATAAACACGGCGGCTCAATTTGTAGCTCGTCGATACTTTTGTTTTTGTATGCTCAGCTGATTCGCCGTTGCGTCCGACGTAGCTCGCCACATCCGTAACGCGGTGACTCATCAGCCGGAACAACCGATATAAAATAAATCCGTGGATCGTCGCGAATGATCGCACCGCGTTATATTCGCGGAACGCGCGAGGAGAGGAGGCGACCTTAATCAAAGCTGCGCACACTTTCGACGAGCGAACAATCGAGAGTATTTCCAGCGTATATCCGTTCGACGGCGCGCCGCCGCATCGAGCGCTTATCGATCCGCTCTCGTCTCGTCTTCTCCTTGATCCCAGAGTCCCGGACTACGCTTGCCTACGGGGATATAAAGCCCGCGATCGGGGCCCCTGGAGGAAACTCCGCGATAATTAACGCGAAATTCGATAGAACCGAGGAAACGAACTCGAAATTTTATTACACCGTGGAAAAGTGCAGGAGGAATCTTACGTAGAACTCATGCAAATACGGTGAGAAATTCGAAACTTCTTTCAGCGCATTTCCCAGTGCGAGACACCGTTCGCAAAGAGAGGCACGCTGATTAAAGTTAAAGCCGGCCAATCTCGGTATCGTGAAGGCACGTAGAAATAAATCGCGAGAAGCGGTATTGTCGGCGGGGATGATGCGTTTACGTTGCCTCGAAACGCTCGAAAGAGACGCCGATCGCACCGTTCGTTCGTTGACACGCACGAAACCTCTACGACCCGATTAGAAATTTATCCCATGGTCCTGATCAGGTTAACCTCATTTGGACATTAGGTCCCAATAAGGTAATACTATCGGGTCCTAGTAAGTCATGTAACGCAGGGTGGATATCAGGACCTTAGTCCTGGACTCATAGTCAGGTCCTTGTTGAGTTACCTTATGGAATCCTTATTATGTTTCTTTTTATCACATTATGGCTCCTGATTACTCGCCACGGCTATACTGAATGATGACGTTAGAAATAAGAAATGACATGCTGAAAATTCTTTCATGTCATTTCCAAATAAAAAGATATTTTCATGAAATAATATTTTAGATCGCTTGAGCATACTTGTAAAATGTTTCGGAAAAGAAATATAAAATGAATATCATAAGATCATGAAGTATCACAAGGTGACGAGACATAAAGTAATGTTAAAGAGAAAAGTTACATGTCACGTTAATTTTACAACTATTTATTGACTGCTAAAAACAGATAGTTTCTGTAGCATTTTACAAATATATTCAAGTGATCTGAAGTGTTTTTGCAACGCAAACATCTTGGCAAAATCGTATTTGGAAATGACACCCAAAAATTGTTTCGTTGAAACTTGATAATGCAAATCATATTAGGTACAATGAATAAGATCCCGACAAGGGCCTGATTAACTGAACCATATTATATCATACACTAGGTTGATACATTAAGGTCCTAATGTGGACCCAATCATTACAACCTTATAAAGGTCTTCTTTACTCACTACGTCGTTAGGACATCATAAGGACTGACTTAGGATTACCTTTCATTCACCCTATTCTAGATCCTTATCAATGTTAGGTGAACCTGATCCAAATTTCTAGTCGGGGAAGTGAATCTAGCTTGTCGTAGAATAAATCAACAATGATTCCCGCAAAGGAGTCGATTATATCTCCGCTGTCCGAATTGCTCCACTCGCGTACACGAAAATAATCATCTCGGCGAGAATTCGCGAGAGACTCCGCGCTCTCAGCAGTAAAGAGTTAAACCGCAATCGCAGCGTGCTCACGCTGGCTTGTCCGTCGCCGAATGAGCAGCGGTGTGTGTATGCGTGGTGCCGTTCTAATCGTCGCGCATAAAGGCGTTTGCGAAACTCGGGGAAGTTTGCCACGAGTCCCATTAATTTAACCGTATCGCGAGATTATGACGACGGCGAGTAGTTTCGCGGGCAGACGCGGAATCGAGATCGACGGCGATGTCGGACTTGGGAAACGATCGCGAGCCACTCTCGTGATTCGTCGTTTCGTCGCGTATCGCGCGCCCGAGAGAGGACAAAGAGATAGAGAATTAAATTTGAGAGCGACAGAGAGAGACCCTCGACTCATCAATGGAGGGATTTAACGGTGCCGAGCACTTTTATCGAGCCGTCTTACGACTTTGTTTACAACTCGTAGTATCGAGCGGCCGGCCCGCCCTCGTCGCTATCACTCGAATGATATAAACGGTAACAGCTATTCGAGATGTCTAAAAGTTCCGTTTCGTTATTTCCGGATCTCGTTACGCGGCCTGTCGATAAAAATCGCGACGGGCTCGTTACTTTGCCGCTGCGTTACCCGGCCGCTTTCGCCCGGAGCGTTTCTCTCGTCTGCAACTTCGTAATATCGTTAGATTTTGCGAAACGCAGTTAAGGATCTTTAAAGCGCTTTCCTTGTAGAGGGCAGCGCGCGCCTCGACGGCGAGAGGATTTTTAAGTTTTGCCCGTCATTTAACAGACGCAGGAAGACGCTCGCGGCGCGCGTATTTTCTCGGCGAAAATAACTCGAAACGAGGGAGACGAGGGGGAAAGAAGCGCGACGGCGGCCTCCAAAAAATATTGCCTCTCTCTCGTCGGCCAACTGGTAATCGGTCAGCTGGTTGCTTGCTTGCTTGCTTGCTTGCTTGCTTGCTCGGTTAGTTGGTTAGTTCGCTGGCTGTGCGTTGTTACTTCAATGAACACGCCGGAGGGTTGTTCGTTAACGTCCATCGTACTGTTGATCTTTAATCTCGACATTACAGGGCCGCGTTCGCGAAAATATTTGATTTCGATACGACGCGACAACACGCGCGGCCGGCCGGAGATGCGTCGAGCGTGTAGCCCGCGAAAGCAAATCACCGACTTATACCGTTTATGACACCCTATCGAGAGAGAAAGAGAGAGAGAGAGAGAGAGAGAGAGAGAGAGAGAGCCAGTTATCACCCGCAAATATATATGGCTGACGCGGAACCTGGGCCGTTTCGCGTTTGTAGCCGCAATTCGCCCCGGGATGTCGTCGGCAGTGGGTTTCTCCTGGCCTGAAATCGAAGTTTCCCATCACCGCACGAGGTACGCTCGGTTATTCGGGACGCGGATTCGATTACGCGATCTTTACGCGGCAGACGCGCGCAAAGACCTTCCGAGGACAGCGAGTATGCGCTGCGTTGCCTGTCTGTGAACTTTTCCGTCCGGCTGGAAGTTGCAGCCTGATAAAAACGTCAGACGCCGGTGCGAACGATCGCCGCGTTAACGAGGGGCCAGCAATGCGAACTGCAAACTTTGGCGAGCCCATTAATTTAATCGCGTCGCGCAATTTTATGACGAGAATTAACCGCGCTCCGACAGACGTCGTAGGTTGGATAACGGCTTCAGAAACGTAATTTTTCGTGCAAGTTCGTCGAGCGTCTCAAGTATCGCTCGCCATTCTGTCGAGTGGCCGCGATTTCGCGGAGAGTACGCATTCCGCAATCACGAAAGTCCGTAAGCTCTTTAATTCCCAGATTATATCGCTATTCAGAGGAGTCGGGGCACCGCGAAAGAACGGGGATTAAAAGTTTGCGCGCAGTAGATTCCCGTTAAGCCTCCGTCGAGACACGATCATTAATGTACTTATCGTTCTGCTTTGAGATTATTGAAACCGCGAGATGTTCGCTCATGAAGAGAGAAGCACAGCGCCGCTCCCCGACTGCGCACGTACCGGCGTACCGATCCAAATCGCGCGTTAGAATTCGCAACGAGATCGCCCGCGAATCTAACGTGACCGAAGCGTGTCGTGTCGTTTTAATCGGAACGAACGAACGAATGCTGAAAACGAACACAACGGGGGGGGGGGGTGTTATTGCGAGATTTAATATGCAGCGTTGCCGCCGCGGAAAGGGTTGAACTTCCGCTCGGCTTCTCGGGTCAGCAACACAAAGGCAGACATTCGCCGGTGCAAATTGACAATCGGAGAACGTGTCAAGCGTTTAAACGACGACGCTCAGCGTCGCTGTGGGGGACTCCCCGTCGGTTACTCGCGATATTACATCGGACTAAACGGCGAGCCGCGCTGGTCATTGTTCGCGAAGGCGCCATCGCCGTCGTCGTCGTCGTCGATGATCAAAGCGCTCGCGCGTCACTCGTAGTCGATGAAATCCGCTTGCTGACGCTCGCCGACAATTCTAAGCAGAAGTTAACCGGCAAGCGGATTACGCGACAGCTCCGTACCGATATCGACGTAACCGAAGAAACGATACGGAAGTTGCCGGAAGTGGCGCGACGGCCGGACGCGCGAGACCGCCGACTCAGCGTCATCGCACCAGTCCGAAGTATCCGACGTATCTTCAAGATTCGCGAGAGAGAGAGAGAGAGAGAGAGAGAGAGAGAGAGAGAGAGAGAAAGCCCTCTATGCAAACGTACAAACCAAACTTTCACGCTCGCGCTTAGCAAAGAGCCACATTCTTTCGGATCCGAAGGTTTCTCGCAGAAAATTCTTCCGACGCGACGGTCCGCCGCAACTTCGTAACCCCTCCGTCGCGTCTTACCCCCCTCGAAGCGCCGAACTTTGGAGCGTAATAAGCCTTTGCTAACTCTCACAGTTAAAATATATATATATAGAGAGAGAGAGAGAGAGAGAGAGAGAGGACGTAAATTAAAGCAGCTTATGAAAATTCTCACTCACGCTTGTGCATTCGCAAACCGTATAATTATATTCTCACTTGTGTTTGTGAAACTTGGATTTTATAGGATATTATCGATATGCCGCCGAAGTCTGTCGCAGATTATCATACCCGCGGACGTTCCCATTCTCACAGCTCACAAATCGCGGAGCCGACCGCTCCTCTGTGTGATTATTCTCTCTGTAATGCATAAAACAAGCGCCTCTGCCCGCGCTTACTTTGATTTATTAAAGGCCGCGTTATCCTATTTTCGATATTGGATCGAGCGGAAGTCCCAGCCAAGCGCCGCGCGGAGCTTGGATTTCCACTTGACCCGGCATGATTCGGTATAACGACGATTTAAATTAAGACGTGATTACTGAACGTTTAGATACCTATCAAGCGGTAGGTAGACCGATAACGGCGTTTGGGCACGGGTCCCACGAGAGGAGGATTAAGCAGCCCTAAGCGTGACGGTGTGTGTATCCGCGCTATACAAGTGCTAAATACTGTCAGCGTAGAGAACCTCAGAGTAGAGAACGAGAGAGAGAGAGAGAGAGAGGCCGAGACCAGAGATGGAAGTACGCATAAGCCATTAGAGGACGTACAACTTGGAATAGGACATTAAATTCGTCTACGGCAAATGTTGCTCGTCGTAATTAACAGTGCACTGCAAACCCGAGTGTGTTATTTTCCTACGTATAAGCTGAAGCTTTCTTCGCACGTTTCTCGTCGTCACTCAAATCACAGTCATATTTCATGCATTTGGATATCATTGAACACGTATGAACGACGTGATTCGAGACGACAAGAAACCCGTAACGAAAGCTTCGGCTTATATGTGTAAAAAATAATACATTCGGGTTTGCGGTGTACAATCGTCACACATCGACTTCGCCACTCTCGCCCTCCACTCTTGTAAGGACAACGTCGATCTGCGATCTGAAAAGGAGCGGATAGGAATTTGGCCAAGCTGTCGCGTCGCAGCGAGTTCTCTGATAGAAGTGGTCAGTATAAATTACTGTAGAGACATAACAGTTTAAAATGATCGGTTGCCATGCGTTATGTGTGAGGGAATGTATTGTTATTCGTAAAATATGTCGCATCTCATATTTTATTTCCTAGAACGCTCACCGAATGCTGTTCGCTCCAGTGAGACTTTAATGCAAATTGACCGTTTGCGCGAAATTCGATATCGGAAACAATTTTCAGTGAAAATTTTTCGCATTCACTGACTGGTATGTATTTTTGTGTAAATTAATACGTGCGTACGTGCAGTTACGGCGAGGAGAGAGCGAGAGGAAGAGAGGGAGAGAAAAGAGGGAGAGAAAAGAGGGGTGGAGATTTCATTCTCCATTAAGTCGCTTCGAAAATTGGCCTGTATGTTTTAATCACGTATTATGCAAAACTGCGAGGAAGCGTAGTTGCTCGTTAAATTTTCGTTCGTTAATAAGCCCCGCGCAAATGCAGCCTGTGATAATATTCATTTTGCGCGCAATTCACTCCGTTGTGTAATGGAATATAGACGCGCAGCGATATGTCCTAATAAAAACCAATTGGCCCATTTTTCGTGTCCGAATAAACATTCTTCTCGCACAAATGGCCGTCAGTGTTGAAACGTTCCCGTTGTATACAATAATTAAAATGGAACACTCGTCTCCCATCGATTTTTCAAGAAGCAGCATTTATGGGTTCTTCGACAACTTTACATCGCCATTCGTTCTCGAGCACCCCCGAATGTTCGGCGAAAATAAAAATAATCGATGCGCTGATACCGAACTGTTTTTTTTGCCGATTCGATCTCTCGGCGCTGTACAATCAGCTGTTTGTCTTTTCACCAATCGCTCTCTATCGTCGCAGCTCCTGATGACGATGCGCGATCGGACGCGTAGACGCGAATTGACCTAAAAGAGACTTAAAACCGGAACCGGGCAGTATTATCGACACCTGCCGCGCGTGTCACATCAATACAGCTATCCGCTTCGACGAATCTCCATCGCTCGACAGACAGATGGAGATACAACGCAAACGCGCGCGATCCAAATCCGATCTACATCGGCGACTGATCATAAAATATGCAAGATGCTTTTACGCCTGCTGAAATATTCAACGGCGACATTATATCTTCGCGCGTACAAAGCCAATTTGTGAACGACTCGCACATACGCGCGCCTACTTCCCTTCTCTCCTCTCCTTCCCCGCTCCTTCACCGCGGCTCTCGTTTTCCCAGTTTTCATGTGTAAACAGCACATTTTTGCCCCTTTCCCGGACAGACGGACGAACGAACTAGCGAAACGGCCACGCGTACCGATACTGTAATTTACAAGTTGCTTTAGTCGATTTACCGTTCCGGCTAATTGGCAACGTAATTACCTCAAAGCGCTGCAGCAACGAGGCCGCGCGTCGGCCACAGGTACTACGGCCGCACACGAACATTCGACATCGTGCGCGGCAGCTTTGTATTCTAATTAACGGATGCAACAACTCGCACCGA
This sequence comes from Harpegnathos saltator, assembly GCF_003227715.2. Classification (NCBI taxonomy): domain Eukaryota; kingdom Metazoa; phylum Arthropoda; class Insecta; order Hymenoptera; family Formicidae; genus Harpegnathos; species Harpegnathos saltator. The sequence goes on from NW_020230625.1 coordinate 1,257,999, forward strand.
ATAAATTCTCTGTACGCCTCTCTGTGCGCTTCGCAGCTCATTATTTATCGCGGATCCACGGCACCGTTACCGCTCTATTTTTGGTCGCTTTAACACCGTTGACATCGGCCGGCGCACGGAGCATCCGCAGCGACACAAGCGGTCGATACAAGCCGTCGCACGCATTACGCTCGCTCGCGCTCGCGAGAAAAATTCGCAACGAGCGAATCTCTGGTGTTCAACTGAGCGCATTTTCACTCAAGTTGCAAAACGTGCGCGCGCGCGCGCGCGCTCGAGACTCACTTTCGCTCGGGCGAATCGCTCGATAACGAGCGACGTTGAGGGCGCGTCGATCTTGAAAATTCTTCCGATGAAACATTGAAATTTCCCGGCGGAGCTCATGTCTCATTGGTCGCGCAAAATTCAAAGCGTCTTTACACGGTGGGAGCGCGAGCGGAAATAAATCGGAGCCTCGCTCGAGCTCGGGCTACGTGGCGAGAACGATGAAAACAATCATAATTGACGTCTCAACTTGTCAACGATGATATCTCGCTGATGTAAAAATTCATACAGTCGGAACGCAGTTCGCTCCGCTGAGGGGGAATTTTAGAGAACATTTCCGCGCTTCTACAATCTGCTTTGAAAGTCTAAACGAGCGCGAAAAGCTGCGGAGAGATCCTTGAATAGGTGTGGTTACGTGTCGCTAATGCGATAAGACAGAACAGGAGACTACTTTGCGATGCGGCATGTCGCAACGCCTGCGAGCAACGTCAAGACGCGATCGAGCGTCTAACGATCGACAAACGCGCCCGCGGAACGCTCGACGAGCTGTTGTTTGACGAGCCGAGAACAAGAAACACAGGGGGCCCCCCGCCCCCCGCCCGCGCCCAGCCCGGGCGCGTTGACTTTCGTACTAAAGCTGACTCGGCGCCTCGGCAATTTCGCGCGCGATAACGCGCGTACGCGCGCGACACGACATGACATTCGCGACGGAAATTTTTCAGCGCGGACTTCAACCATCACCGCCACTCCACGTCGCCCGTCACTCGGTATTCATCTGACACACGTAACGTAAATTCCACGTAGTCGTCGGCTATCTACGTGCGCGATGCAAGCGGCACACATTATCGGCGAATTATGCGGCCGCTCGGCCCGCATCCGCATTCCCCTTTTCATGGAGAGATACAATGTGTCGCTCGCGCAAACCCACCTCGCTTCCTGCCGCCCGATCTCGCCGCTGCTGCTCCGTTTATGAAAACACCCAAATATTTGACGTGGGTACGAATGGGCTCGGTGAGAGCTCTTTTCGAGATACAAGAGCGTACACACACACACACACACACACACACGCGCGCGCACGCGCGCGCGCACGTGGCCGCGCGAGATCGCGCCGCTCGGCCGGCCAACGGTAATAGTTCGCCGGAAGCCTCCACGCGTGCGAAATATTGCACGAGAGAACTGTAACCGGCTACATCCTGCCTGCCGCTATATGAAACCTCGCACGTCTCCAGGAAGGTACGAGCGAGTTCACGCACGAGGGTGCTCGGGAAACATCATATATTACAGCGTGGCGAGTCATTCAAAGGCACACCGCCAGGAATGTAAATGGCGGTTAATTAGAGAGGGTTTCAATCAGACGGAGTTTCGAGGTTTCTGATATCTTGTTCTCGGATTGCTCGCTCGCCGAGAGAGAGAGGCTTCGGAGAGCCGCTATCAACGGCTGCGAAATCATCGCGAGTTTAAGCATTCGAAGGGCTACGCGATCGGCGGTTCCGCGATAATTAACTTCCGCGGGATTCCGGTCCGTCGAGTATCAATTCGACGCGGAAACGACCTGTTCTTTGAAAGACCTCCGGGAAACTGCAGTTAAACTATACACCGGCGATTTCGCGGCCACTCGGCCGTGTACGTTCGCGGGCGCGTGCGGAATGGTATGCGAAGAGCAGCTTGAAATCCGTGGAAAAGGCGGAAAGAGAATGGGCGGTGGTAATGAATGAATGGCTAAAAAGGTTAATTTACGGCCCGGGATTGAATGCATTAACGTTGCCGTGGGCGAGCACTTATACGGCGAGTTAAGGTGGGTGGAGGAGGAGGAGGAGGAGGGGGCGAGGAAAACTAAATGAAAATTCGAGCGGCGTGCTTTATGCACACCACCTGCGCTAAAGTTACATTTCCGTAAATGTGTATGGCTGTAGCGCGGCAGCCGGTAAGAACGGCGGCGGCGCGCTCAAGAACGAACGGAAATTCTACGCGATCCGTGAATTCCGCAAAGAACATATCGAAGGGAGATACAATTGCCAGGCAACGCGAGAGGGGCACGGAAGGGACGGGCGTGTTGCCGGTAGCCAGCCGAGCCGGAAAACTACTTCCCAGGAAAATTGTCCGCTGCTCAGCCTCGTTAAATTTTAATCGCGAATTTTTTCGACGAATTCACCGCGAAACGAACGATACACAGCCGTGTGTGTAGGTATTAAACGTCAAACACGACGATTCGAACAAGGCAGGCAGAGCCGTGTGAATGTAGCCGTGCGAGAGGGAAAATTTTGTCGCGCCCGTTCGCGTTGCCGTTGAATTCAGCGAAAATCACGGGATTTTCGGGTTGACCGCGGAAGAACATGCAGTTTAATCGCAGAATCCTCAGCGATGACCTCAGGCTCAAACGTTGTTTTCTAAATGAGAGACACCCCGCGCGCGAATCGCTCGCGAAGGTCGAAGGCGCGAGCTCGGAGAATGAAGAAAGTTTAAATTGATCGTGTGTCATGATTCAGTGTTTCGCGCCTCATGAAAATTGATACGCGCCAGGTATTTTAAGATCTCCCAAGATTGGCTTATCCCGCACTCGAGACAAATGGCTCATATGAGTGTTCTTTATAAAAAGATACGAGACTAGGTGGAGTCGCGCTTTCCGGCGAATGCGTTGGCCGGCGCGCGGCGACGATGGCGTTTTCCGCGACGCCTCCGCCACGGCCGATGCAGAAAACGCTCATAAATCTTAATAAGGATCATTATTTATCCGGTTTATTTTCATCATCAGCCGCGTCGCATTATGGCTGATCGCGCGAGACTTAAGACTCGGAGGAAAGGGTAACGTCTCGAAAATAATATAGACGAAGGAGATACCGCACTGACAGAAAAATATAGTTGAATTAATTATAATCTCACTATATTTCATCGTTCATTTTGGCGTCAATCATATTTTTATAGTTTGTGGAACCTGCAAAATATAGTAGAATAAACACAAATATATAGTCAATGATTGTCTTAAATAATTGTTTAGTTACTTTTACCACATATATAGTGAGATTTAATATTCATATAGTTACATCTGTCATCATTTAGCAAATATTCCGGTAATATTGACTATATAAAAGAGTTACTTTACCTGCCATTTTACATTTGTATCCATACAATAATTTTAGTTTAACTTACTATAATTCTTAGTAAAAATATTATATGCTTGGTTATGCACTATGCCTATATCGATATTATGGTAATACTTACAATAAATATGATATTTCCGACTATAATTTAGTCACTATATCATTATAGTTCCAAATATCATATACTTTTCTCTCAGTGCGTGGCACTGGAGCGGCGCGGAAGCGGTGGATGTGTTTCAGCTCTCGGAACGTATTACCTTTACGTGTGTTCCCGTGCACTTGACGCGTTTTGTATGCATAATACAAGTACGTGTCCTGAATGACAAGATCTGGGACGCGAGTTCCTTTCGCGTCCCATTTTCGCGGGGACGCAACCATCCCTTGTCTATTCATGGTAATCTTATCGAAATCTCCGGAGATTGCGAAATGCACCTGCGCCGTGCGGAGCATGCATCTCGTCCCGATCTCGAGCGAATAATTGCGTTATAAGTGTTTCGCATCACCTTCTTCAAAAGAGACGCACGGGAAGAAGAAGCAGGAAAACGGGAGGAAAAAAAGACCGCATCGACTGGCGCACCGGGCGGCGCGAGAGAGCGTAGCCGATAAATTATTATCGATAGAACGACATTTTCCCAACAAATGGAAGGCTCTTTCCTCTCTTCTCTCCCCCTCCCCCCTCCTCCGCTCTCTTGCCAAGCTGTTTTCGCTCGCGACGTTGATGTCGTGTTCTTCGGCGCGGGTTTGACATCGCGGGACCACTTTAGTTTTGTTCTCGGCTCGTTTGTTCCGTACATTTGCGCGTCTCTTCAGGCTGAAACATGCGCCGGCCGCTCGTGCGATTATATTACTGCATTACGATTAAGTTATTACGCTACAAATGTACCGCGTGTGTTCTCAGCCGTGCTCTCGAGACAACCGCCGTAACGATGCCATTGCGTCTGGTCGCCGCCCCATTTCGCGAATACATGAATTTCTACGTCGGGAGATTTTGGGAGGCGCGCGAACGTAGCGCGGAAACCACGACTAAACGCTCTTTACGACCGCAAGGCGTTCGCATTGATTACGATGATATCTCGCGACGGGAATAACTGTTCGCGCGGTCTCGGGCGGTCACGATTTTACGAGTGTACCGATTCGTGTGTCGTCGCCACGTACGTGCGACGTATCTCGTCGCTGCGTAACGCCGCGAGCTCATAAAATCGCTTTGGCCGCGTGAATTATCGGTCATTCCGAAGGTCATTCACGACACCCCGGCGTACGATCGAAATATCCGCCGGCAATAAGGTGGCGATAAGCGACGCTCGAATTCGTGCGGGAAGTGTCGCTGCAACGGCCTTTACTTCCGCCGTACGCCGACGGTATTTCTCTCTCGTGACGACCAATCGCGCCTGTCAGCAAGATAATTAATGACGATGTCAAGAACGGCAATTCTGCACGTTGTATTGGGTGTACAAATTAGTTCGGTCCGTTTTCAAAAGATGGCTCCGGCTGTTATGAATGGTTCATAGCGACTGCCGATTTTGGCGGTTTCAGAGGGGTTAGACATCTGCCAGTAATATTCAGTTTATATCGCTTTGAGTTTCATAACAAAAACCTTGCTTTTTACAGTGTTGAAAATGTCGAATTTTGTGTTAACCAAGCAGCGTTTGCGGGAGGTTTCAATTTTCTGCTTTAATTGGAAGAAAAGTGCAGCTGAAGCCCATCGAATGCTTGTTGAAGTTTATGGTGACGCTGCTCCAACTGATAAATCATGTAGGGAATGGTTTCGATGTTTCAAGGATGGAGATTTCAGCGTCGAAGACAAGCCTCGCTCTGGACAGCCAAAAAAATTCGAAGGCAAAGAATTAGAGGTATTACTCGAAGAAGATCATAGTCAAACGCAAGAGGAGCTTGCAGAATCATTGGGAGTGACTCAACAAGCCGTTTCCGTACGATTGTGAGATATGGGAATTATTCAAAAACAAGGAAATTGGGTGCCTTACGAACTGAAACCGAGAGACGTTGAAAGGCGTTCTTCATGACAACGCTCGGCCTCATGTCGCAAAAGTCGTACAAAAATATTTGGAAACGCTCAAATGGGATGTTTTACCGCACCCGCCGTATTCTCCGGACATTGCTCCTTCTGATTATTGGTTGTTCCGAAGGATGCAGCACGATTTGACAGGTCACCGGTTCACTTCTTTCGCAGATATCGAAAATTGGCTCCAAACTTGGATCGCCTCAAAAGTCGAGTCATTTTTTCGAGATGGAATTCGAAAATTGCCTGAGAAACGGGAGAAAGTAGTAGCCAGCGATGGAAAATACTTTAATCGATTTGTTCATTCATTTTGTTTTGAAATAAATACATCTTTTAACACAAAAAAAACGGACCGACCTAATTTGTACTCCCAATATATCCGTGGTTCAACACGTGGGACAACGCGCGCAGTGAAGATGAGCTGAAAAATCACGACTCGATATCCTCTCTTGAACTCTGCTATCAAAAATGAAGAAGACCAATGGATGAAGCACAGAAAGATTGGAATAAGCAAGGCCGATTTTTCACATAGAGATTTTCCGTATAAAACGATACTTTGGATCGTCCAAGAAATCATCAGTTAATATAGATTCGCCTGGATGAGAAAATTAATCCCTCCGCTTTGAGAGGGTTTCCCCGCTCTATTCCTGGTCACTCCTATCGTCCCATAGAACATTGTTGATGGCGAGAATTCCCAAGTATTAAGCGGTTTCATCTCCTCTTGCGCTATATTACTTTGCGGCGGAGAATGTACTACGGAGAGAAAGAGAGAGAGAGAGAGAGAGAGAAGGAGAGATCTCGTCCTTCATAAAAGACGTCGTCGGATATTTCTATCATTATCTCTAACGTTACACCGTAATCCTTTATAAGAGAGCTGTGGATGTAGCAGCTCGCCTTTGCGCCTTCACGCTGGCACGACGTTAAGAAGGAATATCGAGTCGAAATGATCCGACGAATCAAATATTGATAAGGCGCACGATTTCCCGTCCGTGTAAGCACGGGTGCGCAAAGTCTCAGGAGAAAGAAAAAGAGAGAGAGAGAGGATCGCATGCGCGCGCGCGAGGATATCGTCGAATTTCCGAGGGTCAACGCTCGGGCCGGCGGCCGCTCGCAGCCTGGATCCGCTTTGATCCGCAGGATACGCGGGCGTCCTTAAAAACGTACCATCGCATCGCATCGGATAGCGTATTAAAGCGTCATGCTTTGCCGGCAACGGAACGGACGAGAGCGGCTCATTCATTCGGCGGAAATGCGCACCGCGCGATGTCAGACGTTTATTGATACCCGCGGCTGCGCGTGTTATCCATCGCGCATGAAAGGATACGCCGAAGGGATACAGCGTTTCAAAGCGACGACAGCGACGACGATGATGAGATGACGACGGCGGCGGTACATTGGATCGACGCGAATCAGACCGGAGGATCGCGAGAGAGCTGGGGTGTTTCGGAGATTACCAATCTTTACGACGCTTTGTCGCGGGACACGGAGGACGCGGCGCGCGCAGTTTCCACGTTCTGGTGACATGAACAGAGACGAGAAAGAGTCGGCGTGAATTTATCTTGCAAAGTCGCGCGAGCGCCTGAAATCAGGAATGTATCTGATTTTTCGCGTTCGCTCGTCCGACAGCCACGTCGGCTGGGCGGTTTCCGCCAACGACGGCAAACGACAAGGTGGAGCCGGATCGATTCCTCGAGATGCGAGTAAAATAGAGACAGGACGGTCACAAGTTAATACACGGTATTTCCTTGCAACCAGCGTGTTATTACGCCACGCCGTCTGAACTCCCGACGTTCCAGCCGGAATACAACGGTACTTAAAACTTCAGATATTACATGATATCTGCGCATTAGCTTCCGAGACTAGGGTCGCCTGGGATATTTACTCGGGGAAATAGCGCAATCGGAAGAGTCGATATCGGGCGAGAAAGGATACGCGGAGTCGCACGCGGGAATGAAAAATTAAGCTGCGCTGAGAGTCCGAGAGGGAACGACAGAGGGACAAGCGTCGACACACGCAAGAGCGACCGCGGCCACGCGGGACAACATTCCGCAACTGCAGATTTTATTGTAATTCTCTCTCTCTCTCTCTCTCTTCCTTTTTTCTAAATATCAGATTCGCACGACACAGAGAGACCGTACGTTGCGCGATCCAATAAGCGGCGAGTTCGCGCGGCAGCAATCGCGCGAGCGGAAAGTTTGCGAGCGCGAGGTGTTTAAGAATACACGGTTGAACGCGGATAGAAGTCACGGAAAGTCGAACGCCACTTTCTCAAGCGAAATTAAATTTTTCCGCGAATTTCTTACATCGCTGGCCGCCGAAGTTTCCTCTTCCCCTTTTTTCCTTGTGATTGCGTTTGCTTTGAGACAGGAATCATACTCGCATCGGGATATCCGCCCTCTGATGCCGGAGGAACGGCTGGCGGAGGGCCGCTTTAATTAAACTTATAACTATTATCCACAAAGTCGAGCTTAAGCTGCGCTATTATCAAGCACGGAGCAGACAGACGGCTATGGAACGGCGGAGGTGGCGGCTGGGGGTCGAGACTGGGGGGAAGAGAGAGGAGCAGGAATTAGGCGCCCTGTATTTTCCTAGCTTCTTTGAAGCTAAGGATGCGAGAAATAATTTCGCACAACGGCGCGGAATATTCGTAACGTAGGGCGCTAGTATTAATAAAAGATTTAAGAAAGACTGCCAGCCGCGGGGAAGACAAGCCGTGGGGAGGAGAAGCGAGGGTGGAGCCGCGTTCAGCCCGACACAAACAGATCCTGCGCAGAGAAAAGAGCAGAAAAATGACAGGCAGCGCTCGAGAGTCGAAACCAGCCTCTCGGGTGTTGCTTGAGTGATGAAATTTATTACACGACCCTTTGGACTTGTTTGCCGGGAGTGACGCGTGAGAAATAATATGAGACGAGCGCTCGCTGAATTAACGGGCGATACCGTCGCCGATACGAGAAGTGTGATCGATAAGGGAGGACGACGGTATCACGGTAAACGTAATTCAGTGTGCTTAAAAGTTTACCGTCGCGTCTCTCGCGTCCGCGGTAACGATTCAGTCTCGATGATAGATTGCGGCACCTCCTCGCCCCCGCCCGAACGCGCCTTATTAAATAAAGTCGCAAACACGTCGGAAAAAGGACAATTTATCACTCGGTTGCGTGAAATATTCTGCGCAATGAAACGCCCCCTTGTTTTCGCCTCTCTCGATCGTTCGCACATCCGTGTACACGCGTACATTATTGATATGATGACGGACTCTCCGTTATGCAGATCGTGGAAATTGAAGTTGCATTGCTTCTCGAGCTAACGAAATGTCACGTTCTCTTTGAACTTTATCCTTGTCTCTTTCCGGGTTAATCAGTAGTCGTGAGAATGTAGTTAGAAATGATGCGCTTGGCCGGAATCTTTTAGTGACTGTCGATCTGTCGATGGTGATGTATCCGGTGGGACTGAACGATCGACTTGCATGCCGTGCGTCGTGTTTGTTAGCGTTACTCGAATGTTTGCGAGTGCAAGGAGTAGCTGGTGTTTCTTTTCCTCTTCTCGTCGCAAAACGCGACAGAGACAAAACGCGTCAATAGACGAAACGCGAGATCGTCTACGTGGAAAAAGTATTCTTTCCAGCGAATGAAATTAAACCGGCTTAAAGCTCCCCCGCGGGAAAGTATCCAACTGCACAAGTTTCAGCGCTTAAAACGCCGCGACGCTGCACTTCCGAGCGAGTCGCGAAGCGCGACTACTCGGCTTTAAAAGCAGAAAGGTGAATTCCTTTTTCGTTCTGTCTCTCTCTCTCTCTCTCTCTCTCTCTCTCTCTCTCTCCCTCTCTCTCTCTCCCTCTCTCTTCCTCCCCCTCCCTTTCCTTTTCCTTTTTCCAGACTTTTTCGGGCGATAGTCTTAGACAAAAGCGCAGCTCGGCCGACAAAGTTTTCAGTAACGTTTCGTCTCGCCCCGAGGATGTTCGCATGCCCATATTAGCGACACCGTCGAGTAGAGTCTGGCGTGCAAGTAGTTGCAGACGTTTGTGAACAGACAAGGCGCGCACGTGACTCGGAATAATCGTATTCGTACGGGTCGTCGGTATCGCATGTAATATAAAAGCGATTAGGTTCGCGAGACTGATTTCGCGCGGACACTCGTCGACGATTATCAGCGTGAGCGTGTCGTTGTTGAGCGCCAAAGGATGTTGAATATCGAGAGAGAACGGCACGACAGGAGTGCGCGGGATAACGAACGTCTCGTTGCGCGAAGTATGCAATTAAACAGAGCCAGATAAATGCGAGATCGGTTTCGCCTACAGGAATTTCGTCGTAATTCCGAAATTAATAGTTTTGAGCTGTCGCGCGTTCGAGACGAGGTCGTCCGACGAGCGCGGCCGCTTTTAATCTGCGACTGATATCGTTTGAGCTCGTTATCTCATTATGTCCCCGCGACTACCTCCGTCAAAAATTGCGGAATTTCTCAGGCGCGGCTTTCGGCGAGCTCCCGGGGCGATTTTTCGCGGAAACTCAGCGCGAAAAATTTGCCCGGGAAACTTGTCCGCTTGCGGATCGTCATTGTTCGCGTGTGCGCGGCGCTTTAATCAAAATGTGCTCGCAGCTGCGCGAAAAAACCGAGTTCGGCGATTTTTTGACGACGCCATTGGATCGTTACGTTTAATTCCTCGGCATAAAACACGGCTATTCTTCCGACGTGTTCTCGCCGTGGGGTCGACGTCTTGTCGCCCTCGCCGAGGCTGCCCCATTCATCGATCTTATCGTTAACGGCTGAAATGTGTAAGAATGAATCGATGAATAGGGCCGAGGGAATGGTTCGTCGGCAGATAATGAAGATGCCCTGCCGCCAGTTACTCGGGGATTCCGTCCGGCGGAATCCTTTATCTATCCCCTCGTCCGTTTCTCTTTCTTTCCCGGGGAAGTTTTTGCCTTCAGTCATACACACAATGGATATATCTAGCGATTGATAAAAAAGATACTACAGCGGCGAAAACTTGTCTCGCGAGAGAGTCCCGCGAGCGAATCTCACCGAGGAAAAGAATTATAACGAGCGCGTTACCTTATACCCCGCGTTTTCATCCTTCCTCCTCTCATTCAAGATTTACAATTTACGAGATATTATTAAAAGACCAACTCAATCTCCGCGCGATTTTATCATGCGCGCATATTTAGGGGCGTGTGTTGAAATTCGTTTACCTCGGCGAATGATATTTCAGCTGCGATCGTGAAACGAGTCCCATAATGAGACCATTAATGATCCGGGATATTCGGTGAAATTGCACTTCCACGCGTGCTCTTGCGAAAATATTCAAATTAAAATATTATAATTCCATAATTATAATATAAATAAGCTGCGAAATATCGAAAAACCCGATTCGCGCGATCCCGATCGTGCGTAATAAAACTACAATGCCATTATCTCTCGTTCAGCGTGAATTATTCGTCGGTTATCGAGGCCGAGTGGCAAGCCGAGAAATTACGCGGCCGATAGAGTATTAAACGTATATACAATACAATTATCCGTATTCACAAATCGTCCCGCAATGAATGACGCAGAGCGCCGTATACGCGCTCCAAGTACGAGTTCGCGAGACGGCTGCGTTAACGTCGCTCAGCTTCCGACGATTTTGCTTTCGCCGTTTCGCCGCGTAAGCGCGACGTACGTAACTTTGCCTCGTGTTGCGACAGTACCTACTTTATGTCCGTGGTATCATTATGCGCGCGTACATCACGTCCCGATATCCCACACGTCGCTCCACGCACAGCTGTAATTATACTCGACGCGACAGAGAGAGAGAGAGAGAGAGAGAGAGAGAGAGCGGTTGTGAAGCCCGCCGAGCGAATGGCGAACTCGCTTAAAATTCGATCAAACAGCAAGATTTCGTACCGGCCTCCTTCAACCACGGTCCACGACCGCTCGAGGAAAAGAGACACGCGCGAAACGAACGAGTTTCGCGAGCGTGACAAACGCCGCAACGGCCGACACGTTGCAAATATTGTTGTAAATTTTACCGCAGCTGCGAACGCATCGCGTATGCAAAGGCCGGCCGTGCGGTGTTGCGAGCATGTTTTAATGCGCGATTTTGCGAAAGCAAAATGCGCGTTTTTCGACACCGCGTATACACGCACGATACGATAAAGATTTCATTGCGATCGCGTTCCCAGCGGCGGCGCACTGCTGGGGGTTTTATGGCCCGTACGTTTGAAATTTCAATGGAAACCCATCTCGGCGGCGAGTCGCTCGGAGTTAACGGCATTCGCGTTCGAGACTCCCTCGCTCTCTCTTTTTCAGAAACAGCATCGCGCGTTAAGACTCACGGTAAAATATTTTCGCAGCGACAATCGGCATGCGCGCGCGCGCGCACGTACCGCGTAGATCTCGGCAGATCTCGGCTCGCGCTCGCATGGCGATTGCCGACTCCTGCCTCGCGATTTCCCATTGAACGCGCATACGAAGCCCCCGGCCTCGTAAGACGTTAAATCCGCCTTTTATGGAAAAAGCCTTGGCGCGGCGCATCGACGCAGACGGTGCGCCGCCGCGCCATGTCGAGCCACATTGCTGCAATTTCGCTTCTCCGCCCTCCCGCCGTCCCTCGACCGCCTCCAGCCTTCCAGCGTGTGGCCGTGGCGGCCGCATTATCTTCCTTCGGACTATTAACAGTCTTATGCAAATTTTGTTTGCGACCCGCCGGCGTTGTCGGCGAAAAGGGAACTCCTGCGCGCTCCTGTTGCGCGCTACGAATATCCGCAGTGCGCTCTAATGCCATCGGCACGGTGCGGGCGAACGGCGGAAATTCCGGGCGGAAGCACCGCCAAGTGTATTTTCACTTTCGCGCAACCGGAAACGAGCGGACTACGGCAATTTCGTGCGGGCGGTTAAACGCGCGGAGCTCGGCGTTGCTCGGCGAATCACCGCGAGGCAGAGAGAATACTTTGATGACAGCCGGTCCACCTGCGCTAGTTAGACTCAATCGCGAAAATTCGGCGTCAAAATGAAGGTGTCGCTCGTACACGCTCGTCGGGCGCAATAAATACGATGCGAAATCGAGACACACGCTCGGTGTGAAAGCAATTCGCCCGGATAAAGCGATTTACGCTGAGAACACTCTATGTGTAATTTTTTCGAAGGATTGTGCGAGATTTCCAAGCAAAGAACCTAAATAAATGTTTGAGAACGAAAGTAAGAGAAATGCAAATGTTTGCGCACTCCGACGTGGGTGTACTTGTATTTTCGCTGGTTACTCGCGCGCGAGTCAATAAGTGTGTGTTCAGGAACTGGGTCTCCCACATCTCCCCCCCCCTCTCTCTCTCTCTCTCTCTCTCACTTTTTCTCCGCCTGTTTCTCCCTTCCGTTTTGCTCTACCATGTGTATTCCTTTTCAAGTTGATAACAGTCATTTATCCAACGGCGACTCGCACTTTTCACCTTTCCCCGCCGTCGCGCAACGATAAGAGAAATTTAAATTCTTTATCAACAGTAAAGTAGAGTTGGACAAGGTGAGATGTGCCGGTCAGGCGAGCGAAATTGCGGCGGCAAGCTGCGTGCTGCAAACTAGTCGCAGCGTGAAATTGAAGTCTCATGCGGAAAGTATGGCTAACCATGAAGTACACACATACCGTTCTCGCGGGACGACGAGTTTTCATACTTATATCCTGCTGTTGCAAAATTCACGGAATTATTTCTACAGCGTACAACGGCGATTCGTCCTGGCACCTGATGCACGTTATGTACAACGTCGATAGATAAGTCTAATTTCACGTAAGTAATTTTTCCAATGTCTCCTTAACCCCTTCCGTGGCAGAGCAAAATTCAGTAAAATGCATTGAAACCGCCCCACAAAGAATGACGGGGCGGATTTTTTCAATAATTTGTATACTTCAGTTTTTTTGACCGCTGAAGCCGAATTTGAGGTCAAAATATAGAAATTCACTAAATGTTTAACCTTGCCACTTACCGGCACGGTTTTGGCTGGACGCACCGGTGCGTCCGTGCCACGGAAGGGGCAATTAACAATACGCTTTATAGATAAACAAAGCTGGACAAAGCTCTCCCGCTACCATAAATCCTCGACGCGTACCAGATTGGACGCGCGCAACCGCGATAACGCGAAGATAAGAGAAGCCGAATATTGATGATTCAAAGACATAAATCAGAGTCTAAGCAACTTCGAAACGCTCGTCTCGGTGAGAACGTCAAGAAACGAGTATATATATTTTGCTCTTCGAATCGCGCTCGCGAAGTTGCGAGGGAAACAATGGGGCGATACGAAAGTCTGAAAGGAAATCTCTGTGCGCCTCTTTCTCTCTCTTTCTCTCCTCCTTTCTCTCTCTCTCTCTCTCTCTCTCTCTCTCTCTCTCTCTCTCTCTCTCTCTCTCTCTCTCCCTCTCCCTCTCCCTCTCCCTCTCCCTCTCCCTCTCCCTCTCCCTCCCTCTCTCTCTCTCTCTCTCTCTCTCTCTCTCTCTGACGGCGGTCTACGTATTTTATTTACCGCTGACACTGACATTTTTCCGAGAGAACGTTTCAGCATCGAGCCATTGTTAGAGGAGCAGTTGTAACCGTGAGAGGGAGGGAGGGAGGGAGGGAAGTTGGACAGTCGCTCCATTCAACTGTAGTTACCGCGTGAATCGAGCGCCGAGGAGCGATTTAACACAAATTAGCTTAGACACACGTACGGTCACGAACCTCGGCAGTGTCTCGCGGGATAAATCTAAACTTCGACGTGACTGTCGATTTCACGAGACGACTACATTCGCGCAACTGGGGAAAATCTACAAATTTCGCGCAACTCAACCGGCTCTCTACCGCTACTCGCAAATTCTCCCAATTCTACGCCGTCGTTACGAGGGTCTCGCGTTATCGCACGCCCTGTTGGGAATATCTCTCGTGTAATCGATTACGCGAAATGTTCACCGGTGAAAATATAATTACTCCAATCGGTTAATCATTGCCGTGCCCATGAGCGTTGTAGCAAACGAATAATCCACGCATATACGTTTCGAAAAAAAAACACCACAGTTTGTATTCCACCGTTGTGTATATCCTGATAAATTAATTCCAATAGTACGCAACGAGCGAACGAGACCTTTTCCCTGTTTATTTTCAATTTCACGACGGACACTCCGTGAAGGGAAACACAGACGTTTGCGAGAGATCGAAAAAATCGACCGGTCTGTCCAAGCAACTAATTATCGGCACGTACGTAATTATCGACGGCGTCGTTAAGCAGATAATTGCATGCGTTCCACGGCCTCAAAGGTAGATCTTGATGAGTCCGTTCCGCCTATCTCCAGGCGATTCGTATCAATAGTGTTTGTTGATGATCTTAACTATCTCACAGATTCGACCATAACGTTGCACAAATCAGCAGCGAATCACTGAGCCAGGATCGAGCCCCGTGCTGTCGATGCAGCTCACCCCTGAGAATCGAAATGCACATGAATTCCAAACAACGTTCAGCTTCGGCTCACAGGCGTGATGTACATACGCTCCCATCCGCGCGCGTATCACGTTACGTCGGCCAGGAAGGGAAGGTAGCTTCAATCAACTCGAGACTCGTAGCGCTAGACAGTCAACCGATCAATCATTAATCACCGACTCGACCGACTGGCGACCGCTGCGAATTGGCTTCATCCTGACACATATTGCCTTGCAATTCCGCATCAACTATTGTAATTGGTCGTGTAACGCCGCCTTGTCGTAACAATAGCCTTGGATTCTAGCGGGATAAACGACGAGAATCAATAGGTGCAATAGGTTATATCCGCGTGCTCGCCGGCGAACGAGTACCGCTGCTACACCCGCTAACACGCTTATATTCGACCACTTAAATAATAACCCTAGGCGCGCGATAACGATCGGGCTTATCCCAATCGGACAATAAAATGTAATTGTTCGATAAAGCTGTTGCCAGCCAATTCAATTAACCGGCAGTGAATTTCTCCGCCCGATATGTACATATACATATATATTAAAGTCGGATGGAACAGTCAGTTTTCCAGGGCTAACACTGCCGCGGTTACGTGTCGATCGTGTCGGTATCGACAAACGCACGATGGGGGAACATCGCACTCGACGACCCGCGAGAGATCCAAACGCGGCCTGGTCTGTTAGCACTCGATATAAATGTCGATTTTGTTAATTGCACAAGCGGCGCTCTCTCGCGGCGTCTGCGGTCGTATCTGGAGCTGCTCGTAGATTCGCGCTCGTAGATTGCCTTGTCGTGCTCGACTCGAGAGCTGTCACTTCGTAGACGTGACTCGAAGCCGAACACACCGTTTCGAGAGAATCATCGTCGTTTTTAGAATTCAAGTGTTCCTTTCCCCGTCGCTCTACACATACGGTTACCGTTGCATACGCGTCGCTCCTCCTTCCCTTTTTCTTCGTCAAAAGTTTCACTTTTAGTTCCAATCTCATCGTCGCGAGGGATGCCGTGTATAAAATTATTTCGCGAACATTGTTCATTCGCTCCACACACAGGGAGGCGTCTCACTCTTCTCTTTTTGCCACTCGCGTGCGCGTGAAGCGGTGATAATTACATTTCGCGAGAATACAGGTCTACGTCATTTTCTAGCAGTTTGCGACGCGACCAACGGCGAAGGGAATTAACACGTTTTTCCGTTCGCGTAGTACATTTTTGCGCACGGCGGCGTGAAATTCGCGTGGGTTCAAGCGCGCGCCCCGTCGCAATCTCGATGCATCTCTCTCTCTCTCTCTCTCTCTCTCTCTCTCTCTCTCTCTCTCTCTCACGGCGACGCGAACGAAAGATTGATCTCCGTGCAGCCGGCGGCATGTGCACGAATAAATTTAAATCGCGCCGAAGCTGAAAGCGTGTAGGTGCGAGAGGGTAACCGCGAAGCGCCCCGTGCTCGCAATAAGAACAATATGCCGCCGCGCCGCGGCTGCTGCTACGTCACGCGCGCGCGCGCGTAGCACTGTCGAAATTAAATAACAAAATTCACGAGACATCAGTCTCTCTCCGCGCGGCTCTGATCTGATGAATATTGAATTCCGGATCGGCAGATCGCCGAGCTCCTCGTGACACGCGCCTCTCTCGCTAATCTTCCGCGTTGTTGCTTCGCGCGACTTCAAAGGAAAAACCCGCGAGCGCGCGCGCATGATTAATAATCTCGACCGCGCTCGAGGCGATATAAACATTGTAAGTACTGACAATAGCGATAGCGCGGCGTTATCGGAATGATCGATGGAGACCGATATCTCGTTAACCACCGATCCTCGTCCGGTAATGTCGAGCAATTTCTCGCGTTTGCTCCAGGAGAGAAATTCAACGCTCGCTCCACTTTAATAAAACATCTTCGCGGCGTTTCCGAGCGTTACAGGTGCTGCATAATCGAAAATGGAGCCGCGTAATCGATCTCTCTTCCCTGTCCTCGGCGCGCACTTTATCCCCGGCGATACTGCTTACCCTCCCGCTTCCCAAGCCCCTGCCGCGGCTCGCGCACCCTTACAGTGCGCCAACTTTTTCTCCGGTATCGCGTTGCGCTGAAACAAAAGTTCGACGAGGAGGGCGATATGGAAAATCAATGCCCGTCGACGAGCATGTACGTGCATTTCGTCGCGAAAAAATCGAGAGAGGTGCCTCGCCTCGGGACTCGGAGGGTGAGATTACTCTACACTCCACTCGTACTCTCCACGTTTTCTCTCGCTCTCTCTCTCTCTCGCGCGCGCGCGCGCGTGCGCGCGGCTAATTCCCCGCGTTCTTGTTTTTTTCTCTCACGTATTTGTCTCTGTCTGAATTAATATACTTCCCCGTTTAGAAATGAACGCGCACATTTACGCGTGTTTACGTGACACGGCGTCGAATCCGTTAACAACTTCATCGCGCGGTTGTGTGGTGCGTTTTGTTTGGAAAATAGATTGAAGCTTAACTATGTTAAACTAGAAATTATTCCTGCGACGCACATACATGCGCACATGCAGTCACGCCCGTTCTCTCTCCACGAAGAAAAGGGAGAAAAGGGACTTGGAAGGCGCGTTTCACGGCTCGCGCATATTCGAGACATCGCGGCAGAGCCGACACGCGCGCGATCACCCGATCCCGCGATCTCATGGAGATCGTGTCTATCCGTTCGCTGAAAGAAACGTCCGATTGTCAGCGCGGATATCCACTGGGGAGATCAACAGGTCTTAATGGCTTCCGCAATAACGCCGACGGGTTTGCTTTCCTTTCGCTCTTTCACAATTAGCGCCGTTATTCGGCGAAACTTGGCCGACCTCTGAGCGACGTCTATGCGCGAGAGAAAGGGGATGTGAGGAACGGCGGTGGAGGACGAGGATGAGCGAGGGGCGGGGAGGGGCGGAAGATACAGGAAGAGAAATTCCCCGAAAGAGTTTACCCGCTGGTGGAAAACTTTTGGATTTACCAAAGTCCCCGTACGCTCGTTTCGCCACGGGAGAAACTGCGAACGGAGGGGATATCGAGCGTTTACATCCCAAGTTAAAACAAACTCTCACGGCAATTCCGCGCTTTACTCGCTCCGGCTTTGCGCGCTCGCTACGCTGATAACGAAGAAACGCGAGTTCACGCCGAATCAACGGAAATATATAACGTCTGAAATTTCCGCGTTTCGTTAATCGGAAGCTCGTAATAACGAGGCCATAAATTACGGAACGGCGTTTATAAACGCCGGGCGCGTTTATATTCCAGAAATGCAAAATGGAGAACCGTCGGGGAGCGCGCTCGCGCCGGAGTTCGTTTTCTAAACTACGTCCACGACGTCGAATAAAGGCTTTGTTTTCAATTTTCTCCTAAACAATTACCCTCCATCGGAACGGAGTATCGAGACGCGGCATGAGCGTAACGAGAACTCAGCGCTTCAATAGGGAGAGATCGCGCGGCCAATCTTAGGGCAGGGAGGGAGGGAGGGAGGTGACTTCCAATTAACAGTTACGGCGGGAAACTATCGAATGGGGTTGGAAACTGCGTAAGACAGTGGCGCGACGTAAATTCGACGCCGCTTTTGTTAGACGGACGATATTACCCGAAGATAGGGAGAGAGAGAGAGAGAGGAAAGAGCGTTCTCGAAAAATCGAATAATCGATATCTGAAACACGATGCGTCGTCTCTGTTATGGAAATTGGCTGTAACCGATATCATATATTAACGCGGAAAATCCTGCGGGAAGTGCTAGCCATAGTATAAACCGATCTTATCGGATGAAAATTGCGCGGGCGCAATGCGTCGGCCGACGCGACGTTAATGGACACTAAGTAACCCCGCTGACGTAACGGCAATTTCCAACAACTGTATGTGAGCGCGAGCATCGACCTACTCACCCCCGCACACGTGGCACGCGTCATGTAAATTGGGACGCTAATTAGGACACTGTGACGGTGACGATCATAATCGTGCTAATTTTAGTAACAATGATAATGATTGCGACCCTGTTCCTCTCTTCGTTGTTCATATCTTCGTAACTAACATCCGGACAACTCTGCTTAAATATAACTGTCCGCTACTGTACACGACGCTGTTTGTTTGTTTCTCGCGTACAACGCATTCGTTAGAGAAAGAAATCCACTGACGAGATCACTCGAGCGCTCGTTCAGATCGTTTGAGATTTTACGTAGACAGTAGAAGGTAAAGAAACGCCGTGAGACACATCGACGCGCATGTTTAAGAAAAAATGCGCGATGCAGCGCGCGGCGCCGCATTTCTCGGAAATGTCTGCGCGTCTGAAACCGCTGTCCTAAGGGCTGGCTGTCACAACGCGAGATAATTACGCATAAAAATAGATTGCACGGCCGAGCGACCCTCCGTGGCACGAGCGACGTGAAACGCCTATTATCGGCGTAGGAAACTGCCGCTGCAACTGCAGCGGCCCTCGCGATCTCGGAATCGGAAACCGTGGCGCGGGCGGAGGGGTGCAGCGGCGCCGATAAACAATCCGCGCGACAATTTATAATTTGCGACGTCACGGTTTTATTGTGCCATTAAACCGGCGACCGTTACCCCGTCGGCGAGGCCGACGTTAAAAGGAAGCATTTACGGCAGCCGGCCGGCTCTTTCCTCGCGCCGCGCCGTGTAGCGCACAGCACGACGCTCGCGATGGCCGAGCGGAGTCCTGCGCGAGAACAAAGTGGACTAACGATCGGACATAAATGTCCGATAACGTTCGACCGTGTAATGCTGGAATCGAACAACGAAGTATTTATAACAACGCAGCTAGTGTATTTACAGACGTTGTAAACATGATATTTCCTTTATTATATTATTCCTATTATATTATTCCTATATTATTATATTATTTTCAGCGCGAGGAAATCGTGCTTTTCTAATTTGCCAGCGTATCCATCGAGCACATCTTGTCTCCCCCCCCCCTTTTTCCGCTCGTCAACTTAGAAGGCTGAAATTCACGATTTAAGCGCTGAAGGGTTAAATTAAACCCAACTGCAGGTCATTTTGTATCGCAGTTGTGATTTTTTATTTTCTAACGAAAGTTATGTTTTTGAAAATAGAAAGGAAATACTGAAATATCCGCTATACTTTTGTTCGCGTGTCATGAAGACATGCTGATAAATCTCTCCCGAGCGGATCATCACCTGGTACGCGCATAATTAGAAAGGTGCGAAAGATGAAGTAACGCGAATGCGCCATCTCACTCGCGTTACCCCGTAGGAATTTTTAAGACGCACCATCTCGCTATTTTGTAAAGAAGCATTCGACGTGCCGCGAACACGCACTATACAGGAGCAGCATTAATCTCTTATCCCGCGGCAATGTCAATACTTTGGAAGTAGAACAAGCGATATTATTCCGCGGCTTATGAGAGGGAAAGATGGGGGCGAGGGCGCCGCCTAGAGGAGTCATCAAGCCCGCGGAGAACAGTGTAGCTCGTCCTAATTCCAAAGTATCAATACGCGACGAGCTTGTAGAGCTGCGCGCGCGCGCGCGCAAGAAGTCGTGCATGTAAAAGCGTGCAAATGCTGAAAACCGAAACGCACGGTTCCGGAACGCAATCCTAATCGGTCACAGCGGACCACCGCGCCGAGTCTAGCTCAACCCGAACCGAATCACTCGAGAGTTAGTTTCTATGGGACACCAGTTGAATTGGGCGTCGCAAACCACCGAAAAACCGATCGCCGCCGCGCGTCTAAAAATCCGAAAATCGCGCCCTTTCAACCGCGTTATTATTTCAGCGGCACACGTCGAGCCGGACTCGGCCGCATTATAAAAACGCTTTCGTAATTGCGAAAGTTAATTCGTTACCGCGCAATATTCCGCTAAAAGTTACTTAATTTGCGTAAACGCGCGCACGTGCGCGTACATACGTTCGTACGATTTTATCTCGTCGGCCTAGCGTCAGTTATTTTTTTTCTTTTTTTTATTACACGGTAGTAACGCGAGGAAGTTCCGTTGCTGAAATTCATTATAACAAGTACCGCGCAACATATTGCTTGACGAGTTGCGAATACTTCGCGATCCATGAGATGCGGCGCCGTGAGACGAACGAACACATGTGAAGCTCTCGCTATAACGTTGACGATAGAGAGAGAGAGAGAGAGAGAGAGAGAGAGAGAGAGAGAGAGAGAGAGAGAGAGAGAGATGAGTCGCGCATGATTAATTTTCGTAATTATTGATTGTTTCTTTTTACCACACAAGGCCATTAACTATCTGAAAACTTTCTCAAGTTCTATAAAAAATGTGTCACAGTTATTATACAAATTATAATTATAATATTAATCCGATAACGATACGTGTCGTTAACGATTTTTCTGCAATATTTCTCTGTTTGAAAAAAAATTTAACGTATAACACAACGTCATTTTTAATACAAAATTTCAACGATCTTCTTCTTGCTGGGGCAACAAACCTAATTTCACTTGACCGAAGTAAAGCGTCGGTGCAAATTCGAAATTATGCCACTGTCGGTTCGAGCTCGCAGATTGCGAATAATCTGCTTATCCCCGAACATTCTTCAGGTGCAATCTTTCAAAAAAAGGCGTCGCTAAAAGCCACCACCTAGACGAGACAGAGCGGCTCGCGTCCGTATTTCGAACTCATCTCTTTCTCCCGGCTCCCTCCTTCTATCAGCGAACACATAGAATATGACACCGCTCCAACAGCTTCAGGCTGCAGCAGCTGGTGAACGCGCGAATATAAGAAATCGACCGGTTCGCGTAACAATCATTCCTCGCTATAATTTCGATCAGCTCATTTTTAGCTGTTGTTCTTCCCTAGACATCGTTCGACAGCTGTATCCTTCGATTTAGACCGGACCGACGCGATGCAACGCCCGAGAAAATGGAGTCGTCGAAAAAACTACTACACACAAAGAGCTCGGCGCGCAGCTCTTGAACTTTCTTCTCTCTTATACGACGTTCGCGACTCTACCTGTCGCGATCGCTGTCGTCTCTCACCGTTTCGATCGCGTCTGTTGACTTTACTACGTCCGCATACTCGATCGCATGCCTTTCGGTATAGTCTGCGAGTTCCTCGGCTAAGGCGTGTCAGCCATTTTCGGGGCCACAAGCCTGCATAGTCGTGGAATAGTCGCGAGTACTGCGGCGCGATTCGACATACCGCATATCGAGTATGTTTGGCGGGAAAACGGGGAATTACGGGCGGACGAGACTGCCCGGAATCCGTCATCGGCGACCATAAATCTATTATCGGACAATGAGACAGTTAACCGGGTCAGACGCGCCGTATAAGAAAGCCACCGCCGCGACGACACGAATGCGAAAAGCGATCCCGATGAACCGTGAGACGCGTAGAACGGCCAATTCATTGCGCTTCTTGCCGCCTTGATCCTGTGCGCGAGTCGTATACCTTCTTCGTAAAAATTCTAGTCTTAAGCAGCGGATATCCTTATACAATATATGTGCTCCCGCATAGATTATGTCACTGGGCCTTCAGATCTCTTCCCTCGAGGAGGTCGAGAGCTCCGCGCTCGTAAAGTTCACGTAATGGCGGCGATATCTAAGAATTCGGTCACATTACCCGACGAGAAGCTGGAAGCGCGAAATGACGCGAGGAGAGAACACGAGACGTGAACTTTGACGATTTACTGATTTTCTTCTTCCTTCCTCCTTGCCGAGAAAATATATTAAAAGTGTCGAATGAGTATGCATCGCACGATGGGCCACGTAGCTCGCGTTTACGTGATCGAAATGTCGTAAAATCTCCCATTTTCGTTTAGTTTTACAAATTACCTTCGTTTCCTCTCCAAGTTTGTCCGAGTTATCGAGAGTCCTGTACATCTCAAGACATCTCCGGAAAGCCGTGAAAGTTTTCAACGTCGTCGTAAAACTATCGTTAGTATCGAGAACTTACTTTTAACGCGCAATTAACTGCTCCGATAGCTTATGTCGGTTTGTGTCAATTGCGTATAGGCAATGACGTACATAATGCGTGTACATATGCATAATATATACAGAAATACAATCTACTGGGAAGTAAAATTACCGGCGATATAATTGTAGAATTTATACAGCGTTAATAACACTAAATTGTTCATTATCATAATAATAATTTACTAACGGTAATATCGTCATGAACGTTATATACGCAATTAATCCGCGTGAAAAGTGGGACGTCTCAACGCACGCGCATTGTCACTTATTTCCACAACGAAAAGCGGACCGAAATATTTCGCTTACAGAAAAGCGTGCGAATGTAACGCCGCTGTATACAATCGGATTAACGAATTATTATATCCATCTTTTTCTCCCTCTTTCTCTTATACCATGGTATACGTATACAAGTGATCTTTCTCGTAGCTTCTCAACAGAATCTCAACAGAAGATACTTCCCCGTGGAGAAGTAGAAGAAGATAGAGAGATCCTCGTAGAGATATTTCGTAGAGGTATGTCAAGAAGATGCCGTGAAGACCACGAGAAGAGAAAAATAACTCGACGAGCGAAGCCGATGCGAAACATCGGACTTGCGATAACGATTCGTTGAGATCGTGCTGAAAATCGCTCATCGTTTCGGACAGTTATCCTACGGCGGCTTCTCGCCGCGGCAAAGTGAAGCCAAATGCGAAATAACTATCGTTACCAGGGACCAAGTGAGATTCATACTCGGAAGCTTCGCTATGCGGGACGGCGCGAAGGCACGCACTGCGACACAAGTAACATTCATTCTGTACATTTCGGAATTGCGCAGCATTCCGGGTGGAAGTCGACAAAACCGTGATATAAACGTAACGCTTGTAACGCGGATGAGACGCGGAACAGAAACAGAAGGCATTGACATCAGATTCAAATGCAACCAGGAAACACGAGGATTCCACTGCACAGCTTTTCAGATCTTTTACAGCCTGGCCGTTGCGCCGTCTCTTTTGCACTCGCCGCTAATTCCGTGGAATGTCTTGCGTTATCGTTGATACATCGCGTCATTAAATTTTCGATATTCAAGCGAATAATACGGCAGTGAGCACGTAAGGCAAATGAATTGCCACCGCGAACGGACATTTCGCAAATCGATTTCTTTGATTTCGAGAAACGCACCAAGCGGACCTATATCGCTGAAGCCGTTTATGAGTGCAGCACGTGTACGTAGTGCAGGATACGTGTGCAGTTAAAAGATCACACGGGAAAATTAAACGAAACTCGCGTTTCAGACTGGCGATATAAGGGAGGATATATTTTCCAAATTAAATACAAACGTAACAGATAAATTGTAAAGAGGAAACAGCGGAGCGCTGTGTATCAGAAACCGTACGGCAAGTTTCGCACAAAGCAATTATGTAGGAGTCGCTTTTTCGTGTTTCACGAACGCCAACGGCATAGCAAACAACAGACAAAAAATGCCAAACAAATTTTTGCAAAGAGTTATTTATTCGCGATTCTCTTACCGTTTGATAATTAAAATAGACACGAAATTTATTCGCTTTTATCGCACTGGCTATACGTCGGGCTATGCGCTTTAATCATGCCTTCTTCGTCTGTAGCGTAATAAAGCCGTTTGATGCGAAGAGTCGCGAAAAAAAATGATCTAAATGCACAGCGCGGTGGAACCACTTTGGCTAATTTCTTCATTAACCTCGCGGCACAATGGAGCAATGCTCTTTCATGAGCGCACAACGAACTCGTCCGGCACAATCCAGCCGCGACATAGCATTTAGGACCACCTGACGGCGCGGCTTAATTTTCGTTTCATTAGGCAGTTTATATCTCGCTCTTCGACATTGAAAGTAAAGTAATGCCGCGCACGATAAAGCGCGATACGATATGCAATCGAGGGCCGCGGTAAACGTGAACGATAACACGCGAACTTGGAGTCAATTTCACCAGAATCCTTATCACGTAACGAGCCGCGTTTAACGATCAACCGAGACATACGAGAGAGGCAATTTAATGCGCAGATGAGAAATTTCTGATCACTGTTTGTGCGCGAGAGACCGGTCCGTTTTTCTTAATCGATTAGACAAATATAACAGTGTGTGTGTGTGTGTGTGTGTGCAAAAAACGCGTGTTCGCGGTTATTTGTAGAATTTTTTAAAGATTTCTGGGGAGCTTTTCGAAAAATTTTGTCTTCTTGTAGGTGCGTGATCATCTCTCGAATTTGGAGCGCAATTGCAGTTTACACAGAGTTCGCACGTATAAAACGAAATTCCGTATCGCAAGCTTGACGACAGGATGATCGCGCGCCGTGAAGGATGATAATAAGATTATTCCGGAAGATTTTTGTATTGGAAATAAGCTTCTCCGAAAGTTTTTCCAGTAGATTCGATTCGAACGGTGTCCCTGTAAGTCTCTTGCACGCTCCTCTTTAAGTACGTTCAATAACAGTCTGGAAATCTTCGCCGAAAGTACAAAGGATTTCACGGTGCTCCGGACGACCTCGTTTGGCAGAAGGAACTTTTCTCGCGGAAAGCTCTCGTTACTCGCCAAAAAATTGTCTCAGACGTATCTTGAACCATTTGCGATCTCGGCACGGCATTCTCGCCGGGCCGAAAGAGCTTCTTTTAATTCAACGAGCACACCGATTACAAGCAACACCCGTGTACACTCTCATTGATCCTGTACCGCTCTCTCGCGACGATACCCAGAAGTATCAAGCAGCTTCCAACATTACCAGCGTCTCTTCGTTTCTTAATAAAAAGGGAAGTGTATGAGTCGGGCTTGGGTGCAGCGCGACAGAGAACTTACCGGTTTACCGAAAATTCATCCCGTCAATGACAAATCTTTCGAGCGCGTTCGAGCGCGAGCTCGTAACGAAGAACGTAACAACAATGAATTTCTCGCTACCTGTCCGAACGATCTTAATTAGCGCTGACCACGATTAACGCATGAAATATCGTAGCGGTCGCCAATGACCGGTATCGCGATAAATTAACGCGTCCGGTTAATTCACGTGCAAAACGTAATTAAATGTGTACAACAAATCAAATGCACGGCTGATAGAGAAGCAATTAAACGAGGTAAAAAGCAAACGCGCAGGAATTGTGTTTATTTGCAAACGTGCAATTTTTAGTTTGACTGTTGAGCACTCAAGCGAATAAAATAGCGCGCTATTAATTCGAGATGTTAATTAAATTTTTATTAGTGAACGAGTCACGAATAACTTTCGGCGGAAATAGCGAATATTCATTTCCTCCGAACGCACTTACGGGAAGAATCGATAAGCTGCCTGTCGATTGAAAATGTCGCGAGTCATCATTCATAATGACGAGCATGTGTATCAGATTAGAGATTCCATCGTGAAACATTGTGCGTATACGAGAGAATTAATTTGAAGAGGGAAGAGAAAAACGTGAGAGTTATTTATGGTTCAACGGGATATCACCTATCAACGACAGGATTAAACGATAATGACGATGATAGACACACGATAATAAATATGGACGTTATTATTACGGAAAGTCTGATTCGTGGGAAAGTGATAAGAGCATTAATGAAAGGAGACCGACAAGCACGCTGGACAAGGGCTTTAAGATGCCGGGATTCCGACGATGGAACAGCAATCGAAGGAATTTTTGAAACTCCAGCGATCTCCACTTTATGCTGAAAGAGCGGAAACTCGAATGATGGTTATGTAAATCGATTCAAGACAAGACATTTCAGATTAGCGCCAGAGTATAATTTTTCCGCTGCGCCTCTTAATTAATTCAATCACCCTCTGCTGTGCGTTTGCCTGCTATAAGAAACTCTCTCTCTCTCTCTCTCTCTCTCTCTCTCTTTGTTCTTGTTCTCGCGTGAAACCCGACGATACCGTGCTTCTTCTTGTTGCATGTTCCAAAATTCCTTCAATCTCTATCCATTTTCCGCTTAAACTCCCAGGGTGAGAAGTAATCGAAGTCCATAACCATCAGCAGAGAGAAGGCCGTGTGATAAATCCACTATCAAATTCCGTAAATCTGCAGAAATGGAAGTTGCCTGGCCAGCCCAGATATTGCTTTTGAAAGAGGGACTCGCAATAAACCGATTGGACTGCTGAAACATTTGTAGAGATATAGCGTCGTGTATGGTTCGATTCACGGAGTGCCATACACGATGGAAATAGCCGATGCTTCGTCACGCAAAAGTTTAATCGATCGAGAGTGCATGCGGAAAAGGCTGCTTCGTCGATCGAATCGAGCGTATAACACACACGCGAAGCGCTCGCGTCTCGACTCTTTGTGTGCCAGTGTCGGTGGCAGGGATATGGAAGTGATAGTCCGCGAAGAAACATATGATCAAACAGCTTGCTCGATGTAAGTCCGAGCTCCAGCCGACAGGAACATTCTCTCTATATTGCAGACGCAAGTGAGATAGAAGCGAATAGACGAGTTCAATCGGATCACGTTGCAATTGTCGCGCCAAGCGCCGCGACAGCCGGCCAGAAATTAATATCTCTCGAGCGCGCAGCGTCTTGTTCAAAATTCATCGAGCTGTTGTTCGAGGCTCATCTATCATCGCTTATCACCCTTCTCCTCTCCCCTGTTCCTCTCCCGATTTCACCAGATTTCCTCTCATCGCGCCTCTATCTTTCACGGAAATAGGCTGCCGGAATCATCTAGCCGATCTTCCTCTATTATCCCGTACACTTCGTTGCTGTAACTGTTCCTCGCAGAGCGACGATCCCGCCGAGATAGGGAACTTGAAATCGAGCCGAACTTCGTCATCACGGACGGTGTCGGGACCTACAATCTGGAAATTTACATCGCGTCCCGCTAAAATTCCCGTCGATAGCCGTAACATTATAGCGATAGGAAGAAACACGAACACGCGTCGAGTCGAACATCGATGCCCGCCGGTGTTTGCTCCGATGGGATTTTGTGACAGTCTTGGGAATATTGTCGGGGTGTTGAAACTTGAAACGCTCCTACGGTATCTCAACCAGCTATACAGACGTGCTATACGTCCGAGCAGTCGCGTCCGGACCGATAAAAGCGTGTGTATGCGCGCAAGAGGCGAACGACGGCAGTTTACGATCATGTCCGTCGCGTAATTGATCGAATCCATCGGGTCGAGAATTCGAAACACTAAGTGGACAATACGTAAAAGCGTTTTACTGCCGACTGATAGACCGCCATAAAGGGATTTTATTGCCGCGCTAAACACAGACGTACTCGCGCGCGCGGCACCGATACATTATTATCGAATGCGGCTTGACCCCACGGCCGTTTGTTCACACACGCGGTGGATTTTCGCGGTTTAATTAGAACTTGGCGCGATGGAATGAAGTGTAGAACGGGGCCAGATTCTCAGGCGAATTTACAGCCCGCGACGGGATATATACATATATATTAGCGAGCGTATTTCTCATTTTTTATCCCAGCGGAGGAATCGCCGCAATAAATCAAGAGACGGATTTACGACGTGGCATAGAAATTAAAGCCGAACGTGCGCGCGTAACAATTTCGATTCATGAATAAAAATATTCGTATTCGCAGTTGGGATTAGCACGGCCGGGCGCGGCGCTCCCGTTACTGAGCAGCCGAATATTCAGAGTCACGTATAATGTGTCCCGGTATCCGGCTGTATCCAGATACCCGACTACTCATCTATTACCCCCGGTAGATCCCCCGGTAATACTCGCTGACAAGTGTGTTTCCTGCCACAAAAAAAAAAGAAGCGTCTAAAAACATAAGTCTCCCGTCAGTCCGCACGACAAAGGACACGTAGCGACGTAAAACAGGGCAGCGTTTTGTCTCTGACTACTTAAAATCTCGTATCTTTTCTCGCCACGTTTTTCCCGAGGAGATTTCTAATAAGCAAGTTTTAACGAGCAACGTGCACATTCAGCTACACTGATTCGGTGTTGCGGCAAGATTTTTTATTATCCGCCCCCGCCCGCTGTGTGTCTCCCGGCAACCCTATCTGTCCTCGCAATCTGCTCGATTCGCGTAATCACATCAATATATTAATGATCTCAGTAACCGTCGATATTAATCAGGCGAGTAAGCAAGACTAATTTAACGGGCCGATGCTTCGACCGTCGCAGCTATAACCGCGCGAATACCGGACTCGTCGAAAATGACTCGCCCGTTTAATATGCGCGTCTTCGTCCCGCCTGTGTATCACACGGTCTCGACGCGGAATTTTTTTCTTGTCAGAGGAATGAACACCCCTCGCTCCCCCTCCTGCCCCCGCTTCATAATCTAAAACACTTTGGCGACGCGCGCAAGTGGATGGAAAACGGGTCGCCGTGCGCCGTGGCTAAGTGAGCTTTCATCCGCGTACAACGCGCTTTATTTCCCAAATTTATTCCCCGCTTCCGCCACCCCGGGCGCTTCGAGGACGTCGATTTCCGGGCAACGTACACCCCATGAAATACTCATGAGCGGCGAATAAAAATTCAGCCGCGCGCTCGTTTGCACACGCGAAACCCGGTTAACGACCGGCACCGTCGTCCTTAATTACGCATTCCTCGCGTACGCGCGCTCCATTCTTTCCGCGTTTCGCGAGGTGCCGCGACCCTGCCCCTCCATCTCCTCCCGCCTGTTCTCCACGTCCACAGCCGGCCCGGCAAAACCGAAAGATCGGCGCCGTCTACGGAAAGACAAAGGAAGCAAAAGAGAGAGCTAGAGAGAGAGAGAGAGAGAGAGAGAGAGAGAGAGAGAGAGAGCTGATGGACGAACCTCTCTCTCTCTCTCTCTCTCTCTCTCTCTCTTCCTCAGCGCGGTGCAACAGTAGCAGTAGCAACGTGGCGGGGCCACGATAAAAGCGAAAGAGGTAGGAAAAAACCGAAGGGCAGAGAAGAAAGAGACGGCGGCGGCGACGGCACGATTGTTCCAGTAGGAAAGCTCCGTCGGCGGTGCCAAAAGGAGTCGCGCGCGGCGTTTTCCCTTATCCTCCTCGACTGTCGCTGTCTTCTTCTTTCGCGACAATTAAGCTTAACGAGGCGCTGTTTGCCGGACGTATTTGAGGCGGCTTCCCACTTATTAGCGCCGGCACGGCGCTAACTCTCCACGGGACCCGTGCGCGGCCCGTGCGTGTTTGCTCGCCCGTGTATGTACCGCCGGCGAAGACGAGAGCGACTGAGGACGACGACGACGACGACGACGACGACGACGACGACGACGACGACGACGGCGACAGCGACGATGGTTAAGATTGCGCCGCTCTCCTAAACCGCGGACTCGCGTCTCGATGTGCACGTGAGCGCGTACACGCACGCGTTAGCCGACACTGAATAAACAGACGTCATTTACATACTCTCTTAGCCTTTGCTTAATTAGGGGAACGTGACACGTGGTTGACGCGTCATGGCTTCTGCCATTCTTCCTCTCTCTCTCTCTCTCTCTCTGTATCTCTCTCTCTCTCTCTGTCTGTATCTCTCTCTCATGCACCTTGGTCCACCTTCTTCCTCTCTCACTCGCTCTCGCTCACCTGGTCGCCTCGCGGTGAGCGAACCCGTTGTGAAATTCGACGGGCGTATCGCGGACCTATCTCGTCGCCGAATATACCCATCGCGGATTTTACTCAATGCGTCGTACGCTTTGAAATGTAGTCTGACTCGCGCGCGAGCGCACGAAGCTCGACGGAGAATTATAGTATACCATGGATCATAGTGACGGCATCGCGCAAACATTTCAAACCGTACGATGGTACGTCTAGTTTTATCTTTTTTTCTCTCTTCTCTTTTTTTCCCTCCCGAGCGTGATCGCGAAACGGAGTGGAACGGCCGCTCGCTCGTGATATGAAATTAGACGTCGCCGCCGCTGCCGTACGCTCTTATCGAGCACGTTCATACAAACGGAGATGATGCGTATTTCGATAGAGACTATTTAGGGGGAAGAGAGACGCGTTGTCGCGGACGGAGGCGAGAAACGACAGTAGAAAACGTAAGGCAAATCACGCGCGAAAGAAATGACGGGAAAAAAGAGCGCCAGCAGCGACGAGTAAGATTGGCGAATGTGGCAACGTCTTCCGCGTTCTGATATGCGGTTACGGCGTCTCGTTGATCATCGCCATCTGCGAATTCCTCCGGAATATACGGGAGGTCGCTCCGAGGGAGAAGGTGAGAGATCTTTTCCCTTCTCCATCTTCATTATTCCTATCCGTATTTCGGTCGCCGTCCTATCTGGTCGTCGAATCGCTTCTACCTAGAAGCCGAATATAAATGCGGGCCTACACAACCGCTCTACGAGAAATAATATCCAGACGGATCACCGCGCTCGCACGAACGCGTATTCCTTGTAGCGTAAAGCGCGCGACGAGGAGCTCGTCCTTAATCTCTGCGCCGCAGGCAAGAAGAAGGGAGGGATTTATCGACGCAGGCCGCTGAATCGATCATTCGTGCGATATGAGTCACAAGCGAATTAATCGGACAGACGCAGCGCGCGCGCCTTCCGCAATGCTCAGGACGATTCGAAGAATGCGACCCCTCGTCGTCTGTTTATACGAGCTTGGACCAAACGGAGTAGAACGGAAGGCCATTTTGTCACACGTCCTAGGATAACATTCTCTCGTGGCAAGGAGAAAAGTACGGTAAAGAAAACATGGACGATCGCCACGTGGAAAAGTGAAACGGAGAGAGAAAAATACACGCTGGGGAGACTCTCTTAACGACGACAAAGTTAACGGCGCAAAAAAGGTACGCGCGCGGTTTGACGAAGAGAAAAATTCCCGCTTCCTAACCGCGACTAAATTGTTTACGGTGTACAGCTGTCTTTTTTTTACTATCTTTTTTATCGGGGAAAGCTTCGACTCCTGGCAAATGCCGTCGTCACAACGGCACCGAACGGCCGCAACCCACCACGGCGCAGCCCCGGATGCGCGTTACATCCGTTTTCAGGAACTCGGCAACCGCGAGGATGTTTTCGCGCATAAAGTCGTCCTGCTTGTCATCCATAATGCCCACCTGGCTGGAGGCCGGAATCGTCGCTGTAGGTCCACGGAAGAATTCAACAATATTTGGACGCGATCACAATGCCGCTAACGAACCGTGCCCTTCGCCCATGGGATTTTCGCTCCGAGAAATCACCTGGAGCTCCCCCGGCGTCAGCGTCCTTCGGGAGCAGCGGCGGCATCTTTGTGTCGTTATTACCGAGAAACGTTTCCTTGTGTATCCGTCCACACCAATTGCCGGAGATGATCCCTCGCGTAAACGGCACCGCCGCCGCCGCCGCCGCCGACGACGACGACGACGATGACGACCGTGGGGGAAACTCGACAAATACGACGGAAACTCGTCGAAGATTGCGCTACCGAAGCGCACAATAAAAATTTGCGTCGGGGATCTTTACGATGTCAGCGACGAGCACGCGTATGAAAGAAAACTTTCAAAACTTTCATCGGAGACGTAAATCGCGCATTTGCCTTTTTAAGTGATTTGTGCCGTTTGCCGTTTTTTTCAACCTTGCTGGACAAGATAACGTGAAAAGGTGGATATCGCGGTGGCGCTTTTGCTGCTCGTAGAATGAATCCTGTCGAAAATGAAGCGGTATAAAAGCGTAAGGGATCAGCCAAAGAGGGAAAAAGCGTAATTATCTCGTCAAGCACCAAAGCGATATTGTTCTTTCGAACTCGCCGGCGAGTCGTCGCTTTTGCCCGTCGCCGTTAAAAAGGAATTTTCTGTTTGCGACGAAATGGCGGCTAAGCCTTTCGATGATAATGCGACGAAATGAGAAAAATACATCTCGACGCAGCGCGAAGCGAGAGCGGGCGGAAAGCCGCTCGAGGTACAATTAATTTTCGCGAGCATGAATTAAAATGCTTGAGAGCACAAAGTGCCGCGCCTGCGCGTGCGCGCCTACTAGCAGTTCGGTGATAAAGGTGTAAGGATATCAATTAATACTTCTTTTCATTACGGTAGTAAAGGCGCGTAACATGATTACGGGCAACGTTTATTGCGGCCGAACGAGCAGTTAACTGTACATCGTTTTCACGAGCGAGCGCTCGTAATCGTGCGCGTTTTATGAAACTAAAGTCCCTTTTTCTCACGGTCACTTTGACGTGTCTTTTATGAGCACCAGATGACCAAGTGACCGCACAGATTTAATACCTCTTACAAAAGGGGATACGTAATTAGCCAAAAAAGCCAGCCATTGCGGCGCGCGCGCGAGCAAGATCGAAGCACGCGTCTGCGTCTCTCATCGATGTTATTGATTTGTTTAAATCAAGTATGTAAACAAAGCATTCCTTTTCTTGCTTCACGAGCAACTCGGGGAATGCAATTTTCTTTTGATTTCCTTCCTTTCAGTTTCATATAATATAATTGTTAGCATTCATATATCGATATATATCGATATTTGTATAAATTTATATAAATTTAATTTGTATAACGGATATTTCTGTGCGACGCAATTCTGTCAAACGCAATTAGTCCAGAAAATGCGAGTTCCAAGCTAAGATCGCCGAGCCAAGGTTTATCGCGCGAATCTGTACTTCCACGAAACGCTATTACCGTCTTTTCAACGAAGATTAGAATCACGTCGCGGTGCTGTTCCGTGGCTCCTCAGAAGTGACGGGCGACTCCCGATACGCGGCTATTCAAATTAGCGAGAATTCCCTTAATCGAAAAGGAAATAAATTGTCGCGCGGGGAGGTTAATTAAGTCTTACGACCGCGGCCGTTATGCAGGTGCGGTTTGCATTATCTACTACGATACATCTTCATCCCCGCGAGATCCGCGAGACCGATCTTGATGCGCGCACGCGCTCTTTCCCTTCCCTCCTCTCCTTCTCTCGCATTCTCCTCTCTTTCTCTCTTATGCGCTTATACACGCGTACTTGTACCTACACGTGAGTGATTGTATCGCGGCCCGCGACGAAAACAACAGGTGCAGGAAATCACGGACCGCCCCGCTGTCGCTCCGCGAGATCCAGCCGAGTCCTGCTCTCCCGCCAGAATTTAGGACAAAAATGTAGATAGTTAACGAAACGTGTCATTACGTTAATCTGCGACATTTATTATTATTGATGCGGGAACCGACGGATGTAATCACGAGGCATGGCGCGCGGTGAGCCGCGTGTCGCGCTCGTTCGCGCGATCGGCTCGTTGAAGCGCTCGATGAGCGAATTACGCGAACGCGCACGCAACTCTTTATCGAGATCTCTCAGCGAGAGATGCTGGATGGCGAATACCGATGAGACGTATGATGAAACGCGTGCGTGTCGTTCGGCTGTATAGCTGCGTTCTCGCACAGGGCTCGCCCAGACGCACACTGGATCTATATCGATATATGGAAGAGGCATCGTTTCGCGATCGTCCCGCCAAATGAGAGTATTAATCACTCACGTGCGACGCACCCCGAAAGCTAGAGATTTCACGTACGTGGACCCCCTCCGCCAGTGTATTGGATTCCTTCGCGAGGTATTACATTCCGCCGATGCGGAAGAGATCCGGATCGAAGGACGGCGTTTATATCCGCAATTTGAGGAACGTGTCATCGGATAATCGCGCGACTTTGGCAATCGTCGAGAGGAATTTCGATGTAACTGTAAGAATCGCGACGATATTAGCGAGATATTATCGTCTCATAGTCCGGCGGAATACGTCACATTTTGGCGCGAGTCGGAACGTAGGCTACTTTGAGGCAACGATACACGGCGGACACGCAAAGCCGAGAGGTGTTAAGCGGGGAAAGGCGTGCCGATCTCTCTCTCTCCCTCTTCCTCTCTCTCTCTCTCTCTCTCTCTCTCTCTCTTTCTGCCCTACCCCTTGTCTTCCCCTCTTTCTCGCTCTGTCTTTCTTTCTCCCTCAAAAGCGCAAGGAACCGGTGCGAGAGCGGCGAGCCGCGGGAATTGAAATTGATTTCGGTCGACTTCCATTACTCAAAGGAAGAGGACCGGAGTACCGCGCACCGACAAAAGTCGCAGGAGCGATCCTACGAGGATAAGAGCCCGGGTCGCCCGAGGCATGGCCCGGTCGGACACGGGCGAGAGGTTCCAGCCGACCATGCCCCAGGAATTCCTGGCGCGTTTATCAACAAGAGAAAGAGAGGCAGTGTGAGAGAGAGAGAGAGAGAGAGAGAGAGAGAGAGAGAAAGAAGGAAAGAGAGAGAGGGGGGAAGGAGGAGAGAAAGAACGCGAGAGAAGGGTACTGTCCAGTGTCCACTACCCTTTTGCTCGCCGACGCCGGGACGTCGCGTCGCGTCGCGTCGCGTCGCGCCGAACCGAAGCCGGTCGACCTGAAACGGCGGCGCAGCGTCGCAAAATCTCCCCGGTGGACGCATGTCAGCTTTTCCATTGTGTCACACGCCGACGGTGTGCGACGTCGTTTTACGAGCGGCGGTTCGTCTGTCCGTGCGGACCACCCGGCAGGTAGTTAGATGCGACTTGGTGGACAATCTTCCGAAATCTCTGCTCGGCCTGGTACTCTCACGCAGCGCAAATCGCGCTTTTCTTCAGCCGACGTGAAGTGCTTTCGACCGATCGGTCAGCTTAGCCTTCGACATTCAGTCGAAACACGCGGCCGTGTTCGTTTGGCGGCCGACAAAAGGGAGGATTTCGCACGTTTCGCTATGTCCGCCGGCGTTTCTCGCGTCTAACGGACCTGTTAATGTCATGGAAATCGTAAGCCGCGGAACTGCTCAACCTGACACGTATTTCCGCTGACTTCTCGCTCGGCCTGATGCACAAACAGCTACAAAGCAAGCGAACAAAAAGCGAGTCTCTCGTCTCGGAGAGCACAATATGAGAAAAATAGCCGAGCGAAATAAATATCCATCGCAAGGATCGTCGCGCGCGATAGGAAGCGTGCGAGGGAGCGAAGGAACGGCATCGTACCCTCGCGAGTTTCTCACGACGGATCTTGACGAACGTGGCGATCCGGTCGAGATCGGTCGCGACGAAAGAGCACGGTACTCATTCATAGTTTTATGCCCACCTTCGGAATCCGGGTGTAGGAGACGTTTTAATGTCTCGACGCAGCGAGGACGTGCGGCGGTATGTCAGTATGCGAAGGCAACCGAGTCGAGGAACGAGAGGCGCGTACGATGGTATCGGCGCTTGTTAAGACGACTCCAGACTATCGCAGCGGGGCGCTTCCCTCGTCGGCGAACCTCCAAGAGAGCGAGAGGTTCCTCTTCGGCCTCGGAATCGCCGCGCGTCCGCAGACGGATCGTTAAAAAGTACGAGAAGTAATGGGGGCCCCGTGCCGAAAGTGGCGTCACCGTCTTTACCCGCTCGATGAATCGGGACGAGCTAGCAACGACGAGCGCCAAGCTCTTCGTGGTGAAAAAGAAAAAGAAGAGAAAAAAAAGAAATTCCGCAAGAGTCAGTCGTCTCAATCACAAACACGGAACGTCCAGCTGTAGATGTGACGTGTACGCGCACGAGGATCCTATCGCTGTCGCCACGTATGCGCTCTCTCTCTCTCTCTCTCTCTCTTTCTCTTTCTCTCTCTCTCTCTCTCTCTCTCTCTCGTCGTGCAAAGTGGGTTATAATTGAATAGAATTCACGGCATACACGTGAATATATCGTTCGTGATTCAGTTTCAAATTCTTCCTTATAATTCAGACAGAGCACCTAACCTATAAATAATTTTTTGAATAATAATTACATTGCATTTTGATATGTTTTATCTGGTAATTATTTAGAATAGGGGAGCCACCCCCGATTTCAATAATTCACACATATATTATTATTACTATTCTCCTTTAATAACATGCAACAAATTTTAGTTGTCGGTCGATACTGATTAAAAAGTTATTAACAAAAAAGTGTAATGAATAATAATCACGTATTGAAGTACCACGTGTCTTCTGTGGCATATTCTGTGTGACATATGTTATTAAGGACATCTTATTGAGTAACCTATTGTAGGTTTTAGCCGTCGCTCATTGTTTATTAAAAAGTTATAGATAAATGAAATTTTTTAATGCGAATCAAAATTCCGTATGGGTGTGCAACTTTCCACGCGAAACTAGGACGGACGGGGAGGGAGTATATCCCCTTATACACATATATTAGTGGTTATTACACAACAAAAATAACCACTAATACATAAGCTAAAAATTCATATGTTTAATAAATGAAAATGTCTCAATCATATGCACACACACACACACACACACACACACACGGGGGGTACAAGGGGGGCCCTCGGCCCTCCTCCCGCACCCTCCCCATCCGTCCTAGTTTCGCGTGGAAAGTTGCAAACCCATTTCCTTCAGCATGTAGACGTGTGTTTTTCTTTCGATGTATAACCAGTACAAGAAAAGTAAATAAACAAACCAAACGAAGAATATAATACGTAAATAAATCTCTATATACAGTGTTGTACAATTATTTCCACTGAAGACACGTAGTACTTCGATACCTGGGCATTGTTAATTACACTTTTTTATTAATAACTTTTTAATTAGCATCGACCGACAACTAAAATTTGTTGCATGTTATTAAGGGAGGATAGTAATAATAATATATGTGTGAATTATTGAAATCGGGGGTGGCTACCCTATTCTAAATAATTACCTTTTATCTTATACTTTTTTTATGTACGAGAGAAAGAATATATTAAGCAATGCACGATCTTCAATTAATAGGTCGCACCTTCCTTTCCGGTTATGCTAGAGGGAGAAATATTCGGCGTTTCATCACGAAAGTAATTTCTATCGTCCGCGAGAGCGGATACACGTTCGACGGCGGTGGACGGCGCATCGGCATAACGCATGTACGCGTGATCACGCCTTATAATCTTTCAACACAATATTCTCAGGCCTCTATAGGCCGTACCGCGTAAAAAATTTATTTACGACAATGCGTAATACGCTCATAACCATAACACGGGCAATATTCCCCCTTTCGAACGTCTGTTTTAGGCGTACCGCGTGCCCGCCTACTAGACATATATATTATAATCTGTTGTGTTTATTAGGCAGCGAAAACATTTCCACCGTGTTCGGGTCGGAGGCGGTAACTACAAAGAGAACCGGGACAAGGTAGTTTGTTAGAGAGCAGCTTGCGCGGACTAACACGAGCTACTTGTTTGCACGAACGCGGAACGAGCTACTCGGCTGTACGGGTTTACAAGCGCCTACACACGGCCGCTGCGCCCTTATCTTCGATTTAATTCCGTCTTTATGTGTGTTACCGACGTATTAATCGCGCGCCGGCCATACGAAAAGACTTCTACCGGAAATTAAATATCAAAGCGAAGATAAGTGTAACCCACACGCCCGCTTGCCTTTGCGTGCGTTACGAGAAGGACTACAATCGCGGCGCGCAAGTTGCGTATATGTAGACAGACTTGCTTTTTTCTTAAATGGCTCGTTGATTATTACTGCTAGCTCGTAATGAGACTAATCACGGTAAAAGTGATATGACCCGTTTTACTATAATTAACATTCAACAGGCGATATAATCTTTTGGTTACTATGTACGATTATTAGAAAATTAATCTCACTGATTGGAGAAATACATTCGAGTGGGAATAAAGAGAGAAAGAGAGAGAGAGAGAGAGAGAGTGGGAGAGAGGGGAAGGGGGGCGGGGGTCGCATTCCCAGTGGTTTTTCTACGAAGAGCAAGAAGGTTGCGTAAAATCCACAAGCTCGCTATCTCGGAGATAAATCGTCGACCATTATATTTCAAAAATAAATCACGGGAGGCGATGGATGGCAAAGGGAAGGGGCAGGGGGGAGCAGGAGTAGGCTCCTTTACGCACATGACAGAACCTGTGGGTGGTCCTCGGATTTAGACGGATTATTCATCCGAGCCACACGACTTCGTCATCGTCATCGTCGCCTTTGCACTCGCACGGGGAAGGCTTTCGGTTCGGCCGAAAAGCATTCCTCGGCGAATTCCGAGCGTATCGGTGCAAGTAACGCGGCCGATGGGCCGCCGACGCTGATGTTTCACGGAGTCTTTTCGTGGCGAGAGTGTAAAGTCGCCGGTATCTCGACTCGCCTCTTCCACTCGCGCCCTTTTTTATCCTCGTCGCGAAACGCGTACGTGTTTATCAGCCCCGGACCTGCAGTCCTTCATCCCCGCAGTTTCTGATAACGCGACCGGATGTCCGGATTCCCGAGGATTTGCCATGATGTTTCCGAACGTCTCCGCAAAATTTTGCATTTTTTCCCGCTTGATTTCTTCCGTCTCAGTGCTGCATGACACGACGCCGCGGCAGAAAATACAATGAAAAGTATACGCACGCGCAGGGAGCAGGGAGTATTATTCTTAATCGTTCAAAATAATCAAAACGATTCAATTTCGACACGCGAGTTTCACCGCGCGTACTCTATCATACTTCGTGCTTCGCTCTCGTCAAGTGACCTGCGATACGGAATAGCTCTCCACGTCTCTCGGCAGGAAGGGAGCTCTCGTGTGCGCGACGCCTTTTTCCGCGAGAAGAAAGATGACGGGGCTAGGGAGCATCCGAAGATCTCTCTCGGACAGGATCGGGTCTCCCGATTACCAGCGCGGTAATTGCAAAGCCGCGTCGGCATTTTGCGGACTCGTGGAAGCCGGACCGGCGGCCGCGCGA
Organism: Harpegnathos saltator; assembly: GCF_003227715.2. Lineage (NCBI taxonomy): Eukaryota > Metazoa > Arthropoda > Insecta > Hymenoptera > Formicidae > Harpegnathos > Harpegnathos saltator. Next base: position 1,297,184 of record NW_020230625.1, read on the forward strand.
TGCATTACGCGGCGCGATGCAAAAACCGGCATCCGCGCGCAAAGCATCGGGAGATAATCACCGCCACGTGACCGCCGCCAGGTCGGCCCCGTTTTTGCGGGCATTACGTGGCCCTAATCCGACCGAAGAGGCGCCATAATTACTACGCCCTGTTCGAACCTCGTCACCGTGCGTAATTTAATAAGTTTACGCGCGATGACGATGCCCCGGGCGGCCCCGAAAAAAAAGAAAAAAAAACTGCTCGTCGCCGCGCTCCCATTGCGCGCCCGGGTCCTTTAACGCACCGTTAATCGCGCATGCAACCCCGTTTGCGAGCGTCGCGATGGCGATCGCCGGCGACGACGACAAGGAGATTCGACTGTTATTTATAACGAACCGAGCTTCGACGCAAATGGCGACATCGCCGAATCAATCGGCCGTCGCTTGAACGAATAACATGATCGGCATAATCTCCGCACAAAAGAAATGGGAAAATAACAGATGAAGGAAAAGTCACGCGACTCGTTCTCTGAGGATACGAAGAAAGATGGTGTACATAAGAAATATTTATAAATCCTTGCGTGGGACATTTCGGACAATTTGACATTGTCTTGTCTGGAATTGTAATGATTCTGCTACGCTCGAGCGCTGCCTGGAGTTAATGTTTGGAGGTGGTCTTTTGATCTGATGAGGAATCAGGTCAATGTTACGCGCGTGACTCGCCTGCGTTGTGTTATGATCAACGTTCTATAAATCACCGATGAGAATGTTCCCTCTGATTGTCATTTGTTTTAATGTTACATCTCTCGACATCATCCGACGAGATTCTCCGTCGCGCTCCGGCGCGCTAACGAGTCGTCTCGTCGGTTACTCGACGTCGCGTTGACTTTACCTAACCGACGGTGATTTTCGGAAAGACCGAAAGTGTCAACTCTCGGCCAGGTTCGAGTGTTTCTAAGCGAAACTTGGTGGAAAATCGACGACATCTGCAAGTTTCGCTCGCGTGCTTCGCCGATGAACTTGATGAGCGCCGGCTGTTATTTGATTTTGTTGCGAGTTAAAACGGCGCTTCGCCGAGCCGACCGCCTCCACCTCTATCGATCCGCCGATCTTCGCCTGTAAATCTCAGTCATTTATAAACGCCTTTTAACGACCTCTTCTTTCCCGCACGAACCGCCGATTTGGTGCACGCGAATGCAAATGCCTTCGGCCGAATTTGTCGGGGCCGAGATCCGGCACTGTACGCACCAATGACAGCCTCGCGGACGAACGCTTCCTGATTGTGTGGCGCCTTCTTAGAACAGGTCTTTATCACTTTTACGAAGTGGCCGAGTAGTTTTTATTAATTGGATACCGCGCGGAGAGTAGCCTCGAGCACGACGCCCGCAATTTGTCTTCCTCGTTTCTCCCTTCTCTTCCCCCCCCCTCTCTCTCTCTCTCTCTCTCTCTCTCTCTCGTGAGAGAGAAGTCGGACCTTCCCCGTGACCTAATCTTCCGTTCTCATCGGTCCGTCCCATCAAACGTCGCGACGCGTTCCACGTGCGTTCGCCCCGACGAGTATGCAAATGCGAATATTACTCCGATACGACGAATAATAGTCGCGCCAGAAGAAATAATAGAATGTTAAAGCGCCGCGATATCACGACGATGCCGTCCGAGAACGGGCTCTTCGTCTCTCTCCCTCTCTCTCTCTCTCTCTCTCTCTCTCACTCCGTCACTCTCTCCATTGCTTTTATAAAACGGTCAAGTGGCCTTTATTAGCTCGCCACTTTCCGGAGTAATCTCGACGATGGAGAGGAATACAATTTATCTTCGTTACTTCTACGGGATTTAATCTCTGGACTTTTTAATTAAAGCCGCGGTATATCGTCTGTACCGGCTAGCCACCGCTGAGCCCCGCTCGCTAGGATCGATATTATTATCTCACAGATATGCACGCGCATTTCTTCTTGTTAACGAACACGGTCGGTCGTGTAACTTAGCCCCTCTGTGTCGACTCGCGCGTTATTTCTTTCTTCCTTTTCCTCTTTGCAATTGTCGCGTCCGAAGATTTTCCGACGCAGGCGCGAGCAACGAAAACCCGGTGAATCTAATTTCGCTAAATCCTCGCGTGTCTATTTCACGAATACACGAATAATAGAAAATTTCTTCCGCGTCGTGGGATCCCCCCCCCCCCGCCGCCCTTACCGCGAAAATGGAGAACCGCGGCGGCGAAATAATCGGGAGCCCGTTCAAAGCGCAGTTTCGCGCGATCCCGACGGTTAATTAAGCGCCGGCGGAGTCGGCCGCGCGTCCGCGAGCATTACACGATCGGTCGTCGTATACGATTACGTCGTTTTTGCCTGTAAAAAGATTCAGAGGCAGCGAACGCCGTCCGTATTCGTGCAACGCCGCGTCCACGGCCATGCCGGGACATCACAGGAAGCTTCCGATCTTTTGAATGTTCTCCCGCGCTGGCCGCGCGGACAGACGTGCTCTCGCGAAGGTCTCTCCTTATAAGAGTGCGGTAAGTCGTACGTTTTAACGAACGCATGGGCTGGTTAGCACCTCGTCGCGCTCTCCGGCCTCGACGAGATACATGTCACGGGCTCTGTATCACCTGAGCGGTGTTTTGCGAATGTAACCTGACGCCGAAACTTTGAAAGCCCGGCAAATATTTCGGCACGGAAACCACAGAAGGATTTAGGGCTTTGGATTGGAAACTGGGAGAACCTGTCATAATCGCAACGAAGAGAGAGAGAGAGAGAGAGAGAGAGAGAGAGGGAGAGAGAGAGAGAGAGAGAGAGAGGGAGAATCAACATCAAAGTACAGAGCATACAGTCTCCCGATCCTTTTCGAGTTCCCCAAGTTTCAAGTTTCGATGAGGTAAATATCGGAGATACTAACAAATAAAAAAAAATTCTTGCAATGATCGCGAGAGATAAATGAGACTGAAAAATAATGAAAAATCGTCCTCTGCGATTAAAACGTCCGCCCGGTTCGTTCACGGTTCACCCTTTCACAAAGAAGAGAATTCGGACAATCAGCGCGAGAAATCGATCACACGGGCCCGCATGATAGGACAAATAACCCGCGTGATATGGACTCGTCCTTAAGGGTTGAAGCGGGCGATTACAGGTAGACGAATATAACTGATTGGATTCGAAATCGGGCATACGTCGCGCTCATTGGCCGTGGCAGACAGGTAAGGAGCGGCGAGGGCGGCGGAGCGGGAGGACGGTCCGCAGGTAGAGAGGGTATACGTACCGGCGGCGAGGTTAGAAGAAAGAGCGTGGCGGCACGGTTCAAAGCGATGGTGACATGTGACCGGCATTGTGAGAGCCGGAGCCTCTCTATGCCTTGTGGTTATACGCTTTTCTATTGCGATGAACCGGGCTTGCTTTGACGGCCGGTTCGCCGACGACGCGGCGCGGCCCACCGGCTCGTTTCGAGCAACCCTGAAAACCAACTCGATCCCTACTCGGCGCATAAGCGCCCCCTCCCCGCCGCACCGTCGCGAGACGCGTATAGCTCTGGTCTCTTTCTCTCTCGCACGTAAAGAAACGACGATTCGCGCGACGGTGTATTCGCGGTGTCTCTCGATCGATACGCCAGCCGCGCGTCTCTTTTGCTAGCTTTCCTTTCCTTTCTTTTCTCGTCCTCGGCGCTCGACGATATCCATCGTATCCCCGTGCGATTTCCGACGGGCGGGGGCAAGATTCATCGCGCAACGACTCGTCTGCCTTACACTCGGAATTTACGGAAGATATCTTTCCGTGTATGTGACATTTTTGAGATTTAGACTATCATCAATGACGAAAGAAAGAAAGGGAAGAGAGACGGTGACGTTCGGCGACAAATCGGTTGTCTTGACGACATTATTCGGCGGCGCTCTCGCGACGGAATATTTGCCTGCGTTCAATTGAAAGCGTCGATACACGGGCCCATATACGGCGGGGAAGTGCGCGAAAAGCGCGCCTCGCAGAGAACCGTCTTACACGGCAACGTCATCTCCTCGGCGTGCTCATTATGCGCGTCGAAAACAGCCCTAAATGGAAGCAATCGGGGCCCGCCGCGCCGTGGCACGATCTCTCGGGGACGCGTATCGCAGCCGATCTAAAGACGAGGCGACCGATCTTATATAGCCAAGCCACGAAAAGGACACGTGTTCTGGACACGTGTGTCCTCGTCGCGCTTATCTCCGGGCCTATCTAGCAGCATTGTGTCCTAGACCATTGTAAGTACCGAACCCGCTTCCTGCGCGCCGAGACTCATCCCATAAATCCAGTCGTGAGTTAATAAAGTTTACCGCTCCTCGTCTTCGCCTCCTCTCTTCACCCTTGCGCCCTCTTCGCCCTCTTTCCCCTGTTGATACGGTTCGTAATATTCCGAGCCGGCGTCCGCGCGCCGTCGTCGCAGCAACGACCGAAACCGCGGAATTATTGATGGACTCGCGTGCGATCGGCTTAATCAACCGGCTATTGCCTGTGATGATTAAGATACAATTTGCCGCGCTGGTGCGCGAGTTTTCGCGTTATCAATATAAAATCGCATTTCTAATGGCGCACGCGCCTCTGTCAATTATTAAGCCACGTAATAATGTTGGCGTATAATTGATCAGTTATTAGCGAAATTGAGTCACGGTAACCGTTTTATGCGATAAATTCGCGCGGATCGGGGATCCTACGGGAATGCGACGCGTATATATGAGGGCAGTCTGAAAAGTTCTCGGCCTGACACATACATGGCATTGGAAACTGTCAAACTGTAATTGTATTGGAAAGTGGCATCCCTGATATAAACCCATGTAAAATTTTATTTCGGTCTGTCAAGTCATTCCAGTAGTAGCACCAGTTTCATTGTCTTTTTTAAAATGGAAAAAATTGAATATCGTGCAGTGATTAAGTTCTTTGTTTTGGATGGTTTAACACCAACAGAAATTCATCCGAAATTGTTAAAAGTGTGTAAGGATGCATCATCTTCAGTTTCCAGTTTCAGTTGTGGAAGAATGGGCTGCTCTTTTTAAATCTGGTCGTACAAGCCTCGAAGATGATCAGCGCGAAGGTTGTCGGCAAAAACTGCTACAACACCACAAAACATTCAACAAGTCCATGATATGGTGTTAGATGATCGGCGAGTGAAAATGCGTGAAACAGCTGAGGCCATAGGCATCTCAAAAGAACGAATTGGAAATATTTTGCATGAAGAATTACATATGAGAAAGCTTTGTGCAAGATGGGTGCCGCATTTGCTAACAATTGACCAAAAACGCATTCGAATGCGTATTTCTCAAGCGTGTTTGGCACATTTTAATTGTTTTAAGCAAAATAAAATGGATTTCAAGCGTCGTTTCATAACTGTTGATGAAACTTGGATCCACCACTATACACACCAGAGCGAGAAAAACAGTCGAAACAATAGATTGAAGCCGGTGGACGTGCACCAAAGAAGGCAAAAACGGTTCCATCAGCAGAGAAGGTTATGGCAACAGTTTTTTGGGATTACAAAGGCGTTTTGTTGATCGATTATCTTCAGAAAGATAAAACGATTAACTCTGAATATTGTCGTATCTATTGGATGCAAAAATTTGTGAGAAAAGACCTGCTTTAAAGAGGAAAAGAATCATTGCAAGACAATGCACGTGTTCACACAAGTGTTTTGACAATGGCAAGATTCAACGAATTAAAGTACGGATTGCTTGAACATCCAGCGTATTCACCAGATTTGGCTTCCTCTGACTATTATCTGTTTCCAAACCTGAAAAAATTCCTGGCTGGAAAGCATTTTATATCAAATGACGAAGCTATTGCAGCCGTGGATGGATATTTTGCGGACCTTCCCGAATCACACTTTAATAATATGGTATTGAATTATTGGAAAAACGTTGGAATAAATGTACTGAAGTTTCAGAAGATTATATTGAAAAATAAAATATATTTCACGGCAAAAAAATTTTCTTTCATTGTTAGGCCGAAAACTTTTCAGACTGCCTACGTATGTACGCGTTTGTACACGGCAACATCGACGGCGGCGTGGATCATCCGTTCCGGATTATCAAGTCAAAGATGCCAATTAGGTGAGAGAGGCGGAATGGAACGTGGGAGAAGAAACGTTGGCGCACGTGAGAGGAATTATTCGCGAAGAGACGGCGGGATATTGTGCGTCTGAAGGGCGGCCGATTTCGAATGGGAGTTCTGTTCAACTATAGTTACGGAAGCCAGAGATAGGAAACATAAGTTTGACAGTTGCGAACTATAGGCAGAGATCGTATTGATTTCGAGTTCATTGTCATATTGTTAACTCTCTTCTCTCCCCCTTTTCTCTCTTCTCTCTTTCTCTGTCTCGCTCTCTCTCGCTCTCTCTCTCTCTCTTTCTCTCTCTCTCTCTCTCTCTCTCTCTCTCTCTCTCTCCCCCTCTCTCTCTCTCTCTCTCTCTCTCTCTCTCTCTCTCTCTCTCTCTCATTTGTGGCTTTAATAAACGCAAGAGCGTTGACTGTGGCGAAGAAAAATTTGTTTTGGAAAGCATCCCGTGAATTTCTTTCTTTCGCCTCCTTTTTACAAAGAATGACCACATTTCCGCCATCTTAAAAAAAATACCTACGCAATATTCCAAGTTGCTCGAAATGGCGGGGTTTATCCCGAAAATGCCGTAGCGAGAGATTATACAGGGTGTCCCAAAAGTAACGGACCACCCTAATAACTCTTCAGTATTAAAGTTTCAAGAAAAATGATCTGAATAAATGTTGTAGGGATTTAAGTGAGCTACCTTATGATGACCTTGACTTTAACCTTGATCTCTATTTTCAAGGTCACTTGAAGGTCAATTTACGTTTTTTAAATGGGAACCTTTATTTTTTATTATACTGCTTTTTTTCTACTAGTTAATTTGAACAACTTTTGTCTAAAACATTTTTTCATTCGTCTATTATTTTTTGAGATATTTGAGGAAAACTTGATAACTTTTGCAATATTTAACTTACGATGTCTCGCCAACTATTTGTCGGAAGAAAAAGTGGTATAAGACTTTCTTGCTTTATTTAGTCTCAAGAATATATTGTTACAATAGCGCCCTGACTTTTGTTAACTTATTAACTTTTGGCAATTCAAAAATCATCAAATTAACAAAAATCAGGGCGCTATTGTAGCAATATATTCTTGAGATTAAATAAAGCAAAAAAGTCTAGTACCACTTTTTCTTCCGACAGATAGCGAGATATCGTAAGTTAAATATTGCAAAAGTTATCAAGTTTTCCTCAAATATCTCAAAAAATACTAGACGAATGAAAAAATGTTTTAGACAAAAGTTGTTCAAATTAACTAGTGGAAAAAAGCAGTGTAATAAACAATAAGGGTTCCCATTTGAAAAACGCAAGTTGACCTTCAAATGACCTTGAAAATAGAGGTCAAAGTCAAGTTAGCTCACTTAAATCCCTACAGCTTTTATTCAGATCAAAGGATGATCCGTTACTTTTGGGACACCCTGTATGTTCCGTTCCGGTTATTTACTCGAGGGATCCTCGTTACGCGAAAACAAAAATGCCGCGCGAAAAAGGATCTCGCTTAGGATCGCAGAACGGGGATAAACCGCTGGACGAGGCTCATCGCGCGCGCGCGTCGTTAATAATTATATCATTCTTTGAGTATTTATCCTATCCCCGAATGTCGATTTAGTAAACCGGCGCGAATTAATTGCAGCCATATTGTGACAATATAAACGGGATGATTTATTCATACGAAGAGAAGGTTATATTTGGTCGGAAGCTAATTATATTATGCCGCGTTAATTCGGGGCACAAATTAATTAATCGAACTTATTGCACACGAAGTTTCGCTGAGGACTCAGGTGCGCCATTGAAAGCATACTTTGACTATCTCGCGCCGGCGGTATAACGCCGGGATTGGGCGCGAGTCAAACAGGAAACGCCGCCGAGTCTGATTACGTTAGCATTGTGGCAACGATATTAATTACGACGAGCCGCGCATCTCGCCGGCTTTTGGCATCATTCGCTTCTTTCGTGCTATTCATCGACTGGTCATGGCGTTTCGCGTTTCCCCCCCCCCCCCGGCAGTGGCGCGGCGAAAGTTTTAACTTGCACGTTAATTCTGCAATTATCCTGAAATAATTAATATGGACAAATAATCAGATTAACGTGAGCGAATTTAACACATTTAACACATTTTACTTGCTCATGATGTCCCTAGTGTTCTTTTTGACGTGGAAAATTTCGAAATGATAATCTGCAACAGTTCGCGGCTTTTCATTGGTCCTTCAAGTTCGCAGATGAAGTTTGCAGAATTGATGCAGGATCAAAATTTCGACATTGCGAGATGAAACGCAGAGACGAAAGGCAGTGACTGGCATTTTACGAATCGCCAAAATGCCACGACGACTTCCCGCTCGCGCGATGCCTCTATCGCAATTAGAAAATCAATGATCGGCTCCGGGGAAGTTTGCGAATAATATTTGGATTCGTTTGGGGAAACGTCGTCGCGGGCGCTGTTAAATTTGCGGCCGGTTAAAATTCGAAGCTGAATATGCGTGTATTTTCGAATGGCTCGCGGGAAAGCCAGAGGACTTCATTTCCCGTTAGCTCACTCTATTTTCATGCAAATTCGAGAAGCACTTTCGGGAAGCGACAGCCTATCTTTTCCCTCTAACGCTGAGGAGTTAAGCAACTCTTCGTAGCACATACCCCAAACACCCGTGATGGTTACGAGCGTGGTACAGGAGGATGGTTACAGAAAGAAGGCGAACATGCGATACCGTCTCGTCCGAAAGCTCGACGTTAATTTGGACGAACAACCGCGTGCTATTCCATATTTGCATCCGGGACGACTGGCGATCGCCGATCGGGGATGATCACGAGAGGGAGAGGGCGACGGGTGTGTGTATGCACGCCCGCGCAGTAACTTGTAGCCATCAGCGAGCATTACGCTAATTTATCGGGTGCTCGTTTCGCGAGTGCGCGCACAGTGCCTGGAGAGGAGCGCTGCGTGGCGTGGCGTGGCGTGGCGTGGCGTGGCGTGGCGTGGCGTGGCGTGCCGTGCCGTGGCATGGCGCGACGTCGGCGTCGGCCGTCGTAATAACAATAAAGTAGAGGCTTATGGGGTCCGGACGGGCTCGTTTTCGCGAAAAGGCACCGAAAAGGCATTATCGATATTTATTCGGCGGCCGCCCTTCGTAATATTCAGAACGATTGCCGGCGTTCCATACGACGCGACTGGCGAAATTTCCGTACACATATACGCGCTCCCGCGCGCACATAACCGTGGAATAATAATTAGAGGACTCGTCGGCGCCGGTGGTCGCACTTTAGCATCACTTTTTTCCCTCATCATCCTCCTCCCTCCCCTCCTTCTTTCTCCTTCTGATCCTCCTACCTTGGCCCCGTTTCTTCTCGCGTTGTACACGCGCGCGCGTGCGAAACCCAGCCCACAGCAGCCCACTGTTAAAAATTGTTTCCTGGTGATCGTAAAGCTCGAACGATCGGGATCGATGCGCGAGGTAAACGGCGTTAACGAGTGAAACATGAGACAAACCCAGATTTTGAGAAACGGCCATGGATTATCGTAGAAAATTTGTGGACGCACAATTGGAGCGTCGAAATTTTTCGCAGATGTTTCCTCTTTTCTTTTCTCTCCTTTCTAGTCATTTCGCATATTTGCGTCGATATTTTAAAGCGACACAAGTAAGCTATAACAAGATATCTATCAGCAAATCTTCTTGCAAATGAATATTTGCAATGAAGACTGATTTTAATAGATTTAGATGCAATTAAAATATAATTAAAATATCTGCGGGAATGAGATGCTTCCTCTACGAATATCGGGTATAAATTAATAGAGCAAATAATTATCTTTATTAACGTTTCGGCAATGCTACATCAAGCAGAACGAAAACCATTAATCCGTTACGATAAATATTTTACACATGTAGTAGGTAATGCTGAATTTGTGCAATCAAACCCAATCGCAATAAACGAACTAAAATCATTATCGCTCAATAAAGCCGACTGTCGTTTCTAGTTGATTTTATCGCAAATTATAAGCATTGATTAATACTGCAAATATTGATAAAATGCTTATGATATCATTTATCCTCTATCAGGGCACTAATTCTCCAAATCGAGGGAACTACAATTATTACGAATTTGTATAAACAGTGTGATTTATCAATAACAATAATAGTTTACACTTGCTTTCACCTGCTAAATTTTGCGCGCTTCCTTTCATGAAGAATTAACGAATAACATCGCATTCTTTATTTCTCATTAACTGGAAAAACTTTGGAATAAAATAACTACTTTCGCGTTTGCTCCTGTATTCGCATGGAAAAAAGAAGCACGAAAGATTGTTCTACATTTTTTCAGCACCTCATTTAAAAATTCTCATAAATATCTATTATTATATGGAGATATTTATAGCTTCTGACAATGCTCTCACAACCCTGCCAGGTGGAAACTTTTTCAACAAAGCGACCTAAATACACACACGAGATCTGCAGCCTCTCTTTTTGTACGTCAGGTTTTTCCAGATTTCTCCTTTTCCGTCAGTCGGGCTTTAACCGCTATTTAGAAACAACGCTATACATTTCTACCTTTATCTCGCGGAATCAAGAAATTTCAAAGTAACCCGATAGTTATCTCGACCTCGTCTCGTTAACGGCTTATGTATTTTTCGTGTAGGGCAAGGGTCGCCGATTCAATGTTCCATGGTAATTTCGCGAATGGGCCGTCCCCCGATGGTTCCTCGATTCGGAACCGGAGTTATAGGTCAGCTTCGCGGCTAGCATATGGCGGCGAGATGAAAGCTACTTCGATGTTTACATAATAGTAGTCTACCGTAATTCTCCCTCTTCCGCCTCTTCGTCCCTTCTCCGTCTCTCCGACATTCTCACTCTGCGGCCGCCTCCCTTTTTCCGTGTCTTCCCCCGCGTCTTCATCGCGGCCGCCCTCTTCAGCTTCTCGCTCGAGCGTCCTCTCTCCGTCCTCCTTTATTTTTCGTCGATTGCTGTCGCACTTCCCGCGCGGCTCCTGCCGTACTTTGTCCGTTCGTTAATTTTCCTCTAAATCGTCGAGTGTTGTCCTTTCATTCGATACCGCGCTCTGCGCGGTTCGTAATAAACTCTCTCTACTCTCGCTTCATCTGATCGCTCCTTCAATTTCTCGCCGTTCATTCAACTTAATCAGTCCTTTTATCAGTATCCTACCTATCTCCGAATATTTATATATTTTTCTTACCAAGTATTACTATTAAAATTTCAACAGAGCGTGTATATCATCATATACGTCGCGCGCGAACGTCGATCAATTTCGCTAAACGTTATCGTACAAACAGCAATTTATCTCTACGGACGAGAATCGGGCTTAATAATAAACTCGCTCACTTATCGCGACGTGTTTCTTCATCGCAGCCGTCATTATCTCACGCGTGCACCGAGAGATTATCCATCCGGCGCTCCTGTACCGTTCGATTTCCGCCCGACCGCCTTTATCCCCCCGTCATTTTAATTTCCTCAGCCCGTCCTTTTTTCCTCGAGATTCCTTCTCCTCATCGACGCGCTGTATCGTAGACCTTCCCGCCCTTCCCATCCCTCCTCGCTGCCTGCTCGCGCGAGCCGCACTTTTATTTCTCCTTTCTTTCTGTTTCTTTGATTTCACATTTCTCTTATCGTCCTTCCCTTCCTTTCCTTCCCCATCCCACCCGCCTTCACCTCGCGTCCTTCCCGAGAGTTTCCGTTTCGTTGACCGCGCCGCCGCCGTTCCTCCGCCTCCACCTCCTCCTTTCGCTCTTCCTTTCCAACCCCCACCTTTAGCATGCGCACGCATCACCGATTCAAGCGCGACATACGCATCCCCCCGTTCGTTCTCCGCGGAGCTGCGTGGCCAACATCAAACGTGCCGACAGCCACGACGTGCACCTGCCTCCGTCACGCGCGCGAGTAAACGGCTCGTTCCTTCCTCCTCTTATCCATCACGAGTATTCTCATTACCCCCACCGGCAGCAGAGTACCCTCGTTGGCAGCGACGTGTCTCGGTAACCCATCACCCCGCGCTCCGCTCCGCTCGCTCGTACGGAATCGTCTCGTACTGATTTTATACAAAAAGAACCGCGCGCGCGCGCGCCTCAACCCGTCCCGAGAGATGTCTCGGTATCTAACCGTTCTCAGAATGCTCTCGTCGTAACAAATCACGTAGCTAAGGTACATATCGCGTTTAGGTAAATCCCGATGTATTATGTCAGATGAGTCCCGATTTCGTGGTGAAATGAAAACTGCGGACCGTCAACCTGCTTTTATTCCATGCCTCACGCTACGACACGGCAACACGAGCGGACGATTATCGTTCGAAATTGATGCTGCTTGCGCGCAGTCGTGGCGCTCGAGCTTTTTAGCTCCGCGATTTCTCAAGCGTGTTTGGCACATTTTAATTGTTTTAAGCAAAATAAAATGGATTTCAAGCGTCGTTTCATAACTGTTGATGAAACTTGGATCCACCACTATACACACCAGAGCGAGAAAAACAGTCGAAACAATGGATTGAAGCCGGTGGACGTGCACCGAAGAAGGCAAAGACGGTTCCATCAGCAGAGAAGGTTATGGCAACAGTTTTTTGGGATTACAAAGGTGTTTTGTCGATCGATTATCTTCAGAAAGATAAAACGATTAACTCTGAATATTGTCGTAACCTTTCGGATCTATTGGATGCAAAAATTCGTGAGAAAAGACCTGCTTTAAAGAGGAAAAGAATCGTTGCAAGACAATGCACGTGTTCACACAAGTGTTTTGACAATGGCAAGATTCAACGAATTGAAGTACGAATTGCTTGAACATCCAGCGTATTCACCAGATTTGGCTCCATCTGACTATTATCTGTTTCCAAACCTGAAAAAATTCCTGGCTGGAAAGTATTTTACATCAAATGACGAAGCTATTGCAGCCGTGGATGGATATTTCGCAGACCTTCCGGAATCACACTTTAATAATATGCTATTGAATTATTGGAAAAACGTTGGAATAAATGTATTGAAGTTTCAGGAGATTATATTGAAAAATAAGACATATTTCACGGCAAAAGAAATTTTCTTTCATTGTTAGGCCGAGAACTTTTCAGACTGCCTACGTATCGCACGCGTACACACCGTGCTCCGCATTCGCGTTTCCTTCATTTCGCAATATCGGAGTAAAAGATTTCAGGTCTTGCGCGTTTCGATTAGTCGAAAATGCGCGACACGGGCTGAGAAATATCCCGAGACACTGCCGTGACTGTCGTTACAACGGTGCTTCATTACGGTACTGTGTCGCACGACTTCGCGACACAGTCGCAATTGTCTCCGCGGACGGACAACGATACGAATAGCTGCAATGAAAAGCCAATTGAGCTGCATTCGTACGTGTACGCGCATAGCGGTGCTCGCGCCTGCAGCCGTAAGCATATTAATCGGGCCCGATCGGTCAAAATGCCACTGCAAGTAAACAGACCGACTACATAATTCCCGCTTTATGTTAATGAAACGTCAGGCAATTTGCGTAGTCGTGCGAATACCGCCTGCCGATCCCGGGACCGGCGCGCGGTTAAAAATGCGGCGAACGAAATGTTAATCCCCTCGGCGACCACCTGCGATGAACATATAATCGCGTTACCGTGTTGATACGTAGGTTTCACGAGCGATACTTAGGACTGACAACCCACCGCTTACAGCGGGATTGTAAAAGCGTGATTATCATCAATTTTCACGCTCACGGTAATAGTCGCGCTCTAGCCGCGCGAGAATTAATGATAATGGCGCGCATTGTCGAGCTCCTTCGTAAAAGCGCGCGCCGGCGGCGGCGGTCGCTTCAGCCGGCGATCCTCTCGAAGAGGGCTAACTCCGAACTTCGCGTCCTCCCGATCTCTGGCTCTCTCGCCTCCTCGCCGATTCGGCCGAACGATATCGCGCGCCGTACACACAGCCTGCTATCAGTTCCCCCGCGATTGTGACGGTTTCGGTCGCAGGCGGATGCCCAGGCGGCATCTCCGAGGCGAGCGACGAGGGAGGAGGGTAGGATAAGTGAGGAAAAAAGAGATAAACAAGAGGCGAGGGCGGCGAGGAAGGGATGAAAGGAGCCGACTGCCCCCCGAGACATTCCCCTCCTATATCCCAGCGGAGGCCCCCCTTTTCTTCGACTACTACACCTGGTCGCAACTCCTCGTCATATCCTGAGCCTGCTTAGTATCGAAACTCGGCGGGACGATTGCGCGAATTGCGCGAATTGCGCGACGTGGCGAATCGCGCGAAATCGACGGCGCGTTCGTCAAGTTCCTTCGTTCTTCACTCGCATTGCTAAACAATACGCGCCCGCGATATAATTCTAATGCGAAATCTGAGATGAAATGTTTTACAAATTGCGCTCGGCAAATGGCGCTTAATTATATAATTTTACTCTCGTAAATCTCACGGTATCACTCACGGTATTGTAGAAAATCCGTGGTCGCGCGCTTCAATCGATGTTATCTATGAAAATGATTGAAAAGGTTAAATGATTAAAATGGTTAAAAACGATTAACATTGAGCCTTCGTAACTCGCGGCGTACGACTAGTTTTGCCAATATAATGATTCGATTGACTCACCAGCCGCCGTGTTTCCTTGTCGTTCATCGTCGTGTCGTCGCGTGCCATTTGAATCTGTGAAATAAACACGTTTATATCGTCATTTGTCCCACCTAGAAGTGTAATTTTATTACAACGAATCATAAGGAGATTGAGGTATACTAAATTAAAAAGTAAATTCGAGCTCACATAGTTCGAATTATTTAAAAGATAGATTAGATTCTATTGATAGATAGATCAAAATTTAATGAACATTGCTACATTCGTTGCTCAAATAATTGCACGTAACGTATGGCGCGTGTTATTGCAATTCAATCATGTGTTCGTCAGCTAAATGACTTGGCGGGACCCATATTGCTTGATTTTTGTACATTGCGATTGTGATGTTTAATCATGGTCTTTCACTGAAATATAAGCGCGATTATAAAGCTATCATCCGGTGCACATAGCAGTGTCATAATTCGCTTTGCCTATTATCCTAACAAAGTGGACATTGTTTACCTGGTAATTGCATCGCGCGATGCGTCATTAACGGAAGAATAGAACCCGACTACTGGCTTTTTGAAAGCGCGCAAAGTTTATTGAAATCGCAGCGTTCCTTACTTCCGCTCCGATATAATACGTCGATTAAATCTCATTATGCAAGTTTGTCAGGCTATTCAACTATTTTTGTTACTTCCGTGCTGACACACGTGGGTAAATTTGCGATGAATTTTGCCGGGCTAGAAGTATGAATAATATACATTCGCGTTATATGTCTATCAAAATCTTATTTTATAACGATGATCTAACGAGAAATTGCCGAGTGTGCAACTGTGTGTGTGTGTGTGTGTGTGTATGTGTTTATATGTTGGCGAATTCGTACAAAGCACTGACATTTGCGAATGTAAAACAGGTTCGTGAGCAGATGTGAGCTCGCGGAGAACACCCTCGGCACCTTTTCTCGAGCACAGAGTCCTCGAGAGTCGTTTCGACTCCGAATCGGCCTAAATTGGTATCGACCGGTTCGACGATGACTTACAGAAAGAATGCCCGGTGCCCGGCTCTTGATCTTTCGCTTATCGTTAATTCGATACGATAATATTGCGGCGACACGTTCCTTGCTAATAACGTCGCGTCGATCGTCCTGATCGTCGCCTTTATTGGACGCCGTATTCGAGTCCGCACGGCGGCCGCAAGCGAGGGAGGAGGAGGAGGAGGAGGAGGAGGAGGAGGAGAAGGAGGTACGTTCGCGCGCTCGACATTCGCGGTATATTGCGCGCGCGCGCGCGCGCAAATTTACTTATCGATCGTTACGCTTACACATATTCATTTATTTATTTATGCGCGGCACGTAAATGCGGACCGCCGCGCCTGGGCGGAAGCCAAATTTGGGTAAAACTGAAATTCAGATTCAGCCCGACTGGAGATTCTCCATGTTAAGCCGCGGTCGAAATTCCACTTAAATTCTAATGTAAGTGGGAAACGGTACGCGGCGCCAGGTGCCGAAATGCGAGGGCACACCGAAGGGGTGGGGGGAAGAGGGATCATTTGTCTGACCCGTTTAGGACTATGCGCCCTCGAGCATTCTGCGGACGGAGTCCTGCAAAATTGAATGCTATAAATTTGGAAGAAAGTGAAAGAGAGAAAAAGGGAGGAAGAGAGAGAGAGAGGGAGGGAGAGGAAGAGAACCAAAGAGTGAAACGCAACAATCAACTGGTGTAGGTAGGTTGAAAAGAATCCACGTAACGAGTCTGCTTCTAAATGTTCCGTGTCTTAAGAGCGGGGGATAGTCTTACCTACATTGAGACAAACAAAAGATAAATTGAGGCATAGCAATAAAGGAAATAAAAATTTACGGAGAGAAGAAAATATTTGCGGAGAGACCGACGTGTAATCATCTGGAAGCTTGTACATTCGCATCTCTCAGGCTGGAAGAAACGAAGAAAGGGGGAAAAGAGCGAGTGGATAGTCTCTCATAATTATTCTCTTATAATTCGCCGCCATCAACGTGCGCGTGTTCTCTTACGAGATATTAATATCTTTTTAATAAACTTCTTTCTCAGAGTATGTGAGGGAGAGGGAGAGAGAGAGAGAGAGAGAGAGAGAGAGAGAGAGAGAGAGAGAGAGAGAGAAGAGAGAGCCGTTGCTATGAGATAATTTCACTTATGAAGCATCGTCGGCTAGACTTTCGACTATTGAAGCTGTGAGATGGCTTACTATCTTCTCCTCCTTCGTAAGCTTTCGTTTCGAGTTTACTTGAAAACTTGCGGTGTAACTCTGACTGCTTCGTTTAAATCGTTATTTTCGTTCGATCGATCCCGCGCCATTATCGCTCCTATTCTCTAACGCGTCCTATTCTCTAACGCGTTCTATTGTTATCCGCAGGGGAAACGCAAAGAAAGCAATTTCTCTTCCATTGTAATATTTTCCTAATTAACGTGCACTATTTTACCGTCTATTCTCTCTCTCTTTCTCTCTCTCTCTCTCTCTCTCTCTCTCTCTCTCTTTCTCCCCTCCCCTCTCCCTCTCTCTGTTTCACTTACGTGTATTACAGTGTTTTTATTCTTTTAATATTATTTCAGCCGTGTATACCCGACTATTCTAAACTTCGCGTAAAATGAATTGTTATTTTATCGTGTTTATCTTTATTACCGCAAGGCTATTGTACTCCTCCTCGCTTAACGCGCATGCATAAGAGATTATTGCCGGAATATAATAAATTTCTACTGTATTCTCTCTACTTCGTCCTCCCTCCCTCTCTCTCTCTCTCTCTCTCTCTCTCCCCCTCTCCCTCTCTCCCCCTCTCTATCTCGCCAGGGACCTGCGGTGCACACGGAGGTTCCGTGAATCGGCCGTAACGTTAAGGGCACGTACGTCGGTACGGCGAGCGGATATCAAAGAGAGTATCGTGCAGCCTTCCCGCCGGCAGCAGGCGGCTTCTAGCTGCTAATGATCGCGGTGTACCGTAACGTGCTACACGATTCCGACGATAAACTACAACGCACCCGACAGCACCCGCGGCACCGCAAACCCGTTTTTCGAGCGTGGACTTTTTCACGCTCCTCCTCCTCCTTCACCTCCGTCTCTGACTCTGCTCTTCTCCTTCTCAGTCTCTGCCATCGCTCGCTCGTAAGTATCTAACAATAAGTACACTACCCGACGAGCGCCCCGTCGCGATAGGCTACCTGCTTTTATAGCATATTATGTACGTACCTACGTTATACCTTATCTCGTTACACATGTCATTAACGTGGCGACGCTCGGTCAAGGTATACGCAAGCCCTTTTTGCGCGGACGTTAACGACCTAGTGATAACTGAGCGTTGAATGGGGCACGCCTCGCGCGGTCACACGGAGCGCTCTTAATATTCTGCATTATCGCCGAGTTGCTCTTAATTTCGGATTATCCAGTTAAGATCGAGTGGGCACGCGCGCGATACGGCACTCGAGGCAAGGGACTCTCCGTAGTAGCTTCCACGCCGCACGATCGTCGTATCTCGCTTCCTCGAGGAAAAAAACCGACGAGTAAACAAAGATTCGTCAGCAAGTATAAAGCAACGCGAGTGCGAGCGAGAAATAGAGACCGTTGCGAGGAAGACGCACCTCCGAGGTCAAGCATCGGCGGCCTCGTGATCCGCGATTGCCGGGGGGGGGGGGAGCGGGATATCCCTTTGTACGGAGGCCCTACCGCTTTCTAATAACCGCTGCCTGTAAACTGCCCCCTCCTGCTCATCGCTAAATAACCGACGATCAAGGGAAGCCTTCTCATTACTACTACTACTACTACTACTACTACTACTACTACTACTACTATCGCGGCGCGCGCAATTTGCATTAGCTGCGCAAACGAGCCGCGCGACCTCGAGCAAGGTCGCCGCTTTTGCCCACCCTTAAGATTAATAATGCACGGCCGTTCACGGTGGCGAGAAGTCAGCCGACAGGGAGACAAGGGTGCGCTATTATGCGCGAGCGTCACGGTAGCAGAATGCTTGTCGCCCCGCTCGATCTTTGGAGACGCCGGAGAGCGTCCGGAGAGCATCGATTGCGCGGCACGGCAAAGAAGAATCGCGGGTACTGTTCACGAAAAGCGCGCACCTGCTCCCGTAGCCACTCACGGTCCGCGCTCCTTTGTCGGCGACCTCGAATTCTCCCGTGCTTTGATCTTTCGTCGACGACGACCGGGACAAACAACGGCCGCGCGATGACAGAGTTATGGTGCGCCGCCGCGGCTATTTGCGGCCGCCCGTAGCGCTCCGCAACGAAAAGCGGTTGCGCCGCGCCGAGTTGGCGCGCGCGCGCGCACGGCGAATTGCGCGCGAATTAGACTGCTAATTGCCAGGACGCGTCGGGAATTAATTGCGGCGAGATAGAAACGTAATTGAAGAGCCGGTGGCATCGCGCATCGAGCGAGAGACCGCCTTGAGGGATCCGAAAACGATCCTTTGGCGGATGCGAGAACGAAATTCCCCCGAGGTAGCTAACATCTTGCGCCATTTTTCTTTTTGCTTATTTTGTTTTGTAGCTATTCCTTTTTTATTCAGCTGTAGCTTGGATTTTGTGCCGCGCTGGTCGCTTTAGCGGATATAATATATTCATCATTTTGCGCTGGGTAAGCGGTGCCGCATTTTACTCACACGTCGGAAAAATTGTGTACGTTTATTTTTCACGACAATTCGAACACTCACACATCGGCACGGAAATAAAATAAAAATATCGTTAATCTCCTGCTCGAACGAAATAAAATGATATATTTTTGAGGAAAAAAAATGAAAAAAAACTCCATGTTTCTAGTTTACAAAAAATACAGGAATCGAATGCGTCATTCCTCTGATGTCTTTTCGATGTTGCGAATTGTAATATTTGTATCGCCGAGTGGAATTGCAAATTCAAGCTTCAATTAGCGAGAGGAAGCGAATGAAAAAATCAGCGAATATGCATGGGCCACATTCAATAGTCGGCCGGCCATTTGTTAATTGAATATATCAGTGTTCGATGCATGATAAAATAAAGCATAAAAACCTTTAAACCGCAATTACATGAAAAAGTGGCTCCGACAACGCGCCGGTTCGACGACCCCGAAATTCCCCGTCGTTGTGTGATATCGCGCGCAAATTTATGCGAGCGCTGTAGAACGCGGCGTCAACGATATCGCGGTCTGACTTTCTGCGGCCGCGATGGATGGCTAACAAATTAATGCAAGTTCCCGTGCAAATTGCATGCGCGCGAAACGAGACACGACAACGAGACGCCGGACTTATGGCCGGCCGCAATCATTTCAATTACTGTTGCCGGCCATCAGCGAAAGATCAAATATTGAAAACGCAATTGTGTTCCACTAACGTGTACGGAAATAACGAGCGGCCTCGTGCAAACTCAGCCGCGCGGCGGATTTATCGAGCTTCCTTACGTGCAACCGCGACTGCGGAAAAGCTGGCGCTGTGCCGCGCTCTACGTTCCTGCGGCATTATGCATTCCCGCGATATACGAGGAACAACGAAGACGAATTTAACAGTCTCCTCCTACCAGAGGTAAGAGCGCCTCGGTCACCGAGGCTCTGTTGAAAAAATACGCCGGCTCTTATCTAATTGCAGCAGTTACTTCCGCATCGAGTCCGTCCGTATCTATCGCGACTCGAATTCGAAAGACGTGCAATGCAGCGCGCACTTTTCCCAAAGATAAACGAGACTTCGAGCGACCTCGAGTTATCGCCGTTTCCGCCGTTTTTCTTTGTACTTTGTACTTCGGATCGTTTCAATTATACACTCGAATATACACAGAGCGGAAACGCAGTCCGACCAAAGCGCGCACCACTTGACCAAATCGATACCGCAACATTTCGTGATCATTGCGCGCGAGCTCGCAGTCAAAACAACCCTCCGCATGGTGGTGAGAACCATGTTCATCCACCACCCTTCAGGCTCTTCGTCTCTCCCCCCTCTCTCACGCTCTTCTCTCCGACTCTCTCTCTCTCTCTCTCTCTCTCTCTCTCTCTCTCTCTCTCTCTCTCTCTCTCTCTCTCTCTCGTTCTCCCCTCTCGCCCTCTCGCCGGTATGCTCTTGCTGCTTACTTCGCGCGGTTTGAGCTGGCCCGATTGTCAGTCGGTCCCCGACTCCGATGGTGCAAGGAGCGTTCAACGGCGTTGTGGCAGAAGCGATCACAGGAGCGATCCCCTCGCATCGGAAGATCACACGCCGAAGAAAACGCGCGTCGAGCATCCACGATCTCCCTGTAGATCTGTCGTCTCATTGAATCTCTGCCCCTCTTCCCCCGCAGCAATTAACAAGTGTTCTCTCTCTCCCTCTCTCCCTCTCTCTCTCTCTCTCTCTCTCTCTCTCTCCCTCTCTCCCTCTCTCTCTCTCTCATGAAAACAATCGTTCGCGTATCGAAAACACCTCCGTTCGCCGTACGCTCCGCGGAAGCGCGTCGGCCGAGATCTTCGTGACGCTCGACTTGGTGGCGAGGACTCCGAAGCGACCGCGACGCTTCGAAGTTCGAAGCGGACGGCGGGACGCCGCGGAAGAAGAGAAAGAGGAAGAGGAAGAGGAAGGAGGAAGAGGAAGAGGAAGAGAAGGAAGAGGTAGAGGATCGGGCGAGAAGAAGAGGAGGTGTCAGTCGCTGTTAGTTCGTCGATCGTGGCCGGCACGTGCGCGCACCCGGCCCCTCGTGCCTCGAAAGAAGAAGGGTGTGCTGCATCGGCGGAAGGAGCGAAGAAGGAGAGAAGAAAAGGAGAAGCGGCCGAGGCAGAAAGTGACGGCAGTGCGCTCCGAACCGTCAAGCGGGACGCTGAGGGAGAGAAAGCGGAGTCGCTTCTCAGGTGCGCTCAGGTGCGTGCCGCACCACGTGACCACCGGCTCTCGCGAACGACGCGAGACACCCTCTCTCGCCCGACGAGAGCGAACTCCCTCTCTCTCTCTCTCTCTCTCTCTCTCTCGTCGTTGTTCTCTCGCACTGAGCGCGAAGGCCGGCGGCGGGCGCGCGGCTATACACGATTTTCGTAGGCGCGAGTATGAATGGATCGACGAGTGGACGAGAGGACGTAGTGCTGTGACTCGCCGACGAGGATGGTCCGCGTGAGAGTACAGCCGCGCCGGTGCACACACGCGTAGTTTAAAGGTGGCCGACATGAACTACGGTGGTTGCGCGGTGTGAATAAGAGAGACACGAAGATTCGCCCCGTTAGAACAGCGACTGCGCTATCGACATTCGACGAAGCTTCAACATGAGGACGGGGTTGCAGGTGAGTCCAAGTTTCACCCCCGCGCATGCGGCATGTCTCGCGATCCGGTCGGATTTCTTTGCAGCGATTTCGAGTAACAAGTGTTACTCGAGGCGGCTCTGGCTCAATACGGAGTTATCTAGCGCTCCGTACGTTTTCGTACGTTTTCGTACGGAATTGCGCCACTTGTTTGTGCCCGTCTTTGTCAACTCGGGAAGTTGTGTTTTATTTATTTTCACAAATCTTACTAAGCTTATTTTATCATGTTCTCGTGCTCTCGTGCTCTTCTTCTCACGTGTCGTGATCAAACGTGTACGACGTGCCTTGGTTTTCTCATTGAATACAAATCTACTTGATTTAGATACATTCCTTTAATTCATATACATATCATAGCATATCATAGCATATCGTAGCACGCGTGACATGGACACGCGTGGAAAGTGTTGAATTACTCGTATTAATCTACCGCGCAAAATTAATTAAGTTAATTATCGGTCACTTTGAGAAAGAAGTTATTCGTTATAGCACGGAGATAACGAGACGCGAGACTTGCTTCCAGAAGGCAATTGGCAATTAGAGGAGACCCGACATTTTTAAATAGCTACGTAGCCGAGAATGAGAAGCGACTCTCGGCTGACGCAACTCCGCGTAAAAATAGTCACAATGAAGGAGGGTATAAATAAAAACACAAATAAAAGTAGATCGCCGCAATGCGGCGGGCACGAGCGTCCAGGGTACTAAATAATCCAAAATACATCACAAGACCCCGTATGCGTGGCGCGTATAAAGAGAAGATGCGTTAATGCATCGTCAACAGGGGCGAATGTCCTTTGCGTTAATTCCTCTACGACACGCACACGTACACACACACACACACACACACACACGCCCACAAGAAGACGCGCACACGGACGCGTCGTAAGACGAGTAGCACCGAGGCAACCCAATCCTCTTTTAACGCTCTTTGATCATCTGGAGGTTCTGCTTTCATGGCCCTCGTCGCGCGTTTCTAACCCCCCGCTCTCGGCCCTCACGGTTTCTCCCCCTCCCCCTCGCACTGACACCGTCGCCGGCGACCAGGCCCCTCGCGTATACCCGCGGCCTTTAGCCTTTAACTTTTAAGTACGATTTAACGAAAGCCTTTGAAACCCCCGCCTGCCGCGAAAGTCCGGAACCGGCCGCCGGTTCCCCAGGGTTATTTGACCTCCGCGGCCCAGGCTCCTCGGAACCCTCCTTTACCTCTGCACTTCCGCGCGCTTTTACCCTCGCGAACGCGCCACGATTTGCCGTCGTCGCGCTCGCTTTGATATTTTTGATTCCCCCTCGCGCGCAACGGCAACGTCAGCACGTCAAAAGTGCCGAGAGCACACGACCTTTTTGTGCGCGCCGACAGCGTGGAAAATATCATTGTCCCCGCGTGTGACGTTGACGATTCTCTCACGTATGGGCGATCGACGCGAACGGCGACGGACCAGTCCATCGCGATGGGAAAACGCGTGGCGCGGCAGATGAGTGGGAAGTTGGACGGCCCCACGCGTGATTAAGGTTGCGTAAGCAACGGTTCGTATGATTTCGGTTCGCGAGAGTCACCGGGACGAATGTTCGCGGCCGAAGGGAATCCGAGATGAGAGAGAGAGAGAGAGAGAGAGAGAGAGAGAGCACTAAAATGATGCAGGATGCGATCTGACGAAAAATCAAATGAAATTTAGACTCCGCCGTCGTGTTCTCGCGGTATTAATACCGACGCAGGCGACGTCGTTAATTACGGCGGTGATTGAATCTCGTTAGTTGCGGGCTGCTTGGAGGGCAAGCTCGACGTTAGCGGGGCGACTTCCTGAACGGCCGACTACGACATGCTTGATTTGGCACGTACAATTCGTGCGACGATGCACGCGATCGCGCTGCACGCGATAAATCACTGCGGTAACTAGCCGCGCCGGATAAACCGCGAGCTCGCGCGCGCGAATCACACGCGATTCTCCCCTGCAGATTTATCGGCCTCCTGCCGCCGACAGTCGTGGCGGTATGCGCTCTCTCCCTCCTCCAACCCAACCGTTAAAGGGATGCGATTGTTCGAGATTCAGAAAAGAAAAAAAGAAAAAAGGAGAGGTGGAAAATCATTTCGTCATGTAATATCGATGTGCGAATCTCTCCAGCGAGATTTTAATATCGGAAATGGCGAAACGATTTCCACATCTCCGGCGTCCCGGCGCGAATTACGCTCTATCGTGCCGCCACGTGTAAACCCCAAGTTTTTAAGCGTGTTTTATATATGTGAAATAACGTTTCATTCTTTTTTTTCAAACTGCAACCACTATGACCTGTATGCAGAAATCCGGACGGAATTACGGTTTGGAGAGAGTGCGGAAAACATTTTTTCCTGTTGCGTAAACTATCAATGGGAATAAAACATACGGCAGTTGTTGTAAATAAAATGGAGCTAATTTTTTTTCTCAATTGTTAGAATTATGAGCGCGTACTTGTCGTTTCTCACACGTTTATGGATATTTTGACGGCCGGACATTATTGCGTGCGTTTGTTTCTTTTGTCCGTGTCATGCCTTGAATATTTTATTCTTTGCACATATTTTTGTTGGATAATTATTTCCGTTCAAATCGCTTTTCCGTTTTCAGCTGATAAATTAGGTTGGCTGTGCAATATTTAATGTGCATTTGACGCGTTTATGGAACATTCGGGATATTTCCAATTGACCTATTTTGCGATAATTAAATAATGTACTGTTTCTACAGTACCTGTCGTCCATTTCTTCTTTTTACTCTCTTTAATGTACCGAATGTCCGGCAATGTCTATGACGATGATAAAGCGGTATATTTTTTCAGCGCAAATTTAATGGCGAGAACTATTTTTCTTAGCGACTCTTGAATTTTCGAAACGGAGTGCCTCGGAAATTAAGTCTCACTCTTCTCTGTTAGCGTGAGATTAATTCAAAATTAATTAAAGACCATAGAATTTTTTATTACGTGTTTGTTCTTTCGAAGATTAATCGTACAGAATCCGCTTAATCTTCAGCGCTCAGACAATTCACCCGTAATCAGATTTTGGTTTTAAGAGCTTAACACGGAGAAAATGATTAAGGGCAATTTTACGCAATACTTTTCATGTCTACACGTTGTTACGTTGCGCATCGCTACTGTGCAGAATATTCGCGCGTTGCGCGAATATACGAGTGTTGCGAACGCAATCAAATACGTAGTTCTAAATGTTCCTGTAATTCCAGTTAAACAAACGAATGTACCGTAAAATAGGGTTATTTTCTGGTTACAATACGTTTCTATGACGATATCATTTAAACGCCAACACAAATCTGTCGTACTGTTATCAAGTCAACAAGCCTCAGTCATCAATCAACTCTTATCATTAACAAATTGCGTGTTACATTTGCGTGAAATAACCATTCGTTACGCGAAACAATACTGCAATCAACAATGCCGGTGCGGAGCTAAATATTTCGTGTTTCGCACACCGCAATGCGTGTATACATTTTTCACCTTCATAGAAAGCTGTATATATAAATAAGTTTGTATCCACCGCCAACACGCTATGCGATCGCGCTATTATTGCGTCACTAATATTTTTACCCTCTTTTCCCCCTCAGCGAAAGGGGAAATCACTTCAAAAAGAGATACGTGGCAGTGAACGATTACCTCATTTTACTTTGAATAAATGATCAGCGGTGTCGCGTGACAATGTATTCGCGATCCGTGATGGAGTGATGGACGGCCATTCCATTCCGCTGTCGAGTTCGCCCGCGAGAGACCCCGCAGGTAATAAACGCGATTACGAAACGCGGAGCGACGACGTACATGCTGCTCGTCGTCGCTCCGACGTGCGAATACGCCTGCCGTAAAAAGAAGGGCGTTTAATTGCGATGATCTTCTATGCCACCTGCTGTAAGGTTTTACGTTACCGCGATATTCGTGGACTCTTTGGCACCGCGAGCGGCCGCTCCCGTTAATGAGCGTATATTGATTTCGAGCGCCGCATGACCGGACATCAAAGAGTAGACGAGCAACAAGTATCCCGCCGGGAGAGGAACCGAAAGCCTGAGATTACAATTTAAGCCTGTTTACGTCGGGATTCCGTCTCTGTGATCTCGCGCGCCACGCATAGTCCGCGTCGATTCGGAATCCCGTCTCCTCCGGCGCGCGGCCGTTTCTCTCTGCCCTCGCGCGCGCGCGCGCGCGCACGCTTCTTCCCATTTTAGCCTCCCGTTTTGCTCTCCCGCGGCTGCCTTTTGCGCACCAGCGACTCGTGATTATTTTCCCAATGTACTCCTGCGGCTCGATACTGCCGCGGAATATAAACGGCCGCGCCATCTCTCGAGAGCTGTGTGTTTTGGAAACAACTGAATAATAATAAAACATTAAAGCGTATCTCTCGCTCTCTCGCTCTCTCTCTCTCTCTCTCTCTCTCTCCCCCCTCCCCTATCTCTTAAAGCGCGCAATCTCCATTTCATTTGCAGAAGGAAACGAGTAAATCCACACGTTGTACTGTCTGTGGATTCTGTAGCACGGGTGTCGTCAACGCGTCACGATTTCCTGCAAAATTCCCCTTGCGACGAAACAGATCTCGCATTCAACATAGAATCCACGATCGGGAGAACATCCGGTGACTCCGGAATGTCCTACAGCCACGTGCATGTTACGCGCGTTACGCTCGCTTAAGAGGATGTGGTGCTCGCGCAATTAAAACGGAGTTCGCTTCGCGAACGTTTCAGCGTTTCGTATCTCGTTGTATTCTTAACGCGAACGCGAGCGAGCAAAATATTCATGGGGACACATTCATGCTGATACGCACTTGAACGGCATGAATACGAAAGCGGGGAACAGGGCGGTGGGAAGAAAGCGCGGCGATGACGATCTGCTCGTGATAGTCCGTTTATGAGCGGACTAGGACGAAGAGGAGCCTCGCGACGAGAGGCTGTCAGTCGGTATCAATGATCGTAATAATAATTGGCGGCGGATTGTCGGCCGACCGGCCGTATCATTTACCTGAACGCTCCCCGCGCGGGAAGGATTTTAACGTGCCGGCGATAAAATCTCATTGTCGGCGAAAACTGCGACAAGGCCCGAGATCGTCGCGATTCGTCGCGAAACTTTTGCAAACGTTTGCCAGTCTCGGGACTTTGGAATGAGAGCGATAAGAACAGAGCGGGTGGAGGGGGGGGGGGAATAGTGGGTGAGAAAAGAGGGTTTCTTAGACGAAGCTGGCAGAAACAATGCTCCGTGTTAGAGGGGGAGAGATAGAGAGAAAGAAGGAAGAAAGGGGGGAGAGAGAGAGAGAGAGAGAGAGAGAGAGAGTAATGCCGGTCCTCCGGGTTTCGTTCTACGTGCCTTTCTGCGCGGAAACGGAACCGGACGGATAGCGGAGCATTGTGCCGGCAGAAAGCAGCAATTAGTAATAGACGGCCCCGTTGTTACCTTCCTCTGTCAGGGGAGAAAGGGGGCAGGGGATATTCACAGTTTGCAGTACTTAAGAGAATCCGGACGCGAAACGACCAACACGAAGGCGTCGCCCGTCCTGCGGAGGAATTGATAACTGCTTTCCGTAGCGTTACGAGACATTGATTAATTATGTCGGGGAATGGTCTCGGTTGCGCCCCGCCTCGGCCTCACCATTCGGTTTTTCCATTCAGCGGCTAAGCATTATGAATCGTCTCGCGGCGACAGCGGGAGAGAATCACTCGGAATATATTTCTCATATAAAAAAGTATAGACTTGTGTGAGATTTTATTGAAAATGAGACGGATGTGTATGCATAATATCACGGTCACTATTAGAAATGTCAAGGTACGCAGGATTTGAAGTTAGCAATCCGCGCTCGTTGTACCGGCGATTCCAACAATTTCGTGCGAAAACGACGTTCCTCCCCCGAAACTGTGCAACGCCCCGCCGAAGATTCACGGCGGTGCCGCGGCAGTGGCGAATTAGCACTTTGTACGCTCAATTGTAACACGTGACGTGTGTTACCATGGCGCCATGGGAATAACAATTACACGGCAAACATGACTTTGTTGAACTAGGTGGACAGTCGTTTATACATATAAGAGGACCAAGACACGGCGCTCACGGAGAAACAGCGCGGCGTGGAGTTACAAGCGACATGGGAAATGCGGAATACATTAACGTTACCGTGGCCGGCTGTTGACATCGCGAAGAAGGGGCGTGGGGGGAAGGCAGATTCTACGTATAGATCATTATTAATGATGTTTCAGTGGCGCTCGCGCTCGCGCGAGATACATCCCGTATGAAATGAGATCTCGAATGAACCGGCGAATCGCTGTCATAACACGGCGCGGCAATTAGCAGCGCCGGCAATTACCGCGGACGGAGATGTGTGCTCAAGTGGGTGACTGTACGCGTCTACTTAAGAACATCTACATTAGAGAAGATGAATAACGATGGCGGTGTGGACGTGGACGAGGATAATTGCGACTTGGGTTACGGAGCAGCGGGCAATTTAATCTCGAAGAACCACGGAGGCAAAAGTATATTTACATCCCGAACAATCTACTCGTTCTGCTCCCCCCGTTCTCCCCCGCGTAACCGGAAACTCGGAGAAAGATACCTCAACTCAAATAGTGGCTGAAAGTATTACGACGATTTTCAGACGAACGGACGAATGGACAGACCGACTGATGGAGAGGCCCGCCGGATTTGTGTCGGTCATTAGCGGATAATCTCGGATAATCTAATGGGCGGCTTATGCGAGAGTGTGACGTTGATTCTTGGTTAATCGCGGGACTGAATGTCACACGTCTGAATCCGCTTTCCAGCTGTTTGAGAATTATAAATGTGCCGATCGCAAGCGTAATCACGCAGCACGAGAAACGGAGCTTACTAATTATCGGCTAATAAAGGATTCTGCAGCTTCATCGAATAATAATGACCGTCTCGATGAGAAAATCTGTCCGCATCTTATCCGCAATGTCCAGGTGAGTGGGCCCTCCACTCGTCGCTCTCTCGCGAGAAAATGAAATTGGAAAGAGAGAGAGGAAAGAGAGGAGGAGGAGGAGGAGGAGAAGAGGAAGAAAGATCACGAGATGAAATCCGGGCTCCTCGACGAAGTTCAATCTTAACGACTGAATGTCGCTCTTTTAGACAAGAGAGCTCGTCCAGTTCGCGTTACTTAAAAAGATCCAAAGTAATGATCGTTACTTTCGACGGCGAATGGCCTGACGAGAGCTGGACGCGGACACTGATGCGAGCAAGACTGACGACGACGACGACGACGACGACGACAACGACAACGACACGACGAGGACGACGACGGCGACGACGACAGCAACGACGGCAGCGGCAACAACGACGGCGACGAGGATGGCGACGATGCTTCTGCCGTGAGGCGGTGAGCAATTAGCGACACAGCGCGGCAAGATCAGAGGCCGAGGGCGGGGTGGGGAGCGGCGGCCTAATTACACACGGTACCGACCGACTTCAAAGGAGCCGACAGTTCCTCTCCTCCGAGCCATCCCCTCCGAATGGCCGGCCCGAGAACAACGCTCCTCTTCCTCGTATACCCCAGAGCCCAGGCGGCCGTCGTCGACGCAGACCTGACTGTGCCTTCGATACTCTTCTTTCTCTCTCTCGTTCCCTACCTTCCCGCCTACCCTTTCCCTTCTACGTCCTTTCCCTCGTGCTCCTACCTCTCTAGCTCTACGAGAATACCCCTTCGTTCCTCTCGCGCCTCTAGATCTTTCATTCTTTTTCTCCCCCCCCCTCTCTCTCTCTCTCTCTCTCTCTCTCTCTCTCTCTCTCTCTCTCTCTCGGATGATCGCGGAGTCACTCACGGTGGCGGAACTCGCCTCGGTCGCGAGTATTATCGTTATATTATCAGATCTCACTCAGCGAGCGTGACGACGATCGCACGGCCGCTCGCGACTGATATCGGATTTTATCGTTTGCGCCTGGTCGCGAGAAGCACGTCGTTCTCTCGCGATTAATACGAGCGACGCCGGCTTGTATCTTTCTGCGACCACGCATGCCTGCCTATGACGGGTTGCCTGTATAACTACTGTATGTTTGCATTCCTGGAGATTTAATCTTTTTCAGCTGGCGGATTTGGATGTCGTTGTTGCGATAAGGGGGATCGTCAAACACGGTCATAGATTGTACCCTTACAATTTCGCGTATACTCGCTACAAATATTTTCATATTTGCCGTAGATAAGCACACGCGCTCTCCTCTCTTCCTCCGCCCTCGACGTTTTCTTCAGCGGCTCTCTTGATAAAACGCCTAACCAAGTTTTATCGTTCGCGGCCGAAAGTTCTACGCCTTTCCTCTTTTTTCCATCACATTCTTTGGTAGATACGTCGTGGAAAAGACGTAAGAGACGGAGTTTATCTCCTTCCGAAGTACGTTCTCCACAAAGCCTTTTGAAAGTTGCAAACACCAGATAGATGATCGCGCGCGCGTGCGCGGGTGGAACGAATCCGATGCGTCGAGCGTCAACTTTCGCGTTCCACGCATATCCGCGAGAGCTTGATTAACAAGCGCGAAATTGTATCGACACTCTGCGGGAGTGGAAATTGGAAACAATCTCTCTCTCTCCCGCGTACTCCTCTCCGAATGTGTTCCGGAGAATGATTCGAAAGGGGCAAAGAAAAAACAACTGCCAGAGCGTAATCCCCGGCAAGATACGCTCGACGAGGCAGCGCTGCCCCCGTCCAAGGGAGATCTGAATCTCATATCCCCGAAAAACGTGCGGTCGGCTTTCCTGACGCGAGGGAAAGCGAGAGCGAGAGAGGGAGGGGGAGAGAGAGAGAGAGAGAGAGAGAGAGAAGGAGAGACGACACGACCGTCGGCATCGCGGCCGAACGATCAAAGGGGGAGACGAGTCAGCGCGGCCGGGTCGGCGTGCGTCTCGGGGGCCCGCGAGCGTGGACACACGAGTGGGCACGCGTCGCGCCGAGAAATCGACGGGGACCGGTAAACCCGGCGGATATCGAGGCCGACGTGCGGCTCGGACGCCGATCTTCCACGAGGTCGTAACGCCCGACGAGCTTAGCCTTAGCGGCTCCTCTACCCGAGTCGCGGCCGCAAGTCATCAGTCAAGTCTTTGAGGCCGGCTTCAAGATTCTCCCCTCTCGCTGCCGCCCCCTCCCTCTCTCTCTCTCTCTCTCTTTCTCTCTCTCTTTCACTCTCTCTCGTTCGCTCGCTCTCCGTCTTTCTCGGGCCCGCAGAAAAAGGCCTTTTGCCGATCTGGCTTGGCGGTGAGATCAAACGTTTCACGGTCCACCGTACAACCGACTGCGTGCGGGTGCGCCGCTTCAGGCCGATATACATAGATATATACGACGGAGGAAAGGGTGAAGAGGGGGCGAAAAGAAGGCGGCAGGGAAGAAGGAAGGAAA
Source organism: Harpegnathos saltator (assembly GCF_003227715.2). Classification (NCBI taxonomy): domain Eukaryota; kingdom Metazoa; phylum Arthropoda; class Insecta; order Hymenoptera; family Formicidae; genus Harpegnathos; species Harpegnathos saltator. The sequence goes on from NW_020230625.1 coordinate 1,328,301, forward strand.
GAATGGGTTATGGGAAGAAACGAGAGACGCGCACGCGGAGAGAAAGGGCGCGCGCGAGGGGGATTTGTTGGGAAGAGGAAGAGAGAGAGAGAGAGAGGGAGAGAGAGAGAGAGAGAGAGAGAGAGAGAGAGAGAGAGAGGGAGGGAGGGAGAGAGAGAAGATCTGTTCGGCGAAGGAAAGGGAAAGGGCCCCGGGAAGACACCTAAACAAATACGCGTGCCCCCGCTAACCGATCGCAAATTTGTTGAGGTCCGACCTCGGGAAAGGCCTCGTGGCCGTCGACGCGGACGATCGGCTGTCTCGTCATTGATCGATCGGGAACGCGACCGATCGTTCTCTGTGATTTCGAGAAGATATTTATGACCGCGCGCGCTGTGTATTGGCGGATAGGCCGGTCTGTACTCCGATGATAAAGCTGGTGTATTTTTTTCTAAGTTTACCAACGGATCGATTTACGGATTAATGCCTCGGTCATAGGCCGATTACGTGTCTCTCGACGCGCAACACGCGAGCCCGAGAATTGCCCAGGTCGCGGACGCATCGTCAATTTATTTATTTACTTCGCCGCTTGTCGATGCGCTCGCGGATGAAATCAATGCACGCGTTTCTTTTTTATTTTCTTTTTTTTTTTTTTGACAGTCTCGAAATGCATGTCGCTCGATATATCGTTATGAACACGCATTTCATGCGCGATGTAGATTCTCACTCACGGGAAAACATAATTGTTTATTATTAATGATAAACGCGCTCTCTTAAGCGCGTAAAAAACGGTTACGCTCAATGTCAGGGATTTAATGTGTCGAAGAGCACGGTGCGATCTCTTATTTTGGCAATTTCGGTTTTACAAGCTTCCGTTATTGCAAGATGTCGAGACTCTGAGAAGAAAATAAAAACTATCAGACGAAATAAAATTGACAGGAGCGCGGCGCGCGCTGCTCGAGGACGTGCAAACCGAATTACGATATAAAGCGGACTAAGGCTTTGCGCTACAAACTTATGCGTCGGGCGTACCCCCGGCGGGTCTAATTAGCAATCGAAATGAGCGTCCATGAGCACGCGAAGGCAATTTCCTATTTACGGCCCGAGAAAACGCGGCAAGCCGCGTCGTCGCCGTAAAATCCATTCGGTCGTTACGAATCTTCTCGATATCTCGGGCAGACCCGATAACCTCGGGAAGGAAAGAATGGGGGAGGGGGAGAGAGAGAGAGAGAGAGAGAGAGAGAGAGAGAGAGAGAGAGAGAGAGAGAGAGAGAGAGAGAGAGAGAGAGAGAGAGAGAAGATCGCCGAGAGGGCAGAGAGATGAACCTCGTTATGGGGCAGCTACGAATCGTATTATCGATTTGTACGGTGTCGCGGATTGGCGGCCGGGATTGGGACCTTTGATGTGCGCCGAAGTTCGCGGCGGAGGCTTCCGGAAAGAGCGTATGCCGAGGATACGCACAAGTCCGGATCGGGCACGCGTGAAGAATCTTCCTCGGCGAGGAAGCAACCGTGAGATGAATACGAAGAAGAGGAAGAGAGGAGGACTTGGGCCCGTCGAGAGCGGCGGCACGGAGCTCGCGCGAGTGCGCGCGCGCGAGAGAGAGGGAGAGAGAGAGAGAGAGAGAGAGAAAAGAAGAAAAAGAAACGAGAGAGGGAGAGGGGGAGAGAGAGAGAGAGAGAGAGAGATCTTCGAAATAAGCTCCCGTAAAATGATTGCCTACCTACGCGTTCGCTACCGCGCCGTTATGTCCGATTTCGCCTAACTCGCTTGATATCAGCCGTAGTAGGATTTCTCGAAGTGCCCGGAGCCGCCGCGTTGCGCTTCTTCGAATTCGGATCCTGGCTGGACCTGATTTTCCTTTTTTCTCCCTCAAAGAAGAGTTTCTCATACGATCACGCGTTAGGATCTGCTAACGAAAACTGCCAATTTCATCCGCCGTAATTGAAGCAAATTTTTGTGTATTGTTTTCTGTGCAAAAAGAACGTGCGAGTTTCCCCATCGACGGCCTTCCAGTCGCGCGCAACTAGCCTCGTTAAACGCCGCAAGTTTCTTTCCCTTTCTTTCATACAATTCGATCGCAATTATTCTCGCAAGGGGCGAGCACATTTTCGTTTGCTCGAGCGACATCAATACAGGCGACAGGTAACGCTCTCCTCGGAGTCTCCTTCGCGCAGCTTCTTCCCTCGTTGGCAAAGAAGCCGCCCTAATATCGGGTGGGAGGGGTGGCAGGGGGAAGAGGCAGATGGTCTCTCTCGCGCGTGCAAAAACGCCATTTCCAGCGCGCGGCCGAGCCTTCGAAACGAGCGGCCATAATCGATGTTCCGTCTCTCGCGCCTCCGCGCGTTTCTCGCTTCCTCCCCGATCCCCCGGCGAATCAAGGTCAAAGTTCGTCGCCGCGGCGCGCCGCGGCTCGACGTCTCGGCTAAGGGCGGCAGGGATTTTTCCGCGGCGCGGAACAGCGGCTTTTTGCAATCGCACCGGCCGGAGTCGGCAAGAGGAAAAACGCAATCTCCCGGTTCCGCCGCGCCGCGCCGCACGAGTTACGATGGAGAGTTGCGCGCGCGCGCGCGCGCGCGAGCGAGAGAGAGAGAGAGAGAGAGAGAGAGAGGAGGGGAGAAAGAGCGAGTTAGCAAGAACGCGGTGTAGGCGGCACATCAAAGGCGCACCTCGGGCGTGAACGAGCGAGCGGGCACGCGGCTCAAGTAGAGAGCGGAAGACACCGCCACCAATCCTACCGCCATCCAATATATTTACTCCGATGGACCACCGCTACCATCACCATCGCGCCGCCGCGCCGCGCCGCGCCGCCACCACTACCACCGTTGCCATTACCACCGACGTCACCGTCACTATCGCCGCCGCAGAGCCGCCGCCGTGCGCGGCCGCAACCGCTGCACCGCCGCGCCGCGACCGTCGGCGACCACCGTGCAACCGCCGTGCCGTAGTCACGGTCGGCGCGGATACTTTGTTCGCGGCGCGCCACACCGGCCTGGTCGGCTCTCTATCTATCTATCTATCTATCTATCTCTATCTCCCTCTGTCTGTCTGTCTGCCTGTCTTCTCTTCCTATCAATCTCCGCCGGAAAATGCGCACCTTAGATTGTAAATTGCGGTGTACCGCGCTCGCATCGACACTCGGTCGTTCCGCAGCGATGTCGTTGGAGGAGGTCCTCACCGGACTACGCGTGCGGACTACGCGAGCTCCGCTCGACGACGACGTTTCCTCTGTCTCTCCTTTTGCGACGCGACGCGTCGAAACGCGAAATCAAAAGATCGGAAATATCTCTCCAGACGATGTCGATGTTAGAGAGTGAGATCCGCGTGTGTGCATGGACGTTGATTAATTGTGTGGCAAGTGGAATTGTCCCTCCCCCCCCCCCCCCGGAAAGGGGGGTCGCATCGCCACAGTGTGAGAGGGGGATATTACCGCGTCGTCGTGTCGTTAAATACCGGTGAAAAATGTTAAAGCGTAATTAATTTAAGTGAGGTACGATGTACAGGAAAAAGTTCGGAGACTGAATTTTTGAGCGGGGGCTAAAACATTCCGCGCAAGAAGAGTCATTAGCGCAGTACTAAGCAGCTACTTTACATAAAGACGTACAATTCATTATGATGTATTCCGCGTGCTGAAAAAAATGTACGACGTAAAAGGATATTACAAGGAAGCACGTGCTGGAAAATTTGCCGCGTCTCTCTTCCCCTCTGTCTCCTTCTCTTTTCTCTTTTTCTCTCTGTTCTCTTTGTTGTTTTCTTTAGATAATCTGAATCCAAAAGTTTTCTTTGCGGCGCCGGATGTCTGTGGTCGTTGTGATTCAACCATGTTATTCAGCGGTCGTGCAGTTCTGCTTTGAATGCGGATCTACAGAGACGTAGTAAATATGTAGAGCTGCCCGGCAGCGGTTCGCTGAATTTTCCGCATCGTCCATTCCGAGAAAATATATCCTTTGATTGCAATTTGCAGCCGTACATCCGAAGCGACGCTGCTCGGTCTTGTTTCGAATGCACAACAGTATGTGCCCTCGCGTAATACACGCGTCGCAATTTTCATCGGATGTGCCACTTTTCTTTACCGTAATCTCTCGCGTTATAAAATATGTCTCGGTAATTAATTAATTGCTTCAAACTCTATTTCTTTTCTTCGTGAAATCACAGTTTGGCGTCGTTTCCTTTATTTCCTGATATTGCTTTCGACGCACGCGTTCTTGATTCCATATCGCTTGTGATTTGAAGAGAATGCTGTGATCTTGGTTGAAAAAAAAACTCAATTTCAAATGAGTAAAAAGATATAAATCTCTCAGGATCTGCTTGCGCTGTTACCTCCACGGCAGAATCACGATAGTAATCGAGCCTGGGGATCCCTCCAGAATCGGCCTTCGCCTCCTCGCCCGCGCGGTGACGTCTGTGCGTCTCCGTTTCCGCGGGTCTCGCGTCGCGCGCGGATAATTAGCGTCGGCGAGAGAATCGCAACCCGCGTTAGAGCTAGTTTATGAGCCCGACGGCGGCAAGTGCGTTGATCCCGCGGGTCGCCGGCGAGCAGACCGACCGATAAATTAGTTGCCAGGAGATATCTCCTTCACTTTTCCCTCGTGCACACGTTCGGAAGGCGTACGATGCGGCGCGGTGCGGCGAAGCCGAGCCGAGCGAGCGAGCGAATGAACGAACGAAGGCAAGGCAGGGCAAGGCAGTCATATTTCAGCCCTTGTTAGGACGAGGGGCCCCTGCCGAGACGGGCCAGGGAGAAAATCTCTTTGACTCGCCGCTCCGTGCCTTAATCCACTGGCGTATACCCTATCTTGCCACCTGCTCTCTTCCTTCCTCGGCCCTTCCCTCTCTACACCCTGCGTTGTATGCGTCTATCTCTCGCTTTTTCTTTCTCTCTCGATCCCGTTGTTTCTCCTCTCTCCCTCCCCCTCCTCTCCCCTCCCTTCCTCTCTTACCCTTTCCCTCGACGTAAATTACGGCGATGTTTACGTGCCTTTCCCTATCGCCGTATCCTTCGGGCTCTGATCTAAATACAAGTGATATATGTCAGCGCGCCGTCTCTGATTATTGCGAGATGTTACATTAATTACTGGATGCGGTCTAGGCTAATGCAAACATCCGCTCGTCTCTACCGGACATGCTGATGCGCACCTAAGCGCTCAGGATATGGTCCAAGTGTTTGCTTCATGGCATTTTCATACAGAGCGCATGTGCGCACAAAGGTCGCGGCATGTCAAAGTCTTGGAATTAATTTGCGATTAACTTGTACACACGAGAAACAACGTTGCTAGGTGATGGTGCTCGTGATGGTGCTCTGTACGGTGTACATAAAACGTTGATCCTCGGACCATCCAGCGGTTATGTCCTATAAACAAAGCATCAGGAAAGAGGCATAATTCTAACATTATCGTAATCTTTTGTAGTGTATTTCTTATGTTTCTTTTCTAATGCGATTCACTCCTGTGCTCGCGGTCATCTTCTTCCAAGGATCGCACGAGGGTCAATGGAGAGAGATATCCAATTTCAGCTGAATACACTCTGCATCTTGCATAAAAATGGTCAAGAAGCTTCGGGAGATACCGCAGGTCTCGACTTCTGTCTGGGAATCGGCCTAGACCGCAGAAATGCCGAGGCATAGCGAAGTATAGCTTCGCTTATACTCTAAGATTGTCCGACATCTATCCGCGTGGACAGCTCAATCGGTGGAGCCGAGCGCACATATCTTGCCTCACCTTTCGCGTCCGGACGCTTCTTCCCTCCGTTAAAGAGGCCGATCTTCTCTCCCGTCGAGGCGGCACGGGAAGAAGGGGAAGACCGTGGAAGCTTTCAAATGCGCCGTCATCCGTGCCAAAGATACGCCTCGAGCTGAGGCTCTCGCGAGAAGTCGACCCGATAGGGCTCGAGTTCTCGATGTCTATATCCATAACGTGAACTTGCGAACGACGACATTATCACTGCTCGACATGTGTGAGAAAAGTCCGAGAGGAAAATATGCGGTAAGTCCTCTCACGCGCATCACTGCGAATGCCAAATCAAAAATCCGAAATGTTCCGAGGAAACGAAATATTTGCTGTTACAACGCAATGAAGATAATACGCGCGGATAATAATCGTTTGATCTCCGAGTCATCAAATTATATACCGGCAGTGCGATTGTTTCAAAGTACAGGTACTCGATGATAGACCGCGAGAGAGAGAGACAGAGAGAGAGAGAGAGAGAGAGAGAGAGAGAGAGAGAGAGAGAGAGAGAGAGAGAGAGAACAGCAACAGAGATGATGGACACACCACGATGCCTCGTTAATCCCCGAAATTCTCCTCGGGGAGTTGACGTTCGTGTTCGGGACGCGTGTCCCCTAGCAGAGAGCAGCCGTGATAGCGCGCGGCTACATTTTTAATTTAATGTCGAATTTGCATGCAACATTATCCTCTATCACGGGCTACTGAGACTCAGTTGATGGAATCGATAGTAATGAAAAATAATGAATATTCATTCCGCGGCAACTACGGCCGTTCATTATACGCGACGTATTATTAAATCAATGTTGGAATTGTTGCGCGGGTTAATGAGATTTCGCCGTGCGACGGTGCGAGACGCGAGACGAAATCGCGACCGCGAGGCGCACATAAGACCGAGATGCAATGCCGCCATTATGGCCAAACGGCGAAATTATAATTTCCAAATCTCGAGAATACGAGTCTAACGAAAACACGCGGGAAGCCATGTGTGTGAAGTTAGCATCGCCATTTCGTAATTTCGCAATAAACGAAATTGTGCTGAGTTGTGCTAGGTTTGTGCCACGTTGTGCCGCAAGAACCAATCGCCTATCTCAGAAAACAAAGCGACAATTAAAAAAAAAACAATTTTTTGGCCAGCACCGCCATTTTGTTTTTTCGCGCGCACGCACGCACGCACGCACACACCCAACACATACACACACAAGAGGTGTAAATCCGACCGAGCAACCTCCGCGTGGTACATTTCGGATAATGCTAATGCCGGCGGTATCTGAACTACGATATCATCGATTTTCCAGTGCTGGGATTCGGAGCCCGTGCTGGCAAGTTTTTCAAAACACGTCTTATTCGTTTCTTGTTGTACTCGATTAGCACAACTCAGCACATGTCGCAGAATTCATTTATCCGTCACGGTTCAAAAGTTCTATGTGAATAAACATTATATCTTAAATTCGAAATCTTTGATATTTTTTTTCTCTTGAACGGCAAGAAATAGAATTTTTATCCTTGCGGCACAACTTTCAGTAGCCACGGCTGCAGCCAGCACCATTTTTGTTTTTTCGAAAAAACAAAATGACGATGCTGGCCAAAAAATTGTTTTTTTTTTTTAATTGTCGCTTTGTTTTTTGAGACAGGCGATTGGTTCTTGCGACACAACGTGGCACAAACCTAGCATAACTCAGCACAATTTCGTTTCTTGCGAAATTACGAAATGGCGATGCTAACTTCACACACATCGGGAAGCCACCACACGGAGGTCACGCACGGAGGCGACGACGGCGTCAAAGAACCGTCTTGCCCGGAAAAGCGGCGCTCGCGCGGGAACTCGCGCAGAGTGGAAATAGCCGGATATTCGAGGGAACGTAATTCCGCACCCTCGCGAGCTCTTTCACCCTCCGAGCGCTAGAGCGCGCTCGTTAAGTCACGAGAGAAAGAAAGAAAGAGAGCGATGAAAGCTGTCGTTTACTTTCGCCCAAGCTCGAAGAAGGAGTCGCGACAAATACCACAGTCCCGCCGCCGCGCCATCCTGCCGCGCTGCTTGCGCGCGTGGTTATGGTAATGCGTGGTTTGCGGTGCGTGTTAGCCGACTGGCCGGCCCTCGTAATGGTAACGAGACGGTCTCTCACCATCATCATCAACATCCGGACGACGAAACGCGATGCGAACGATCAACGACTCTCGGCCGGTCGGCCGGCCGGCAAGACGCGCGCACGGCCCTCTCAAAGGTGCCGACCGCGATCCGCTCTCTGGCTATTTTTAACCTGTTTTCGTCTCCCTTATGCTCTTCTCTCCTCTCCCTCTCCCCCCCCTCTCTCTCTCTCTCTCTCTCTCTCGCTGTTTTTGTGTCCCCTCTCTCTCCCTTTCTCTCTACGCGCGTTCCTTCCGTCGGTGATATTGTGCTTACTGCTTAATTCGGAGAAAGGCACTTGGCATTGTCCAAGTATGAAATCCTAATTATGACTTCGAGCGGAACAAAGTGGAGCGAGGACTCCGCTTTTGTGTTCTCTGGCATCGTGCGATTGCGGAAAGAAAAAAAGTGTAATTGTGTAGGTAAACGCGTTGTACAAGCGCGACTGGGTTTAAACTCCCGTATTAATCGCAGGTCGTACAAAGCATGCGTACGAGAACGAAATTTTATTCAATTTCGTCATATCGCCTCTGACTCCGTTATTCCCCCGTTGCTTCATCCTTGAACCATTCATCTTGTCTTGAGCACTACATTTTTTAAGTATACTTCTATCGATGCATTATGTATGTATCCCTGAAGTTCTGTTCTTCCCTATACGCTGTTAGGGAACACATCCGTGTCCCAAAGTATGAATAAATTGCGCATTTCTCTCTTTCCCTCCGTCCCTGTGTGCTCTTTCTTCCTCCATCCATCCGTGCGTATGCATTCGCGCACGCCGCATCGGCGGAATGCCACGCATCACCAGCCACGAGAGGCAGTCAACCTCGAAGAAGGAATCAGGTGTGGAACAAATGAATTCGCGACGGGGGAAGCGGATCAGCCGGCTCCTTAATCTTGCGGAAGCGAACGCTTCTTTTGTCGAGGAAGGAATCGCAAAGCAGGGCATTCCTGGCCAACGTTCGTGCCGCGAGATCATTTGCTTACACGAAAGGGTAAAAGGAACGGCAAAGTCCAAGATTTAAATTTTAGTTGCTTATATTAAAATTGATTAATATTAAAAATTACATAATTCTCGCGGGATATATCGGGATATCTTTTAATATAAAAATTACTCTCTAATCATTCTTTTTCTCTTTGTCTCTCTTTCTCTAGTTATGATACTTGAGAAATATGACACACACGCGTGCGTCTTGTTGTTTACATTTTATCATCCTTTGGAAAGTTGATATTTAACAATTTTTTTAAATCTCTTTCGCAGACATTAAAGTAATATGACATTTTTATTTTTAATAAACAATGTGATATCCGCTAACCGTGTATAATACGCTTTAATTAAATTATTAACAAAAACTTATTATTTCGTTTTTATCAGTATTCTGTTCATTCGTTTTATGGCTAATAGAAATATATTTAAATCGATTATTCAAAGGCTCAGTCATTTGATTATTCCGATGAAAATTAAATCACGCACGAATTTGTGAGAGGTATGCTGCAGATAAAAAAGATTTAAGGAAAATTTGCTCATTTGGGATCGGAATGAAAACATAAAATAAATAAAATCACACTGATACCGGTCAGCGAGATGGGGTTTTATTAATATTGCGAAACCGAGGCCGGTGATTCCCATATGAAATGTTTTCAATTTCCTGCTGGTAATTAAACTCGCTTTTATGCGTCTGTTCTGTTTTATGCGTCTGTTCCAACTTGTGAAATTATAATGAACGTACAATGACAAAGAGGTAAGATTTAAATAAAAATGAGACAAAATTCATCCAGCTCCTACGTAGGAAATATGGAAATCAAACATTGAAGAATTAATATCATTTAAAGAGACAAATACGCGATAATTATCGTATACAGATGAATCATGTTTAGTACTAGTTACGCAAATTATCAACGATGAAATTTATATCAATTACTTCTTTCAAAAACTTTTTGTTTTATTTATAAGGGAATGTTCGATCAAAAAAAGCACGAAACACATTTTTCTCTGATGATAAATAAATCTATTCGAAATGTATATCCCATATATACTTTTATATTATTTCGCGCGTAATATTTTTCTAGTATGTTACTCCTGTCCAATAATACAACATTCATTCATCGATTTTCTACTATACCTCGTAGCCAGAAGCGATAAAATGATTTTTTAAATAACTGCGAAGGCAAAAACAATTTAAGAATACAACTTACAATTTATATTTCAATTGCTATTGTTTTTTACTTTAAAAGTTCTTTGATTTTTCTATTACGCCGTTTGATAGTATACATCGGGATAGATTCTCGAACGTCAAGCCATCTCTCCTGCGAAGGAACCCTTCGGCGAAAGCCATCGAGGAGCGATTGCTTTCTCGAAGAAGGCGGCGACGAGAGCCTCGCTGTATCGGACGTTTCTCTTTCTATCGCGTGCACCAGCAAATAGCAAAATATCGAGGAATGCGCGAGTATACTCGAGAATCGCACGAGTGCGCGACACGGTGCGTCGTGCCGCGGCTCGTCGTAAAAAGCGGTTCAGATCGCGGCCATTTATCTACGGCGTGATTCATCTCTTTGACTGCGGTGCACGGTATCTTTAAACGTTTTACCTGCTACCGGATTCCCTGCAGCTAGTATACGATGTGCCGGCCCAAGTAACAGCCGTCACTTTGTCGGCCTTTGTCACGGGGATTATGCGCCGGGTGGCAAATTATGACGAACACCTTCACGCCCAGGACACCCTCTAATGCGTCGGACGCGAAACGAGCAAAAAGACAGGGAAAAAGAGAGAGAGAGAGAGAGAAAGCAAAAGAGCTCACATGCGGGAGACTAAGAGAGAAGGAGAGAATGGCGGCAGTGGGAGAGAGAGTTTGAGGGTCCTTTATACATCTTGGGATACGTGTTCCTTGAGAGAAAGCTCTAAATTATGCAAAAGTAGTTCCGTAGAGAACGTAACTCTAATAGAAGAGGCTATTATGATCAGAGAAGAGAGATACGACTAAACGATAGTTGAATGTGCGCTGAAATTATTGAAATCTACTTGTTATTAAGAATTCATATTTCGTATAATTGGTAAGAGAATAACTAGCTGCAGTTAAAAATGAAATTGACTGGTTGAGTACACAGTTTGTTATTCGATACAATGCGCGAATAAAAATTTATGTCTTAAAAAATAAAGAGCGAAAATACAGGATGTTGTGTTATTTTATAAAAACAGGACAATTAATTAATTAATTCAATTGCTGCGGGGCATTTAAAAAATATCAGAGAACAATAGGTAAACGATAACTCCGTTCGGACATTCAACGTTTGCGTCAGAGGTTATTACTATTGCGTCGTATTTCCGGGTTCAAGTTTTTCCGCTCTCTCTCTCTCTTCTTTTTCCGGACAGCACTCGGAGCACCCTCGCTCGTTCAGGGCTACCCCTCGGCAACTCACATTAACGAATTGATTCACGGCATAATAAAGCGGTTACGTAAAGTGGAAGCTTCCGAGTCGTCACCTTTATTTACGACCTTCCCGAAAGTTCCGATTCGTGGATTCTCGAAATCGTCGGCGCGTTGCAGCGCCGACGTTTTCCTGTAATCCGCAATGTCGCGAAAGGTACACGAAGGGACACGCTTTCGACTCGGCTTTAAGTTTGACGGTAAACTCCCTCTGGCTTTGCCTTGCGCTACGAGCATTACACCTCAGCGTTGACGAGCCATGAAGTATTTCCCGTTCGGTTCCCCTCTTTTATCCTCTTCTTTTTTATTTTATTTTATCTTTGTATGACCGTGGTATTGTGAACGCACACCGATATTTCGGAAGTTAAAATTCTCTAGCGATTTTCTACGGGTCGCAATGTGAAAAGCGAGATTATTAAAAAAAAATGTTTCGAAAAATTTTAAGAAAATAATTGACGGAAATTAGCAGTAAATTACGAATAAAATTTAATATTTGCAAATACTAATTAGTCTTTGCAGACTTCTTCGGCACAGTGCAAAGTTACGTTAAAAACCAACTTTCGATTTACACTAGCCTCGAGAACTTGAAGATAGCGTCGCTAATAACTTGTTGATATTCTTTGTAACAAAATTATGAGTTTGGGATTCAGTTTAAAAGCAGGCTTGCTTTAAAATAGATAGAAACCGACATTTCGCTTGTTTATCGCCTGTACTTATATGCGTTTCTAAAGCTTATGATTCTTTCGAAATTCGATGGAATTTGCGGGATTTCAGTTCAGTTGCAGAGATTTAATATCTCCGTTGCTCGAAATGAGAGAGCTAAACTTTCGTCGAAACGTCGCGACTCGGTTTCGAGGACTACGATGTATGACACATCAGTGTAGCCCAAGTCGGACGAATAGCCGCGAGCGTTTAGCGTTAGGCCGCGAGAAAATACGGGCCGACGATCGGCGGTCACGGTTAAATCGCGACGTCGCGGCGCGTTCCTTTCGCGGCAGCTACGCGAAGGGGAAACGAGCGAGAAGTGAGCCTCTCCTTTTTGCTCCCGTTGCTCGGTACGGAGCGGAACCCAATCCGCCGTTTGCGGCCCATTATGCCCGATCATAATTGCGTCGCAACAACGTTTCTCCTTCCTACCATCCGCGGTGTTGGCGGCAGCCTTTCATCTCGACCCGAGACCGAGACCGAGCTTCTGTTTCCGAGGTGTTTCCGCCGCCGGCTACCGTCCTGGAAGCTGGAACTTGATCCTAAGTAGTCGCTTTCGTGAAAGAGGGGCAGGAGGCCGGGGTAAAGAAGAGAGGGACGTTGTTGCGGTAAAACGCGCCGAGAACACCGACAGAAACGACAGACGACGGGTGTGGGATAGAGAGGGAGAGTGGCGCCGTGGAGCTCTTGGCGTCGTCGTCGTCGTCGTCGTCGTCGTCGTCGGGGTCGCTTTTTTTTAAATTATTCCCGCGGTTGCTCGTTTGTTACGTGGCCCGATGCGCCGGTCTGATCGACGATACGCTCGTGTAGAAATCGTCGAAAAAAGAACACGGACGGGATACCGCGCGAGAACCGAGATCGCCGTAGAATCGCCGTATCGCGTTAGTTACCGGAGGAGAATACGCGATAATATCTGAATTAAGCGATATTTGATTATCACGCGACGATCGGACAAGTGAGTTTGTATTCTTCGTGCAAGCGAGATAAGAAAAAGCAGCTAATTTAAAATTCACTCCCTTGATGACAATCTCCTATCTATGTTTACGAATCTCTCTGAATCTCAGGAAGATCCCAGGAAGGAGTGGATTTATCGAAGGTCTCTCTCAAGAGGACCATTATGATTTACCGATATGCAGAAGATATTATTGAAGACCCGATAACAGGCATTGGAGAACTGTTTAACCGGGAAATTGCCTTACTATATTTGTCTTGTGAAGATAGTCTCGTGTTAATTCGTCCGAATTGTGCTACGAGGGGAAGAGCGATCGGCCAAAATCTCCGATAGAAATAACTAAAATAGATGAGGGGGGATGTATCAAGATGAAACGATGAAGAATAACGACGCGCTACGCGCGTGTTTCAGATCGCGTTGTGTCTGGTCGTGATCCTGACGACGGTCGCCGAGGACACGCCGACGAACACAGTCTGGTTCCCTTCGGATTCGCCGCCACTCCAGAGCAACGCGATACAGAGGCTGCTCAGACTCTTGGGGAAGTACGGGTCTGACGACCCGAGGAGCCTGAAGAGAGTGTATCTGAGCAACAGGTCGATCACTTGCAACGACGGATCGCAGGCCGGTTTCTATCTACGAAAGTCCCAGTCCTCCAAACAGTGGATCGTATACCTGGAGGGCGGCTGGTACTGCTACGACCACACGAGCTGTAGGAACAGGTGGCTGCGGCTGCGGCATCTGATGACGTCAACCCAGTGGCCCGACACACGCGACGGTGAGCTCTCTCTCTCTCTCTCTCTCTCTCTCTCTCGATCTCTAATTATACGTCGCGTGCGGAGCGGAAACGATTTTCCGCTTGTGCATCATTCCCGAGCGGGCGAACGATCTCTCGCGCCCCGTCATAAATTAATTCCGAGGTCCTCCACGGACGCGTGCATTCTTAAATGCGTTCGCATTTCCTCGAGCGGTTCATGTTGATAACGCACGTCATGCGACATGGTTCAATGCGCAACTCTGTCCGCTTCGCTGTGCGCGTATAATATTTACTGCGTCGCGACGACGGCATAAATTGTATTCCTCTGTTTTTGCTCGACTCGCGTATCTCTCTCGAGATATTAACAAACCAATTTACGCCACAATCCAATGTACAAGGTATCCCACGTACATCGAATGGCACTTCGGGGTCTGTAGGTTCCACGATAAATTTGGAGTCGTCTTGTTGTCAGCAAAAGTCGCGCGAACGGCCGCGCCGCGTCTATTTCTAATCTTCAGCATTCGATATTTCTACGATCCTACACAGAGAGAACGATTTAGTTGAATCTAACAAATGCTTATTTCGAATAGTCGAAATAAAGGTTTCCGATTGATCGAACAAAATTTTGTTTGACGCAACAAAAACATTTCGTTGGTACTAAGCTGCGACAAAATATTTTTGTTGCGCCAAACAAAACTTCGTTCGATCAATCAAAAAATTTATTTGGACTATTCCAAATAAGCATTTGTTAAATTCAACGAAATCGTTCTCTCTGTGTGTGACTATACGGAGTCACGAATGAAATTCTTGCCGACGAGGCTCAAATTACGGCATCGAGAAGAATAACGAAGCAAAAATTTCAAACAATCCGCGTATTCGCACGCTTTTCCATTAAGAAGATAATTCGCCGATAGTTCGTTCTTCTGGCAAACTTAAAGACCAACGCGTGCGATTTTCCGTCGATTTGTGCCCGCCGCTGGCAGTCGAATTAAAAATACTCACGACTCTCTTTCAGTGGGCGGACTGCTCTCGCCGAATGAAGACGAGAATCCCTTCTGGCACAACGCGAATCACGTGTAGGTATTGCCCGTCTCACACGATCGATCTCGCGCGCGCGGTCGTTCCATCGCCAAGCCTTTTCGTTAACATCGCGCTTTTTCATCGTTCACAGTTTCGTGCCTTACTGCACGAGCGACAGCTGGAGCGGCACCAGAGCCACGCCGGAGGGCATGTTCTCGTTTATGGGAGCAGAGGTGCTGGTCCAGGTCGTCCGGGACTTGATTCCCCTCGGTCTCGAAGGCGCACGCTCCTTGCTGCTGGCTGGTAGCAGCGCGGGCGGCACCGGTGTCATGCTGAACCTGAATCGCATTCACAACCTGGTGCATCATGAATTGGGTATGTCACGTCGTGACCGACTTATCAGTCGTCAATTTATCAATCAATTATCCGGTCAAACGGTTGTCGTTATTAATTGTCGTTGTTATTCTCCCGCCGAGCAATAAATGTCCGTCGTCCGTCGGCCCGCGATTTATATCACGTTTGTCAATATCAGAAATAATTGTTATCGCGTATTTATCATAAATCAATGATGCCATCATAATATCGTTGTCGATATCGTTGTCGCTTACGTACGTGAATAGCGAGATATTTTACACCATCAATCAAGCCTCTCACTTGTATTGGGTGAGTGCAAAAGTTCGTGCGGAGTTTGTGAGTAAAAGTCACACAGTGATTAGGCAAACAAAAATCTTTATTCAATCAATGATATATTCTCCATCGTTTTCTTTTCCCAACGTTCTGGCAGCATACGGATGCCTCGATCATAAAAACTGCGCGGTTTAGATTCGAAGAACGAAGAGACGCCGTTTTTTAAAGCCTCCAAAGAGTCAAAGTTTTTTCCATTTAAATAATTTTGCAATGACCGGAACAAGTGATAGTCAGATGGTGCGATATCAGGAGAATACGGTGGATGCGTTAAGACATCCCATTTCAGGCTCTTCAGTTTGCGCAGCGTCTTTTTCGAAACGTGTGGTCTGGCGTTGTCGTGATGAAAGACGACTCCCTTGCGATTTGACAAAATCGGACGTTTCTCTTTTATTTCTCGATTCAGATTGGTTAATTGGCGACAGTACTTGTCCGAATCAATCGTTTCGCCAGCGGGGAGAAGCTCGAAATAGATTATGCCCTTGCAATCCCACCAAACAGAGAGCATCACCTTCATCGGGTGCAAACTGGCCTTTGGCATTGCGTCACCATGCTCACCTGATTGTTTCCATGTCCGTTTGCGCTGAACATTGTTGTAGAGGACCCATTTCTCATCGCCCGTCACTAGTCGATCCAAAAACGACTCGTTATTGAGCCGCCCGAGTAAAGAAACGGCTGCAGAAATTCGCTTGATTTTGTTCTTCTCGGTCAGCAAATGGGGCACCCATATATCGAGCTTCAAATCGAATCCCATCTTTTTTAAACGCCGAAAAGCGGTTGATCGGTCAACGTTTAGTGCTGTAGCAACTTCTTCTGTTGAAATTCGCGGATTATTGAGCACTAAAGTACGCAAAACATCGTCATCAATGTCAGAAGGTCGACCAGAGCGTGGCTCGTCTTCAAGGTTAAATTCTCCGCGCCGAAATTTAGCAAACCATTTTTTCACAGTTCGTTTAGCTGGTGCTTCATCCTGATAAACATCCTGAATGTTTTTTACGGCTGCGGCAACGTTTATTCCCTTCCGAAACTCGTAAAGCATAACATGCCGTAAATGCACCTTATCGATACTCATTTTTAAAGTGATATTTCTCGAAGCAGTTTGTATGAAAACAAATGATTTTTTTTTTAATAACAGCTGAAGACGTCACCTTTCCAACGTTATATAATATGTAGATGGAAGTATCAATGACAACACTTTACGACGCTTATAACTCCATCTATTGAAACTCCGCACGAACTTTTGCACTTACCCAATATAATGTACATGTTTCGAAGTTCGAATATTTCAAAGTTTACGGACAATCCTCTTTCGAATTCGAGCTCTTCGATTTCGAATCGAGCTCGAAGAGCTCGAGGCATGGTCTCTCAGTGGTCGTCGATGTTACGCGACTAGAAAATGATAAGACAGGATACGTCTATTCGCGTAGGTTTGAAGCACGTCGACGTGCGCGGCGTATCGGATTCCGGATGGTTCCTCGACAGGGTGCCCTACTCTCCGAACGGCCTGGCGTCCATCGGCGCGATACATAAGGGAATGGATCTGTGGAAGTCTCGGATACCTCATAATTGCGTCGCTAAGTACCGTACCGAACCGTGGAGGTGTTTCTTCGGTTATCGACTTTACCCGACCTTGACCGGTGAGTGAATCTGACACCGAGTGAATGCTTCCCCCGAGAGAGAGAGAGAGAGAGAGAGAGAGAGAGAGAGAGAGAGAGAGAGAGAGAGAGAGAGAGAGAGAGAGAGAGAGAGAGAGAGAGAGCGAGAGAGAGAGAGAGAGAGAATCCAGCTAAAACCCTCGTGTCTATATTACCCCCAGCGCCATTGTTCGTTTTCCAATGGCTATTTGACGAAGCCCAGATGTCAGTCGACAACGTGGGCTCACCGGTGACGAAACAACAGTGGGATTACATACATAAGATGGGCGACAGTATGCGGCGTACATTGACGAACGTCACCGCGGTATTTGCCCCCAGCTGCATCAGTCACAGCGTTCTGACGAAGAAAGACTGGAACATGGTGAAAATAGACGACGTCTCCTTGCCGCAGGCGCTGCATTGTTGGGAACAGATGCCGATTGGAAATCAGCGCAACAAGTAAGTAGTCGACGTGGAATTCACGGTGACGCGGTAGCCGAGCCAGAGAACGGAATCGACGTTACGCGTTGTCCGCCCGAGAAAATATATTTGCCGAGCCAGTTACACCGTGATAAATAAGCTATAACAGAGCCAAGAACGAAGGAGAAGATAACGTTTTCCGTTCCGCAGCACTACTCGCTCGCAGATCGAGACCAATCAACCGTGCGCCAAGTCGCTAAGGAAGCTGCTACGTTCCGGCGCTACGAAAGGAAACGGCACCTCGGTGGAAAGTAGAAGAAACCACGCTAAATCTTCCACGAAAACGCAAAAAGCACGATCGGCCGTCGCTGGCAAAACGCAGAAGAGGAAGACGGCCTCCGACTCGATTCAGGAACAGGAGAACGAGAACGGGCGAAGGGGGAAAAACAAAGGCAAGAGAAGAGAGAGGAACAGGGGGGAGAGGAGAATGAAGAAAGAGAAGCATGAGCGAAGAAAAGCCGCCGGTACAGTAGAGCAATGCGCAAACATGTTTTGAATCCTGTTCAATAAGAGAGTCGACGTTCTCCGGATCGCTCCGGGACGCGATGTTTCATGCATGAAATCGACCGAAGGCTCAATCGGCAGCACGATTTATCATTGTTATTATTAATATTATCTGATAACTCATCTGAAAATCATCAGCTAAACGAACAAATTGGTTTTCTTTTTGTTTTGTAGGACATTCCTTTGTAGATCCTTGCCAGATCCAGTGTCAGTACGATTCAAACGATCAAATGAAAATCTTTTCAGGACGCCGCAAAGCAGAACGCGGTAAGCAGAATAACGGCAACAACCATACAGCCATGTTTAACGGCACGCGGCCGCAACGATCGGTAATACCGTCGGGCAAACGGAAGTGCGTCCAGGGTTGCCATTTCCGTTTGATCGAGCACTGTACTTGGCCGCAATGTAACCATAGATGCCCCAAGCTTCATAATCCCTACACAGGCGAGGAAATGGACTTCATCGAACTGCTCAAGAGCTTCGGCCTCGATATGAAAAGCGTCGCGAACGCGCTTGGTATCGACATACACACCCTAAATAGTATGGATCACGAGGAATTGCTGAATCTTCTGACACAACGCGCCAACTAGCGAAGGGTGTTCAGTTTCCTCGCTCATTGTACCGATGACCTCTGCCGTCTCCGATGACACTATCGAGGTCAGAGCTCGATATCTACGTACAATCTCCAGAGTACCATGTCTGAGGTGGTGACGTGGATGCTTCATATCGGCGTGTTACTATAGTAGTCAGTATTAGAGTACTTAAATTCAGCAGGATAGGTACACATTACCACTAGCATCAGCTATTAAAAACGATGCAATTAAAAACGATGAAAAGTCTCGTCTGAGAGAGATCAGAGAAATACGAGAGCCAAGCCGAACAGTTGCAAGAAGGAAGAGAAATAAAGCGGTTGTGAAAAATAAAAGAATAAAATTCACACGTTCTCTACGGTACAAATTCTACGATACGAATACAGCATCTTGATGAATGGTCTGATCAATTATTTAGTTGAAGCTCGAAAGAACATGATATTCCTTTGGAGCTGAATGAAGAGACTGCCAAGTGACTGCCGATAACTTAGTTACACTCACGGAAAAGAATGCGAAATATCACTTTCTTCTTCCGTGCGACAAGCAGCATTTAACACAAGCATAGTTGGCACGTTTGGGACAGAGACGCATTGCGCGACTACGTTTTACCAAAATGAATGTACATAACTTCATAGAGAGAGAGAGAGAGAGAGAGAGAGAGAGAGAGAGAGAGAGAGAGAAAGAAGGAGAGAGTTAGTGCGTTTGCAGAACTCATTTCTCAGATAAGACGGAGCGGGACAAGATAGCGGGAATTCTGATTGACGTTTGCGCCGAGGAGCGATGAAGATGAGAGTTCTGGCATGCAGAAAGTGTATATTTTATTGTAACTGCACGACTACTACGAGTATATCTTAATTTATTATAGTCCGTAGGCGAGATAATCGAGTATGTACCTATGTTATACGAATTAATTCGACGTTCACGGCGCGATTTCACGGCCGAAATCAGATCGGACGGGAGAGTGTGTCGTCCAACAGAACCTTCTCAACTTCGTACCTGTTCGAATGCAATGCTTTTCATTTCGATCGTCCTCTTATTGTCCTTTGTCGAGAGATCCTTTCCTCGGAACGTATTTTTCGTCAGTGTATTTCGCTTTGCTCGTAGCGTAAATAGATCGATCGCGCGAATTCAATTTACCGTGTCATTTTAAGAATCTGCGTCGCACACACCCACGAAAGACTGCACAAAGGATCTTTCAATGGCAAACGGGACTGATTTTACGTTATTTTATTTTATTTTATTTTATTTTTTTTTATTTTTTTTTTTCTTACGTAACGTCGGAACGGACATTCGCCGGAGTGAACAACGGCTGACCGACCGATCAAGCAGCTTCATAGACTGATTAAATTATCTACCTCAACGAATCAAATCGTATTAACGTCCTTCATGTACTATAATCGTCAACTTAGAGCATCACGATAAGAACAGTTACTGTAAGTTCACGCGCGTAAAGTATATATTGTACCTATGTCTCGAACTCTGTAATATAGCTGCCAACATAATGTTTATTTATTTAACGTAGCGTAGAATCCGCGATTGCAGCGGCGCGTAATTCTCAGTCGCGTGCGCGATGTGTAACGTACAATGATATTCGGAAGAAATTTATTTTGGGATTTAATTTATTTCCGTAAATTATGATCCTGTATAGACGAATACAATCCGAATAATAATCAAGGGTACCATATTACGAAGCTTCCACTGGCATCCACGTATACCGTAATACGTACTGTTATCTTCAAAAGAATATGACACTGTAAATAAATTGTATATCTGTTGTACACCACAGAGAATCTACGATAGTCAATTATTCGTGTTACCTCGACCTACATAGGCCGTCTCAGCGAAGTATAAATATATTTACGCAGACCTGACGCACAGTTCACTTATAAATATTTATAAAGATATTTAAAAATATATATTTTCGTTTAAATATATATATTCAAGTATATCTATATAAATATCTATTTATATATAAGCATCGATCCAAATAACCATATCTCTCTTCTAGAAGATCTCGTAGAGGAATCCCCTTCGTCGCAAAATCTCCATAAAGCCATGCTCAGCGGCAAGTTGACGAATAACGTTTATACAAGAACGTTTATTGCGCGCACGTGATCGACAGACGAACGACGCGATTTACAGCGGCGGGGTACCAACCCCGCCGAACGACAGCTCAACACGCCATTCGGAATTGTCATAAAACGTCATCGATAAATCCACTGCTACCTGTACGTAACGATTAGCTTGTTTGCTCTCACGACGCGTCCCTCCTGACACGATGTCCCCAACGCGCGATGCACGAGTGCGATAATTCAATGTACAGTCTGAATCCATCCTCTCAGCCGGCCGGACTCTCGCATCCATCGCCGCTTCTCCCTCGAAACTATATATTCCACAACGTATACGCAGGAAATGGTATTTAATGGCGGACAAGTCAGCCCTGGGCCCGACCCCGGCTCTGTGCAGCCGATAGGACGACCAGAGAGCCGATGATGACGAGGGACGCGTAGAAATGCAGAGGAGAGAAGGAACGAGCGTTATGGTCCCTCCTAATGGCAATTGGCGTGTCCGAGGAAGTGATGGAAGGATGGCACAATGTGTCCCACTTGAATGTCCCATAAGCGGGTTCTATATTAAACTGCTCCGGTTACCGGCCGTTCGTTCGACTGTCCATCGTTCAGTCACTGGGCTGTCAGCCGAGAATCATCGCCGGCAAGGACGCCTGTATTCGTTTCCCGCACGATTTCCATCCCGCGAACTCGGGGCTTTCCCGATGGACGATAATGTTTGACTCGATCGAAAGGTCGTGACATTTCGCGCGTGACGGAAGTGCGTGGCCAATCGGAAGATCCGATCGTCATCGTCGGACGCGCGGAGGTCGAAGCAGAATCGGCACCGAGATCACGCCCGCACAGGGTAATTTTTCATACGCGGAGATAGCGAAGAGAGAATGAATTTTGCGACACGGAATTACACACCGGTATTATCGATGACGTAGACAGTCTCTTCGTCGACGAGTCTCATCGAGTCAGATCTCTGAGCTGCTTTCGGATTCAACGATCTAAACGTACGAAGGCAAAGAGCAAAGTTCGATGCATTTTCCGAAAGTCACCTTTTACCCTCGTAATTTCTGACACGTTCTGTAAGATTAGAATAAGATAGATTCGCGTAACCGATCAATAGTGAGAAGTTATTTATCGTCGTTTAACAAACATTTTTACACGACGGAGCAATTGTATAAGTTAGTTAATCGCAAATCGCATAGAGACTCCGTGGAAGCCCTCGTATCAATCGTTATGCTCAAAGAGATCAGGAGCTGTCTGATTGGAAGACGAATGCACAATTGCTGACGATTGCTGACACCGGACGATCGCAATCGGATCTTGAGATAACTTTGATCGAATCCTCCTCGCTTTCTTTTCAATCATGTTGAGAGGATTTGTCCTACTGCTTCTTCACATCTTCTGCGATATTGGTGAGCGTACGAACTGACTACTGCATTTGTATCTACATTTAATTCCCTTCGTTTTAGTTTTATCATTTTTTCCCACAAATCTATCATTTATAACATTTATTGTGCGTTTTATCCATTATTTCCTTAAATAAATTTAATTAGATTGTTATATGAACCGTAAAAATTAACCAAAGTTTTGGTTCCATCGAAATTATGCCGCTCTGATGGAATCCAATCAAAAGTTTGTTTGTTGAAGGATACGATCGACTGAACTTTCTTTCTTACTTTCGCGGAAAACAGCATTCGTTCCCCTCTCGCATAACGTCTCTCAATTTATCGTACTTTTAGCACTGGCAGCGCATTGCGGAAAAGTATGGCTCACGGTTTCCTCTTTGTGGAGGCCAATGCCTGACTGTGACAAAATGGTTGATGCCGAATTGGAAGTAAATTGGGAACTGGATTGTCCGGAGGAAGCAGGATATCCAAATACCATCAAGGTGTTCACTGCTGACCCAGCACATAGTAATAAGTTTTGTTTACTTCTCTCTTGCGTGATGTATATCGCTGCTGTGGAATATTAAGAAACAAAATCTATCGTGGACAAATCGCTATGCCTATAATTATCTAGAAGAATGCTAGAATGGTACTATTTATGGAGCACAGAACATATTTTCTCGACAAACTTACAAATATTATTAATCTCATTTCGCTCTTGGACTTCCATGATCGCTTAAATACAAATCACCAGCTTATGCGCGTTAAAACGCTTCGAGCTCGTCATTAAAACTTCGCTAAGCGCTGATCGCTAAGTCTCTTCCACCTATCGCGTCCAATTTGAAAATACTGATCCGCTCGGAATGGATCCCTCGATAGTTTTGAATCACTTTCAATCCGATTTATCTTATAGAATGAATCGTCGCGAGACCGAACGTACAGCCCTCAATCACTTTTCCCTCCCTCCCTCCCTCACTTTTCCACCGTCCAAATCCATCGAACTTCGAACGTTGAAAAACTTGTGGACGCAACCACGGACCTTATTTTTTTTCAGACAAGACTCTGAAGCCTAAATTGATCTTGACTTCCTTGCAACATCCTCGCGGATATTACAGGACAAACATCACAGTAGGTCGTCCGCCGTTACCGGGGGGTTGGGACACGAAGGACGGGGCAACCCTTGCGGGATCTCATTGCCTGAAGCATTACGCAGCACTTTACAAGGATGGTGTTGTGTACGCCAGTTCTTGCTTGCAAATCTGGCCAACGTGGATGTATGATTTGAGGTATCGCGATTGATAAGCGGTATTCGCAAAGATTCGAAAAGTCAAGAAAGAATCGATTACAAATATCAATCTGCTACGCAAAGAATGGAAATGTTGTTCACCGTTATGCTAATTTGTCGATCGATAGCAACGGCGCGTGAAAAGTGCGCTTCGCGATGATTAATGCGTTTGATTAATGCGGAGGAAATGTTTCGTTATGTTGCCGAAGGAGACAACTCGGCAGGCTTCCTATCGGGAGCCTGATGATACCCGGGACACACAATTCCGGCTGTTACAAGCACGGCGACCTGACGCGAAAGGACGCCTTTCAGCGGTACTTGCTGACGCAAGATCGAGACGTATGGACGCAGTTGGTGCACGGCATAAGGTATCTGGATATCAGGGTTGGATATTACCCGTCGATACCGAACGGCACCGCTGTCGACGAGGAGGGCTACCATGTGAGTAGATTCTGGATCAACCACGACGTCATTCGCATCACACCTCTTTCAGAGGTCTTAAGAGACGTGAGGAACTTTCTGGACGTGACGAGCGGCGAGGTAGTCATTATGGATTTTCATAGGTAAGTCACGCGATTTTATCCGAAAATTATCCGAAAGTATGCGATATGACGCACACGTACGTCATCAACCGTCAAATCCGCGATTTTCCGTTCGCTCTCGACGTATAACCCGTGTTATTGACTCTACGATTTAGTCAAACAAGTGGTTGTTAAAAAAATCATATTAGGAGAGGATCATTGCACAAATTCTTTGTGTAGCTAACGTTTAACTGGCTAACGTTAGTTAAGTTGCCGTCCACCCCTAATTGGTTTCCAACATGATTCAATATATGAAAAAAAGAAAAGTGAAACAAAAAATGGGAGAAATAGAAAAAATTAAAAAGTAAAAGAAATATTTGTTTTTTTCAGCGCCATTTGTCGTAATAGTGTTGTCTTGTTGATAAATATATTACACGATATTTAAGTTGAATCTTCACGTGAAACTAGCAATGCAGAAATTATCTATTTCTAACAAACACAGGTTTCCCGTGGGCTTGGAGGGTAAGCCAAGCAGACATCGAAAATTGATAACTATTTTACACCGAGAATTCCGAGGTTTGATTTTGAATCGAGACATAGGAGTCGACGGTCTGGGACCTACGTTAAATGACATCTGGTCGTCCGGGAAGAGAATAATTATCTGTTATGGCGACAAGTACACAGTAAATGGTAAGATTTCTTATGTCTTGTTTCTCAATATGAAGGAACATCCATGACGAGTATTTCTTTGACTAAAACAATAAGAAACAATCAGTTAGAAAAAACGGAGATTTGGTTGAACATATTTTTAAAGAGCTATTTAAAAAAATATTAATTATCTCCGCGCGACAGTGTCGACTAGAAACTATATATCAAAAGTTATCTCACTCAAAATGAAAGAATAGGTTTTTTAATTAAATTCATTGTCAGCACACATGTTGAATGGCGTTAGAACCATTTAACTTTCAATCGTTTGTAACTATCAATCGTGTACGACACCGCACTCAATTCTCTTTAATTTAGAATACGCCTGGCTGTGGCCGCCCTTGACGCAAGTATGGGGCAATCAACAAACCGTGGAGGGTCTGTTCAAGTACTTGGACGAAGTGATTCTGGAGTTAAAAGCACCCAGGAATAATCAAAATCCACTGTGGGCGGTAATGGCGGAACTGACGCCGTTTCCGTTGGATATTTTCTTTAATTTGTCTGGCGGACTCCGGCAAATGGCCGACTCCGTTAATCGAAATCTCACTGTCAAATTTCAAACAGAATGGTGGAAAGAGACGAACATAGTTGCCACCGACTTCTTCCTTGGCAACAATCTGATCGACGTCTCGATACAATCGAACATAAAGAAAAGCAACATCGCGCAATGGCGATTATAGCTCAAAAGGAGCAAGAAAGATTCGTTTCGATATAAAACAATTGTTGTTTTTACTACATCTATTGTATCAATTATACGAATATTACCGACGATTCATTTATACGAAATTTATAAGAGGAAGAGAGAGAGAGAGAGAGAGAGAGAGAGAGAGAGAGAGACCTGTCAATAGCAAATTGCAACTTGTGCTCTACGAATCCCTATCGACAACATTCACTCGCGTGAACACGTGAATATGTAAATCAGCGAACGATAACGGCAGGTATATATTTCCATGTAATATTCACACCATCTCGAATTTCTTTCAAATTTTTCATTCGCACGTATTGTATTTGCCTCGACGAAAATATTTATTTAAAACCCCAATTTTTTCCTATCGAATGCTATTCTCTTTGCAACGTTGTATTGCTCCATGCATAATGCATAAGTCGCGAGGATTTTTGTCATAGAAATAACTAGATGTCAAAATAGGAAACAAGGTGTTTCGCAAAATATGAATATCGACGCACTTTTATAGGTACAAGAGAAATAAAAACATGATACGAATGTCAGATCGGCAGGTGTACACGTACTATATGTACGATTTAATAAATAACCATGCGATTTAAAAAAAACTATGCGACGGAGATGTGATCGCTTCGCTCTGGCGCGATTTCAGCAACGTTCCCTACCTTTTGTTTGCTGCCTACATTCGAGGCAAGACGCGTTCCGCGACGCGTTTAAACTTTCCCGCTCACCTGCGCATCGGATTATCTATCGCCCGTTCCTGCATTTGACTTGCTAATGAGATCTCCGTCGGTTCAGACAAGATCACGGATACCGGTGAGTACATAGCCAGTAGCTTGCCGGGTCTCTCTCTCTGCGGACGCGAAGGGAACGTTAAGCAGATAAGGTTGCGAGACAATGCTGGCGGACGCGTCTGCAAACGAGGCGAAAGACGAGCTATGGGCTATATACGCTTGGTGGTCGTGCGTGCTCGTATTGAAGATGATGTCGCTGACCTGGTTCACCGGGCTGATTCGAGTAAAGAAACAGGTAGAACTTAGCGGATACTTTATAATCAGATGCGCTTGTACGTCATTGAGTTTGTTTATCCGATCGAATTCCCGTGATACGAATACATACATAAACATATAGAAGGCCGCGACAGCGAGTAAGAAATCGTATATATATTATAGCTAATCTTGGCTTGATTCGTAGAATGAAGAAAATTATAAATATGATAATCAAAGATCGGTCACGACTGCGCATTAACGCAAAAACAAAAGGTCGTATTTTTCCTCTATGTATGTATATCGTGACAAAGCTAAAGAAGTAATCGGCTTTTCTGACTGTATTGCCGATTAATCGTCCAATTCTGAGAACGACTACGTAATCAACAAAATTAGTATTCCATAAAACATGTATACATATGTATGTATGTATGACTTCATGATGAAATTTAAATAGATGCAGTGTTTTCCTTGAAAAATATATTTTGCTTTGCTACATTCGATTGCAACTTCGTATCTAATATAAAATGTAGGAAGTCTGTATAATCATCCATAAAATATTGCAATGTGAACTGCTACTTATGAAAATGAATGATAAAGCGATATTATCTCCATAACGCATAGCAAATAACTAGTTTTGCTACTACGAGTAAATTGACTCACCAGCTGTATTTCCAATATATTTCCTTGTTGTTTGCTGCATGTCAATTGAATCTGCAAATGAATACATTTATACGATTATCTTTTCTGTA
This sequence comes from Harpegnathos saltator, assembly GCF_003227715.2. Lineage (NCBI taxonomy): Eukaryota > Metazoa > Arthropoda > Insecta > Hymenoptera > Formicidae > Harpegnathos > Harpegnathos saltator. The sequence goes on from NW_020230625.1 coordinate 1,355,253, forward strand.
GAATAGACTCTTCTTTTGAATCGCGTCTTTTTATATAATAAGAAATTTTTATATAATAATAAAGAAAAGATAATTATGTAAACGTATCTATTGAGAAAATTTATTCATTAGTCGCATTGTCAATTCGTTTGCGTCATTGTTCAATCAAGGTTGACGCTCGCTTGGAGATGGCCCATCTCCGCGAAACGATTGACAAACAACTAATTACGATCACAACGCGTCAATTAACGCGACATTCGATTCGTCAATGCCGGCGTTGTTTAAATACGCGATGCGATCACTTTGTACGGGTAAATAAAGCGCGAGATTCATTGACCGTTCCGCGCGCGAAACTTTATTCGGCAGTTCCACGATGTTCGTTAATAGCGCGATAATTATGGAGTTAACATATTCGACCGACTGAGTTTCGACACTCCCGATGTTCGTTAATGGCGTGATAATTATAGAATTAATATATTCGGCCGATCGAATTTTGACACTCTCGACGTGAAATACGTGTGTGTCATATTACTTGGGACGCTTAAATATAAATATAATATCAGGAGTAGACACGCGGGTTACAAATTATGGAAACCACGATTAATCGCGGGACAGAAACGTTGTTTAACATTACGATAATCGTCCGATATTATATTCCCGATACTTTCTACATTACGAATGCAAAAGAGATTACGTGACATGTAAATAAAATATCGATTGATAGCTGATTATTATTATGTAATGTTATGTGTAATTATTATTGTGTAACGTTAAACAACACATCGCAAGTATTGCGAGCTGCTAATACATTCAATACTATTAATATATTATACAATCATTGTTTTATTTTCCCATATTAAAAGTATAAATTTTAATCGATTCATGATCACAATAAGTTTTTTTTCAAAGAAATTGAAAAGTGGAAGCTGAAAACGTTTATAAACATTTGTCGAACAATTGCGACAATTATATAATTTTCTTGGGAATAAAACACTTGAGAGATTATGTAAATTACTCATAAAAACTGATTGCTACATTATCTATAGATGAATTAATGAATCTGTAAGTTCGTGATTTGTTTCACATACATAATTTTGTATTATCTTTTGCACATCTGAAATTATTTATTATTTTTATCATCAATAAAATAATCTCAATCGTGTTTTTATTCATAAAGTCTCATAAAATTTTACATGTACATTACTTCAGAAGTAACTACAAATCACCATGAAATTTTTTAGTTTAATTCTGGTAAACTTTTGTTCTTGATGAATTAGCCGCAAGCAGGACGCAATTAAATCACAATTCCCCCTCTCAAAAATTGTAAACGCAGCAAAGTTTCACAGTAAAATTTTCAATTAACTTTTGAGTTATCGTAGCAACGTGCAACGTGAAACACAGCGTAAACACAGATGTAAATGAAATCGATCCTGGAAAATTTCGAATTAAACTTGGCTGCAATCTCAAAACAGATCTTTTTCTCGATCGCGGTACTTCATCACGCGTGACGTACGCAATAAAATAAAAATGAGAGGTAGAATAGCTTGCGCGCGAAATAAAAGCTGTCGCGAGCGTGCAGTCAATTAAAACCTTTTTCGTTCGTAGTAGAACTTTCAGTCGAATGACAAATAGGACGTTTGTTCCAGATAAATTTTCACGCTTGATTCAGACCAATCTCTTGTCCTGCGCGATTTTCTTTTTCGTTCAATTATTATCGCGGAGAAAAATCGTCATACGTAGTAGTAATAAATCAACAAATAAATCTAGTCGTTCTTCGTATTCATAACAAAAGTGCTTTGTCGTATATACACAGACATGAACTATAGTTCAGTGTCTAATTTAATCAGTCTTATAATCGCGTAGGTGATTCATAGCGAGGAAGACAGAATGTGGATGCTCAAACCGGACATAATCTTATGCCCAACCGGCGATGGCCATCCTGACGTGATTCGTATCCGAAGTGCTCACAGAAAAGATCTCGAGACCGTTTTACTTTTTCTAGTTTTCTCGCCACTCTGGCTGAACGTCGAAACGTGTAGATCTACAGTGAAGATCTTAATACCGAGCTTCTCGCTAAGTAGTATACTTTATACCATACTACATATGAATCTTATACAAATGTCCTCCTTTTACAAAGATGCCTTTTCTATAATTCTATGTCTTATATTGACTTATATATGCGCGATCGCTATCGTGAGGTGTATATTTATTATTGCGTTATATAATTTTTAATTAAGAGCACTCATGCGAAGAAAAAAATATGCGACAGTAATGTGTTGCATCAAATGCGCGATATATATATATATATACTTTTCTCATATATTCCACATATATATCATACTTAGCCTGTTAAGAAATTTCTCTCACGTCTTTGTGTATTCTTTAAACGCGCATGTATTCTTTAATAAATCTTTTTCTTTTTTTATGAAAAAAGATGATTTTGTAATCGACTAAATCACTACCGTATATATTAGAATAAACAAATATATTATGTACCAAATGAACATAAATAAATAATTGTTTCTTTGATTATTTTAATATATTCATTAACATTATTTTTTATCACATTAACATATATTCAATGTTATATCAATATGTAAATTTATAATAAGAAAAATTCTTGCTGTATATTTTGTTAACGCTTTCAGCAAGGCAAGTTGCAGCATATTATTCAAATTAATTGTATGTATGACTAACTATGCATGATTTGTGTATTATTTCTTATAATGATATCTTAGTGCGTCAGAATGATCTCAGAGAGTTTAATCTTCAATCTGTGTTATTCAGTCTTCAACAAGTCGATCAAGCTGACGTTGAGGTAAGTCGTCATACATATTACATACAATTTCATATATACGTACATAATGTGTACAATTGTAATGGTTCGTGGTTGTAATGGTTAGTGACGTATTTATTAAAAATATCAGAATTATTTATAGCAAGGAAAATGTTAGAGAGTCTTGATATGCATCCCAGTGAACACAATATTACATGTAACATACTTGTTAGTTGTAATTTCCTACTCGAGAACTGTTATACAACTGTTATATAACGCATGTGTTATGTTTGCTGAGATAATATTGATTTTTCACAAAAGGATTCGATATTACGCCATTGGCTTGTTCTATATTCGCTGTCAGTAATTTTCTAATGATATTTTTGCTACAATCGACGCATAAAATTTATTTTTAGCATTCTCGGCAATAATTCGCACACCAAATTTCTTTTTGACGAATCGGAGGAATAAAACGTAACGTACGATTTGGAGTGCAAACTACCGCACAGTGGGCCAGAATTCCAGAAAAGTGTCAAAAAATATATTTTTCGACTGTCTCCGGATTTAAACAGATATGTGTCATTAACATTATGTAATCATTGAATATCGTTAATTTTATTATGATTATAGAATTAAATAAGTATTAAATAAACATTTAATTATTAATTCATTTATTATATTTTATAATCCTTTTTATTATGTATGTATGTGTGTGTTTTATTACATAACTATATCTAATAATAATATATTTAACATTTTTTTGGCATTTGATATTAATTGCTATCAGAACTGCTATCGCTATCTAGAGTTAAGCATGTAGGAGCATAGGAGTAAAATGTTAAATATATTATTATTAGATATAGTTATGTAATAAAACACACACATACATATATAATAAAAAGGATTATAAAATATAATAAATGAATTAATAATTAAATGTTTATTTAATACTTATTTATAATATTATAAAAGATGTCAAACATGTTTTGCGGTCAAGAATTTTTGTTTAATTATCCAAAAGACAAGATGCAGGTGAATGATACAGAAAACAATGTCAAAAGAAAATTTTCAATTATGCTTGTAAGTTTGCTTCTGCACATAATGAGCGTTAGTTAGTAGTCTTCTCAAAGAAATATAATATAGTTTAAGGATAAGAATTTTACATGGCTTAAAGAGATTGTCATAATTCTTGTGCTACCAGTCGTTAGTGTGAGTCGTATTCGAAGTATTTATAAAAACCCTGTTTTCATTATATATATATATATATATACATACATATATATATATATATATATGTGTATGTGTGTATGTATCGATAATTTGTCTCAATATTCGTACTTAATATTATGACTTGTCGATAAATAATCCTAGTTTTCAAATTTAAATATTTTGATTTTTTGGGACATTGCGTGTCCACCAACATTGCAATAATTATTTTGTTCTAGCTGTCGTAAAAGCTGTCGTAATAGCAAATAAAAGCAGACGATCTTTTCTGGATATTAAAGTACGAAGCATCAGTTACAAAACCGATTAAGTCCAATCGACGAGTCACGACGAGTACGTTTTCAAAAATCGATATGTTCTGAAAGATAGTATTGATATTTTCGTGCAAGCGAACTAAATTTTGATGCGTTATTATATGGTAATAAAATTATTTTTTTATAATTTATTATATACTATTAGAAAGAGGAAGAGTCATAGAATTTCTTTATATAATAACGATTATTATTCATGTCTATTTTATAGCTTGTTTTATTCGATAAAAATATCATTTGTATCAGTTAAATATGACAATCGATGGCATTTGTAAAAGACGTCAACTTTGTGAATATCTTGCGGTCTTAATATTTGTCTGAGAGAAAAATCATTTTACATTTCATCAGTTTGACATTAATATTATCAAATAAACATGTATTTATTTAAATCCAGAAACAGTCAAAAAATGTATTTTTTGACACTTTTCTGGAATTCTGGCCCACTGTGTACCGTAATGCAATGAAACGCTCGACACTTCATTCAGCGCTCCAAACGGCTTGTTCTATGGGATCTCACGTTAGATGGTTTCTTAGCGATATTTTACTACAACAAACGTATAAAACTTACTTTTGATATTGAATTGTGCCTGAAACTTGCCTTCGATGAGCCACAATTGCGGAAAATCACGGAAAGGCTGCTTGATGCCGTTTTACCTACGCCATGATACGTTATCGAAATGAACACGGCAGTGGTTGAGTTTTTCGAAGTTGAGATGACGATCGTATAGTGCATATGTTCATTCCAATTATTCGAGATTCACAAAACCTTGTCGCTATTTGACTCTTTTTGACTTTTTTCATGTCTTAAGTGGATTTTGAAAGCATAATCAAAAAGTATTCAATATAAACTAAATAAATATAGTATATTTTGTAAAATACAAGTATATATTACACTGTGCATAGATATAATTTGTTTCGGTAGTTTTAAAGATGAACACCGGAGTGTTACTGGTGTTACTGGTAGATTGTAGGGTTCCGTTTCACGTATATGCACGAATTTATCTATAGTTTATGTCACGTATACTATAAAAAAGTGCGCATATGCGTGATACGGAACACACCCTTAGTCATGCGCACAGATCTACTGTTGTGTGTTTGTGTCTACTGCGCATCGCTGTCTCATTATTGAGTCTGTAACATATAGACATAACGTATATCTGAAGTCGTACATAACGATGGGGAGTTCTCGAATTATGTCATATATTTATGATAAATTTATTTTTACAACCAGATATCAATTGGATATGTCTTGGAGATATGTATAAAAAATTATCTTACAGATATGCAAACATCAGTCCGTTTTAGAGGTTAGAAGATGTATATATAAGAGTCACCCTAATAAGTGATTGCACTGGCAATGCTGCATTTTAAATAACTACAGCAATTAATAACGATTAGTCATCTTGTCTGGTTGTGTCTACCTAGTTGGTGAGTGTATTCACTCAGTAAATAAATAAAACTGTAGCAACTTCTTGAATATTCTTGAATATTCTTGAATATTGCTTGCAGTATTAACTAATTGTGTTATATTAAATTTGTGATCAGTATTAGTCTCATCACATGAGCAATTATATGGAAAGAATGGAACTTCAGGATGATGCCAGAGCACAATTGTGCCATAAATTTTGTTATAATATACCAGAGCGTATCTCCAAAGGTGTAGAACATTTCTTCTATTTGTAAGTTATCATTATTATAGAATAAGATAATTTAATATTACATATTTTCTTTTTGATAAAAGCATAATAGTTTTATTCTATATATAGGCTTGGATTAAAGATCGCTCAAAATCCACTAAAATGGATATTGGGATGTTCTGTGGTAATATTGATCTGTATATTGGGCTTATTCCGCTTTCGACAAGAAAAGAATCCGATAAAACTTTGGAATCCTCCAGATGCTGACTTTGTACTTGATACTGAATGGCTAATGTCACATTATGAGGAAGCTTTAAGAATTCAAACATTTATTTTAACTGGAGATAATATTTTAGATCAACAAACACTAATTAAGGTAATCATGTAGTATACTATATTGGTATGCTTTATGATTGTGATTTTAATATGTTATATACGATTAATTATAGTGGAATATTATTTATGATTATAAAATAAATTTTTGTATTTATTATATGTTGTAGCTAAATGAAATAACTAAAGAAATGATCTCTGCTCAAACACCAATTGAGAAAATTTCCTGGACTGATGTTTGTAAGAAGTAAGTGAAAAGTATAAACTTTCTATTAGAATTAGTATGTTTATGTAATAATAATATATTCAATAATAATATTTATATATGCGATAATAATAATATTTAATTTACATATCAAAAATTTCTTTTTATTGTGTGATCATAAGTAAAAACTTGATATATTTATTGAATTACCCTTTAGTTAAGGTAATTGTTATGAAAATGTTTATTTACAGAATTCCTGCCATCTCTAGATATACAAATAGGAAAAAACGACAAAGCTCTCTTTTCGAAGATAATTTCTTCGATGATGATCTCTTTTCAAATATAAATAATAAAACATTTGAACCTGCTGTTCATGTTAACACCGAATTATACTGTAGCATATTTAACAACTTTCCTATGGCTTGCCTTATATTTAGCATCTTAGATATATGGGATTTCGATAGCGCCGAAATTGTGAAAGATACAACAGATGATATTATTAAAAAGATTAATACAGTGAAAATCAGTCCCACACTAGGTCATCATATGAACTTCAGTGAGCTTCTGGGAGGTATAACTCTAGACAAGGGAGGTAGAATTGTTGCTGCAACAGCTGTGAAAACTTACATGATGGTTCATGTTAATTTCCTTAACGTGGACATGGATAAAATCGGAAACGCCGCAGGAACTGCTGATTGGGTAAAGTGAGTTCGTATCGAGGCCTGAATCATAATCATTTTTTATTATAAATTATATATTGATATATATTATATATATATATAAAATTTTGAACCTCATAAATTAAGATTTATTTTACTGTTGAATACTAAAAGGCAAAAAAGAAAAAGAAACATCAGTAACAAAAATTATTTTTCTAAAATATTTTTATACTGTGTATGTATGATTTAGGCCTTAATAATATTTTTATTAGATTTCTATGAAGAACGAATAATATAAGCTTGCAAAATTATAAATTGTAATATCAATGATTAGAATAAAATGTTTTTTATTACATATAACACACTTTCGTGCACACACACTTTCGTACACACACACACACACACACACACACACACACACACACACACCACACACACACACACACACACACACACACACACCACACACACACACACCACACACCCACACACACCACACACACCACACCACCACACACACACCACACACACACACACACCCCACACACACACACACACACACACACACACACACACACACACACACACACACACACACACACACATACACGATCTATATGTAATATATGTCTGTTATTTATAAAATTTCTTTATTGGAATATTAAAAATATCTGACCATTATAGTTGCAATATTTATGTGAACTATTTTTCGATGACTTTCATGATAATCTGTTCTTCCATAGAATTATATAGATGTTGGATAATTTTGGCGCCTCATTAGTTTTAGATTATAATATTAACTTTAGTAATAAACACACACAAAAATGTAATGAATTAATCTATAAAAAGTTCGTTCGCATGTATGCAGGCAACAGAAGACGTGCTGAAATGGGAATCAGCTTTTCTCGAAACTGCAAAAAGGATTTCAAACACACTGCAAAACGAGAAAAACGAAAATACCTCGTTGATGTTTTACTATGAGGCTGGCAGAAGCTTCGGAGACATCAGCGGGACATCTATGTTTCAAGATATAGATAAATTGATTGTGGGAATTTTGTTAATGTTTCTGTACGTTTTGACGATTTTATCGAAATCAAACTGGGTAGAGTTGCGGGTAGGTTTCAGTATAATTATTTTACAAACATTTATTGCCTTCAATTAGCAAAATTTGCCCATTTTTCCTACAGTTTTGTCTCACCGCCACTGGCCTTTTATGCGTGGGTGGTGCGTTTATACTCGCAGTGGGTGTATGCTCTCTGATCGGAATTCCTTATGGTCCAGTACACACATCTTTACCATTTTTACTTTTGGGTCTTGGAATAGACGATATTTTCGTGTTCATGGCGTCATGGAAACAGATACATACCGACGAGTCCATTTTAAGTAAGCCGTTGATTGAGAGAGTCGGGTTTGCATTAGGACATGCTGGTTCTGCTATCACCGTTACTTCATTTACTGATGTCATGGCATTTATGATTGGTGCCTCTACGGTACGTACAAAATTAATTCTAGAATATCGTAGCTTAATAATCTGCATATTTAAATAAATATAATTTCAATACAGTATCTGATTTGGGCTGAATATTAACACTAGTAGAAATAGTGTTATTATTTAAATAATGTAATCTATAATTAAATTCCACATTCATGTTTTTTTTTAGTAATATTTTTATCATTAAATAACAATTTTATTCCTGTACTTTGGTTTATATACTTTTTGCCATATTATTTCGTTTATATGTTCTGCGAAAATATTTACGATTGAGAACAGTCATTGTAATGTCTGTAATGTGTCTTTTTCTAGGTATTACCGTCGCTCCAATCTTTCTGTATCTACGCTGCAATTGGAGTGTTCGTGACATACCTGATGCAAGTTACATTTTTCATCGCCTGCTTTACATTAGACGTTAAGAGAATAGAGAAAAAGAGAAATGGAGCGTTACCGTGCATCGTGCATGAGAATTTCACACCCAAGTTACTGGACCCGAGCGATACACCATCCTGGAAATTTATAAACGCTTTATACTCGCGTGTGATATTTACTACGCCTGGAAAAGTTATTATCGTATTAATTACAATCGCAACAGCGTCTATAAGCGTCGTAGGTTCTCTTCAGTTAAAACAATGGTTCGATCCAATATGGTTGTTGCCAAAAGACTCCTATTTGACTCAATATGTAGCTGTTCATAAGCAAAAATTTCCCGATCAAGGAATCGAAGCCTTCGTCGTTATGGGAGATGATATTGACTATCCTTTTGAATTGCCTAAAATAATATCGCTAACAGAACGTTTGGAAAACGCGTCTTTCATCCAAGCAGTAGAATCCTGGCCGAACGATTTTGCGAAATTCGTGTCAACATATTTTAATACAGGTTAGTTGAATTATATTAATAGAATACTTATTAAATTTTATTTATTTAATTTGTTTATCTTGAAAGTGACAACAATATCGGATATTGAATGTATTTAAAAAATTACATTAATTCGTTTTTATTAGATTTAAGGACCGCAAACATCACATATAACGACTTTGACCATTATTTATCGAAATTTCTGGTCAGTCGAGCCGGTGGCAAATATCAGAGAAATTTCTTCTTCAACGAGACGTTCAAGTGTGGCAGAAGCATTCCTCGGATCATCGTGGCGACCATTGACTTCAAGTTTACGAACTTTGCAGGCCCTCATCAATGGATACCGGCGATGGACGACAGTAAACGTATAGTTAACGGAGCAAAAATTCGCGGATTCGTAACAGTGTGGAGCAAATTTTTCGGACCGTGGACTACCGACAAACTGATCTCCCAGGAAGTAATACGGAATGTTATGCTGGCGTTAATCTGTGTCATGGGTACTACGACTATCATCATTGCCGAGTTGCAGACTTGCTGTTGGATCCTCCTCTGTGTAGTTCTCACACTGCTCAATGTTTGTGGCTTCATGTATTTTTGGGGACTGACGATAGACTTGGTGTCATGCATCGGTGGGTACATTTCACATTTTTTCACTTTACATTAGTTCCTTCTTTGTCTTGCTATTGAGTACGAGTCAAATAGCGTAAACCGAAGAGAAAGTACCGATACCATTGCAGCCTTAGTTATAATATTTTGTTGTTATAAAATGTTGAAGAAGGTCCCTCGAATTGTGCTCTCTTAATACGAAGATGTCAATGATATTATTATTACTATTATTATTATTATTATTATTATTATTATTATTATTATTGTTATGTATCTTTATCATTGCAATGTAAACTTCCTATTGCTTAAGGATTCTTAACTGTAAAGGTATATCCGAAGAAGTTACAGAATTGCTCTCACAAAATATCCGAGAATCAAACATCATACTTACCGATGTACTCGTACTTCTACTATCTCGTGTAAAGCTGAAAAATAAGATTCCTTTATCATCGAATATTGATGCACTTATAGAGAAAACAATCGCATAATACACACGCAGGTCGTTTCCATTGTCTCTCGTGAAAGAAGTTCCTTTTTCCATTCGAATCTTCTTCAGTCGTGTGAATGTGCGTTTGGCTGACTGACTGCTACTTCAGTGGAGTATCCTTTGCAGGTCTCGAGCTGGCCATTGGTCTGAGTGTGGACTACGCTGCGCACGTGGCGCACGCCTTTTTGAATGCTAAATCGCGGCAGGACGACTGCGATTCTCGCACGACACGAGCGTTAGTCGCGGTCAGGCACATCGGCGCGGCGGTTGCGTACGGCGCCGGCTCGACGATGCTCGCCATCTCGATGTTGGCCTTCTCAACGTCCTACGTGTTCACAGGCTTCTTCAGAATATTCTTCTTGGTGATTGTGTTTGGACTTTGGCACGGGCTATTCTTCCTGCCGATTGTATTGAGCATCATTGGACCGCGAAGCTTACGTATCGTGACGCAGCCACAGCCGATGTCCGAGAAGGCTCCCATGGCCGACGACGAAAATTGAAGTGCGGAGAAACGGATAGTTCTTTCAGGCATCCTGGTTCTTTATCAATAATATTTATTTTTGGTTCAATAAACATACAAAATTATTACACTATCCGTACTATTAATCACACATTTATACAAAAATAATAATAATAATAATAGTAATACGTCGGATAATTTAAAAGCGACATTATTTATAGATCTTTATATAATATATATATATTGAGATTAAAAAAATTATATATATATTTATATATAAGAAATATAGTAAACAAGTACAAAATAATGTAGCAAGGTTGATATAGATTTATTATCAATTATCATCGATCGTCGGAAAGGAACATGACTATTATAAACATAACGTAATCATGTTTTTGTTGGAGGCGTTTAATCCTTTATGTATAATCGTAATGAATGTTTATGACGTAAAAATGAGCGGCGAGGGAGCGACCTTTGGATTGATTGGCGAGCTCCCTCCGCTGCCTCTCTCAGTCTTGCACAGTCCATAGACATTCGCTCGACCTTTCACACGCGACCCCGTCCTCTTTGTCCCTTCTTCCACTCGTTCCTTCTACCCCTCTCGGTACCGTCGGATCACGGCCGATGGAACGACGTGTGCGAGAGGGGCCGGAGTACGCGTACGGGTCGAACAAGACGCAGATAGAGAGGCGGCAGGGACGTAGTAGGACACGTATTCTTCGTACGATCGCACACGCGTAACCGGAAACATACATACATACACACACACACACACTCACTTTCTCTCTCTCTCTCTCTTTCTCTCTTTCTCTCTCTATTGGGGCACGCGTACGTTGTCCACATTCAAGCACACAACGGTAGTTAGACTGCCGGGGGGCAGCAAGCCACGCATGAATGATACGGGGCGAGATTAATTCTTATTACACATCTCCTTAGTTAAGTCGAATTTTACAAATCGGGATCGTACATTCCATAATTGATGAGGAACCATCGATACAATAATAATCATAATCATAATAATATTCACTTAGCAAAACGTGCCGATCGGTAATTGTGGCGAATGACGCGTGATGTGAGCACAGTTAGTTTGCGTTTACGACGGGATGTCGGGGCTATTCGCGGAGGATGGGGGGCGGGGGGGTTTTCGGGAGCACAGAAGGAACAGCGGGGTGATCCGATGGTACACGGTATCGGGCGGGGAAGGAGCTCGAGGACGACGATGACCGAGGGCGGTAGAGGGCGAGGAGAGTCGCACGTCTGCTCGCCGGGGGGTACTCGAGGTACACGCACTTAGGGGTACACCGTGGGAAAGACACTCAGGGCAGACAGACACCGACATAGAGACTAGGCTACCGACTATACGTAATATCTATCTAAACGTGTAATTAGCGTACGCACCGCGTACACACACACACACACACACACACATACATCCGGTACGTCCGCACTCCGCTCCGCCTTTTTGCATGCAATTCGACGGAGGGCGCGTCGGAGAAGCGCTCTCGCCGGTTTCGTATTTCCCTTTCCTCTTGTTTCCTTCTTTCTTTTCCTTTTCTCTCTCTCTCTCTCTCTTTTTTTTTATTATTACTCTTATCTCTCCCCATTTTCTCGGTTCCTTTCTCTTTATTATCGTTTTATTATAATCAGCGATCGCGTCGTAGTCGTGTCTCTCTTTTCCTCTCTTCTTTCCTTTCTTTTTTTTTTTTATAGTAAACGCTATGTAGTCTTTATTACTCAAGCTTATGCCCAAAAATCTACCAGAGGCACTTTGGGTTTATTAGTACCATTTGAAGTCGGCGTGCGCGGGGGAGGGTACCGCACGCCCCGTCCTCCTGCGCGGAACAGCGGGCGAGCGACGTGAGAGCACGTGTCTTCACGCCTCATCCTTGAGAAAGCGTTGGTTGGTTGATTAATTGGCTGTCACCCGTCGTCGTCTCGTTAGTCGTTAATCATTTCTCGCCTCTTCTTCCGTCGCGGCTTCCTCTAGACGCGATTATTACCCTGTCTGGCGATGCCTTCGCCACCCGCGTACGTCCTACCACTGTCTTTCCCGTCTTCCGGCGACCTTCCACCCCGCCCTCCCCCAATTCCTCTCTCCCTCGTGAGCCTACCAACTCCGTATTCTTCTTCCCGCTTCCTTACCTTCCTTACCGCGATCTTCCGATGTCTTTTTTTTTCTTTTTTGAGCAATAAATACTTTCTCCACGTACACACTCGTTTGCGCAACGGCGTGCCACGCATTTTCTCCGATAAGAAGTCAGAAACGCGTCAGCTGATCACGATTTCGAGCCGCTAATCATGAACGTATAAAATCAATTGTGATAAAAGAACAATAATATATAAGATATACTGCATCGTATTTCTTTATTATATTCCCGTTACTACGTAAGAGTATAGTAAAGAAGCACTAATGCCATCATACTTATATACCATCATTTGATGTTCTATCATAGTCGATTACCATGCAGGTTCGTGGGCAGTGGCTCGCAGTCGTGACTGTTCGACGCGCTCCTGCCTTCGTCGGGCGGAAAAACGCGTGCAAACCGTTGTGCAAGCGAGTGTGCAACTGCACATTGAATTGACGCACAGGACACACGCACACGCGCATACACGTCGGGCATCGTCATTCGCGCTTACCAGCCAGCCGCACGCATTGACAGAACACTGACGCCACTGTTGGATAAGGGCGAGAGAGCTGTGTGAGTATACTCGATGACGCCTGATCGCGCGAAGAACACTCGGGCTTCGAATCTGTTTAGCTTCCTATTCCCGAAAGTGCGTGAAGTCGCAGAGCTGGAATCGAGCGTGCCGCAGGAGCGAATTTTCAATATCACGCGCGGCATTATAGTGGTCGCGGTATTGCGATTTGGCGATTTGTGCGTATAGATACGAGGGGGAACGATAGAGTTTTTCGAGAAAGACGCGCAACAAATCCGTGCAGTCGTCCCGATCGGGCAACTCTTTATTTTCCGAGGCGGCGACCTTCCGGCGATATGTCAGCACCCAGACGTGAAACTCCAAAACGACACGTGTGCTGCCTTCTGGGTACTGTGTGCAATGCTTTCGGCTCTCCACACCACAAACACTCACGCACGCACGCATACATACGCACACACACTCGTTCCATTTGCTGTCACATGCACACCAATATGGCTACATCCACAGAGTTAATGTTACACTTTAATTAATGATTATCAATTCAATATCAATTCAATATCAATGTATTACAATCAGACAATACTCAACAGTGATCGTTATTCATTATATATTACAATAATTAAGAGTGACAACAACATGACGACGGAGGCGTTGAAGCATTACAAGGGGCAAGGGAAGAGGGATGAGGAAGGGGACTAGGAGGAGCGAGAGAGAGAGAGAGAGAGAGAGAGAGAGGGGGAAGGGAGGGGATTGAAAGTGTAGCATGAGATGAATCGTGAAGAAGGTAAAAAGGAAGAGCGCAGGAGCTTTGATAATGGACATGCTACAAATGGTGTATGAAGGAGACGAGAGAGAGAGAGAGAGAGAGAGAGAGAGAGAGAGAGAGAGAGAGAGAGAGAAAAATAGAAATAGCCATTGCATGGGATAAGGGAGGAGAAAGAGACTTGAAAAGAGATGGGAAGGAGAGAGATCAGTGATTATATGGAGTAGCGACGATGACATCGGTGATAGATGCACGACGATAGGGAATGAACGATTAAATGACGAAATGGAACGATGATTCGGAGACCAAGGAGGGGAAGCACGCACACTCAACACAACCGTCACATCGAGCTGGCCTCGCGCGCGGCCATAGTCCATAGATTAATTACCTATTAACTAATACACAGTCTGTCTCCGTTGCGCCGGATGACTTCCTCCTGTCTTTCTTCCTTCCTTCCTTTCTTTCTCGCGAGCGTCGTGTAGGTATACGTAATACACCATGTAAATACGCGCGTGCGTGCGGTACGGCGCGTTGCCGCGGGAGCGACGAGAATAATTAGAATAGCGCTTCGAAGCGTGAGCGAGAGTGAGACGTCGCCAACTACGTCCCGTTTTGTGTGTACACATGTGTGATAAAGGTATATGGCAAAACTCGGCGTAAATTGCCAGCCTACTGCTCGCACGCGCGCCTCTCCGTCGGATACTAGATATACGCACACGCACACAACAGGCATGCTTGCGCCGGTATAAAGTGTATATATGTACACATATACATACGACATACCATCCATATATTTATATATATATATATATTTATATATCGTTTAATTACTCACTGTTTATCCGTAATTACCGTTAATTTTTTAAAATTCGTCAGTTCGTTAATTCAAAAAATTTCAGCTAGTAGCGGTGGATGGAAATGTTTCTTCGTTAAAAATCGCCGATCGCCGAACTCCCGAGCGCCGGCAATCAACTGTTTTTTAAACACATTTACAAATATCAATCGACCGGCTTGATGATTCCCTCACTCGCGCCTTATCACTAGTGCTTCATCATTATTACATTCATCTTAAAATCACTCGCGATTTATGCAAAACGTGCAAATCATTGCGCGCAGCGAGGGGGGGAAAACGTCGCGGCCCCGCTGCTCCCTCTCTCTCTCTCTCTCTCTCTCTCTCTCTCTCTCTCTCTCTCTCTCTCTCTCTCTCTCTCTCTCTCTCTCTCTCTCTCTCTCTCTCTCTCTCTCTCTCTCTCTCTCTGCCCTTGCACTCGGCTCGGATGCCGAGGTGTGATCGTATATTTAATATCCTATTACAATTACTCATGATTTTTGATATCTTATGTACAATATGCGCGCGCGGCATGTGCTTATGATTATGGCCACACCTTACGAACCGGCGACCTCTGAGAAGACTTCCTCGACACACATATCTCTTTCCTTGTAACACTTAGTCCTTTAATTAACTTCCTAGTTAACTAGCGGCATGCACTCGCCGTGCGGGTCCTCCCAAAAGTTCACTCGCGCGATTCGCGTTAAGTTGGCGAAAAACTGGCTTGTTTGCACGGAACCTGAGACAATCGATTACAAGGTAGGCCAGTCAGTCCCCTTCGGTTCGCGCTGTCGAGAATATACCGAACCGCGATCGACCGCTCAGCAAGGTAACTCTTGACGAGCAGGCTTCGTCGGGTGCTTCATGGAATTCATGGTACATCAGGGGTTGTCCGCCGCCATTATATTGTGCACTTGCTCGAGTTTGTACGCCAGTCTCTGCTTCTGCGAGAACTCGTCCTCCTCGAGAGTGACTATCAGTTGTTCGTTGTATTTACCCGCGTACGTATATAGATCGTATAAAGCACAGTTCGTATTAAACTCCGTTGTGTGCAACTGGAAGAAAAAGAGAGATATGTAAATGAGAGAATGAAGAGAGATGAAAATGAGAGAACGTACATATATGTTAGTTGGTAATCAAAGGTCGAGGCAAAGCGCGTTTCTTAAATTTATATCATTAGGAACATAAGAAGAGAAATAAATACCCTCGATTCTTCGGCAAGCATGGCATTCATGTCTTGATCAGATATGGCTGGCATGATTTTGATATCTGAGTAGTAACGCTCTACCCACTCTTTGTACACTGGAATGTCCTTCGCGTATAACAGTTTTGAACTCGGAGAGTCCTTACCTGGGAACAACGAGAGAGAAATCTCTTTGCGTATATATTATCAACACAAATGCGCACTACGCTACTTTTTTATATATCAAAGCCAACTTCTTAATGGAGACGGGGACACGATGAAATTACCACGAGTTACTACATACCTAATCTATGGTCCGACGTTGAGCAGCTGTCCATGAACGTCTGCGCCACGACGGACAGACACGAGTCCACGATGTTGGACTTGTGTATGTCGAAAATGAAGTTCGGATTTTTTATAAGATTGACCCAAAACCTGAGCGGAAGGGAATTGCTCTTCCACGTGTGGACCACCTCAGGGTCAGATATGCCGTGTTGCAGCGCTTGGTCATCCATAAAGTCAAACATATATTTAATAGCGAGAGGAAGCGCCGAGCCGCGGTGGGCAGTGCTGAATATGGTCTCAAATAGATCGTCAACGAATTTCTGGAGTGTACCCTTCGTCGCTAATAACCTCGTCAGGTATATCTCCGAGACCATCTTGTTACCGCGGTCGCCTTCCTTTCGTGCATCAGAGTCGTGGTGCTTGACCAAATGCCAGATCTTCATACCACCGTCGTGGTTCTGATTGAGCGGCGAGGTGGCGCGAGAGAGCGGAGGACTGGCCGAGCTAAACTTACTGAGGTTTAAAGTCTCATACTTGTGCGATTTGTCTGTCTTCTCCGACAAGATCGAGAGATTATATATAGAAGATTGTTTGGAGACTAAGTTGAGCGACGCTGCGTCTGGTACCCTGTAGTGATTCAAAGTGTTCCTCTTTTTCCATTCGCCCTCCGTCTTCGTTGTCGAATCTTCGTCGTAGAGAATTAATCTACCGGATGCGCCAGTTCGCCATTCTGCAATTCATCATTCATCAGGTTTCGTCAGGTATAATGTGAGGGATGTCTCGTTTCGATTCGTGCGAAATGTATTTTCATGCGAGAGACATGATTGTCGCTTACCGAGATCGAGGTCGTCCTTTCGCGGTCTTTGGCTGTAAGGAGTTGCTCTGTAAATCGTGTCCAACGCTTTCTCCTTCACTTGAGATATCGTGTCACAATCGAGAACCTTGACCGGCACGTTTTCCGTGTTGGGATCCATCCCGCCAACGAATACGGTTTGTTGCGATATTGAGACGTAGACCGTCTGAAATTTCAACAGAAGTATTATATATCACGAAACATCAAATCGCGCGTTCATTGAATAATAAGCTGGTTGCTTGCTCTCACCATGGGCTTAAAGTCAATGGATTGCCTGATCAATTTCTCCTCCGATAAAGAGTAGCGTGCTTCAGATGTAATGGCATCTACAGGACCCTTATCAACTTGCTGTTTTACCGCGCGAAACAGCACGTACAACGGTTCACCAGCACACTCTCGCATGAATTTGTACAAGAGAAAGGTGAACCAAGCAGACAGCATCTTCTCAGCGACACTTTCGGTTCTGGTAAAAAGGATTCGTATTATTGTCGGGTGAAAATATTGCGAAAATTGAAATATTTCGGGCGAATATTGAAGAGTACCCCGAGATCATCGAGAAAGACATCGTTATGCGCCTTACTTACCGCCTAAGGAACAACTTAGGATGACTCTTGCCCTCGGTACATTTCTCGATGAGATCCGCTAGAAGAGTCTTCAGAATGTCCGTGCAATACTCCATTTTGCTCTGAAGCGTAACCATAATGAGACTGGCGACGTTAACGCGGTCTCTCATGGAGAAATAACGATTGCTTTCGAGTGTGCGTACAAACAGCAATAAGAAGGTCTTGTTCATTATTAGCTGCCCGAATAGACGTAGCCCTTTCTCTTTTCGCACCAATTCCGGCCTATCCCACTGCAGCACCGGGCTGTTGTCGTCACTGGGGAATAATATCATCATTGCATACGTGCGATAATCAAGGAACGGTATGCCACCACTGGTCAGATCGCCCGTGAGATCTGTCATTTCCGTTTGCAGTTCGGCGAAGGCTTCCTTGCACTCAGCGGCGACCCGCAGCTCCAGAATGTCCATCTGCTCCTGCATGTTCTTCAGCACTCTATTGCTCTCGGTGGACTTTCTACGGTAGGCGATGAGGAATGCTATGAATACGAAGATCAATATCACAATGGTGGCGATCACACCGATGAGCGCGGGCTTCGACAACGGCCCATTGAGTCCAGCTGGTAACGCGTAGCTGAGTTTGCCGATGTTGTAACGAAGAGTACCGCCCACTATCAGTATCACCTCCGGTAGTTCCTGCTTGTTCGGCAGGCCCTGAGAGTCGAGTGCTGGCGGCTGTGTCAAAGGTGGCCGACAAGTGAGCTGCTGCCGCGACAAGGACGTGACATTGCAAAAGGCATTGCCTATCTGCACGACTACATCGGACTCTTGGCAGGCTCGGTCGAGATGCTGACCGTTGATCGTCAGGTAGTCGCTCTTGTAGTACTTGATCTCCTCGTCGAACACCTCGTAGATCGGGTTCGGATAGAGGAGGAAATGATTGAAGCCGTGCTGCGAGAGATTCTGCACGCCGGTGACGTTGTCCATGCGAAAGCCGTACTCCAGAGAGAGCGGCCGCTCGGCGTCGAGTATCACGTGATCGGGCACTTCGATCGTCGGCGACTTGCATACCATGCTCTCTTGACTGTGCACCTCGCACTGCGACACGAACATCTTCTCGTCGAAGTAGACGTACATCTGCGGGCTCTGTATGTAGCCGAGATTCTTGCCCGTCACCGAGATCTTTATTCCGCCAGCCGGAATCCCCTTCGGCACCTTCATCTGTCCGGCCACGCCGCTCTCCACGCTTTCGATCGTGGGATCGTCCACATACTCGAAGAAGCCATCGTAAAGGCGCTTGCCGCCATCGAAAGACATCTTCAGCATGCCGCTTCGCTTCCGATCGCTCGGACTGGTCATGCACAAAGCCTCGTTAGGCTCAGCACTTATGATGGAGCAGGGCAGGTCGTCGATGTCCGCATGAATGGTGCTGCCGGCGTTCATGTAGTTGCCGGTGATCTTGATGGTGGTGCCTCCGCTCAGGGGACCGTACTTGGGCGATATCGAGATGATCTGCGGATCCACAAACTCAAAGTTGTAGTCGGACTCTCCGCGGAAATCCTCGATCTTGACGATTACGGGACCATTCCTGCCTTCCTGTGTGCCGGGCCCGTCGACTCGGCACACGATCTGCTTCGTTCGTATGTAGAGCTCCTCGTAGGGTAGACATCGCATCCCGGCCACGGTGACGCCTCCAGCTATATCCTGTCATGTGCAATGAGCAACGATTAGCATCTTCCAGTCCAGCCGAATACTATACCCAACTGATGTACTGATATCCAACTGTATATTCATCGATGAAGGAAGTTTGATATCACAAATCGCAATGCGAAGCAACGCGAAATAGATATGAACGCAGATTCGCAAGTCATCAGTATTTTCACAATTTAGGATAATTTTTTTGTGCACGTGCAAATAACGTGGTTGACATCGACGTTGCGTTGTGTATGGCAAACGGAAAGTCTCCCTTACCTTGAAAGTCTTGCCGAGGTTGATACCCCGTATTGTGACGTTCGTGTTGCCCTCCCAAGGACCCATTGTCGGCTCGAACGTGTGTATCTCCGGATTTGGACAAGTGGAATTGCTGTTTAGCCACATGCCCACACCGCGGTCACACTGATCCCTCACTTCGCATCTGTCCGAGGTCTGGCACCAGCCGCAGCCGTACTTCGTCGGCAGGGCCAGACACATACCGCAGTTGTCCGCCATGTCGCGGCATCTGTATATCACCAGGTGTATGTTGTCCGGATTATCCAAGGGCTTGGAGCCGCCCCAGATCACGGCGAAGGGCACCGTGATATTCGGCGCGCGAGAAGTGTAGGAGAACTCGGTGTCGTCGCAATAGATCGTGTCGGCCAAGAGGCGCGCGTTCACGCTCGTCACGCGACCCTCGATGTTGAATTGGCACACGAAGCGCGTTTGTATGATGAATTGCTGAAAATGCCGCATTTTTATCGTAGAGAAAAGAGATACAGCCTCGCGCGCGCGCGCGCGCGCGCGAGGACTGCGCGCTGAGCGAACGATTTCTTTCGTCGAAACATTCGACTCCAGACCGTGTGTTTAATTTTGTGAATGCTCTGTGAGAGATCTTGTCGCTCATTAGAATTTGAACGTCATTTTTTCTTTTTTATCGAAATAACATTGCAGATAATCGTATACGTTAACGTCTTGAAAAGGGTATAGGCAAGAAGAATGAAGCGTTTGGTAATTAATCCTATCCTAATAATGACATATGACATACCCCAATGATATGCACTTTGACCCGTATCGCCTTTTTAATGCCGGAAGACACGAGGATCTCTTGAGAATCGGTGGCGTTTATAGTAGGACAAAAACCTGGCCCACTTCTGTAGCTTGGTCCCATTCTCTGTAAAGCGCAAGTTCGTCAGAGGGGCAAGCTGATACTTTTACCTTATAGCTACCGCTGCGCTACTACCGGAATGCTGCTTGAGATTCCAGAAAACTTCACTATTGTTCTTTTCATTTTGGTCTTATTTGTCACGTTTACTAATGTTATTGTTATCCGATGTTGATTCACTTGCTCGTTTCAAACGTCATCACCACGTTGAAGAACCACATGAGAAGATTCAGGGCGTGGAATTTTCATCTCAAATTAATTGATAATCGCGCGATAATGTTCACGGATCGGATCCAAAGTTTTAAACTTCAAAACGAATCAAATTGGAGTCGAAAATGGATTTGGTTGATACGTATTAACGTGTAATTTAACAACCGGATTGCGATTCTGCCTCGGAACTAGACGCTCGGAGTCTGCGGCGTGTGTAAACCGCTTATCTGTGAAAACGTTAAGTCCAGTTTTGAAACATTATTCAGCGAAACGCGGCTGAAAGCGTGGATACGATATTAGCACGGGATTTTCTCTCTCGGCTGTTCATGAAATAAACGGGATCGTCAAGTGTTTGTAAACTCCGGAGGATCACCGGTTATTAATCGTAGTAGAATCGAGACGCGATTTTGAGGGAACGACATACGACGAGAGCGTGAAGAAAAAAAAAAAAAAAAAAAAAAAAAAGAACCAGGCAATCAATTCCCATCCCCCCGGATAATCTATCTACTTGTAACGCATTCGATTAATTCACGCTGAACTCACGCTGACTCCCGTAACGAGGATATCGTTCCGACAGTTCTCCGCCGTGTCGTGCGTGCATCGATGGCCATCCACGCACCAGTCGCACGGGAAGCTCGATGACACGCACTGTGTGCACGAGCTGTACGTGTTGCAGTCAAAGAAGGTGAAGTTCGTCGCCACTAGGTCAGGTCCATTGGTCATCCTGACGGACAATTTCGCCGTGAAGTGATGCCGGCCCGGCGGTATCGACGGCAACAGGTCGGTTCTCGGAGTGGTGCAGTTGACGCCGTAAGACTTCCTCGAAGCGTTCGTGATCAGGGTCTTGTCGAGGGCGGAGAAGGCGCATAGGAACTGGCCCGACAGGGTTGGCAGGTTCTCGATCACGAGCTCGAGGGTCCTGGCGGTGGTGCGCTGCAGTTGGTCCGGGGTGACGGTGGTGATCGTCGTGCATCGGCCGCTCTTGTAGGAGATCCAATAGAGCGGATCCTTGGCAGCGTCCTGACAGTCGCTGCGCAGGTTGCATTTATTCTCCAACGAGCACCAACCGCAGTACGGGTCTTTCGCGCCCAGGCAGTCCCAGCAGGTCTTGTAGACTGAGCACTCTTGCACCTTGACCTTCGAGACCTTCTTTTCCGTCAGCACGTAGAGATGCATCAGTTGCGAATCGAACAGTAGATCCGGGTTCACCGGGGAGCCAGGGTCGATCTCGAGATCGCCGTATTCCAACGCCAACGTCGAACTCTCCACGACCACCTGAAAGAAGAAGAGGCGTTTTTTTCGCTTGTAGGAAGATCGATTGGCGCGATGAACAAACGAGCTAGTTCCCACAAGCTCGTTGCGATGAGAGGGATAAACGGAGTTATGATGTGCTCCCCCTGTGCTTCACCCACGCAAGATAATCTATCATTGAATATACATATATTGCTAAAAGCTTGAGAATCGTCAATACTTTCGACATTTTGTCGAAAGTTTCATCAACGACGCAGGCTCGTCGCGATTCGTCCGAGCGAGGGGGATGGAAAAAAATCAGGAATCGACGGTAATCGGCGGATTTGCGCAGAATTAGAGGGACACACACACACACACACACACACACACAGTCGTTGATGTAGATTGCAGTTAGCAAGCTCGTATAATATATTTATCGTAATGCCGGAGTGCTCATATTAATGAAACGTGGATGACACGAGCGGGATGAAAAATTAAATATTCACGACGGAATTATGAACAACTGCTAGCGGCACAACCATTGCCGGGTAATGCTTACTTCCGTTTTAGTATTTATTGGTTATTAATTATCGATATTAGTTCTGACGTTCATTGCGTATTCTGTTTCCCCGATCGCGAGAGGGAATATTTCCAAAAATTATTTGATACGCGGTGTCGTGCCCCCCAGCCATCCCCTTCCCACCGCGCATTGCACAGTCCTCGCGACTCGCGGGATATATCAGCGATTTTAATAGTAACGACGTATAATAATTCGGCACGGGGCAACATCCGACAGCGGCGTGAATTTTGCAACGACCCGCTATTTTACTCCCGTATTACGAAAGTTACATGAATATTTATCCCGTCGCGTGCGCTCTCGCTCGCGCGGATTCGTCCTCCGCAAATTTCCCAAGTGGTTACACCGTGGACTGTCGCAGGCGAGTTTTTTTGCAACTTCAATGTCGGCTGCTACTGGTCGCCGGTGTCTACGTTTAAAATTGCACTCGCCGAAAGTAACAGCGTAGCTGCAATTTGTACGCTATTATTTCGACGTAAAACTCACGACACGACGCGACGCGCGGACGCGGGGACATGACGACGTGGACGCGACGCGGCCTCGCGACTTTCTCGTTGCGACGACGACGACGACGACGACGACGACGACGACGTGGCACTATCATCTACCAGGTGCACTCGCAGCATTCATTTTCTCTCAGACCTCATTGCGCGCGTCTCATTCGCGGTCGCGGTTAAGGGGTCGCAAATTAAATCCCAGCCCGAGACCCGGGGCTTTCAATCGGCAGCGAAACAATGACGACGGGCGCGGGTGGCACAGGTCCTTCTCCTCCCCCGACCAGACTAGAACAGAATCGTTCGCAGGCCTAATAAAAAGGTCATACTCGCGAGTAGTAATAACAGTAATCATCTGAGCGCGGCACGACACGGATCGCGGTGACGTTTAGCTCCGGTATTACCGAGGTTGGTTATTCGAGAACGAGCGACATTCGCTGTGCTCGCCGGTAGTTATTATCGTCCCGGGGAATTCTCTCATAACGATTGTCACGACCCCGTCGACGGCGACGTAACGATCGCGTTATTATTCTTAGCTCCACGAGTCCCCAATCACCGATTTAATTAATCGAAAGAGGGGGAGAAAGATCCTCTTTTGATAATTAATAAAGGTACCGGAGGTCCACGGACCTGTTCGATTGATATTTCAATTAATTCTGCGAATCACCGAGAGAGTTTAGCTTTTAGAATTCCTTCGCTTACATTTCCTCCGAATATCACACACGGAGCGGCTTCCTTCTCAATTTCGGACTTCTCTCTCATCCGCTTGCGAATTAGCCACTTGATGAACTCGCCGATTTCGGATTATCGCAGTTATCGATTCCACATCGACCGAGTTCGTTAATCACTACAATGAATACATAGAATATACGTAATGCCAAATAGAAAACGACATCGCTGAAAACGTGCCATTCTGTCGAGGCAGAGAGATGGAATAGTTAAGCATTTGCGTGTAATTTACAACAAATTGAATTGAGAGAGTGAAACGGAGTTGGCGATAAGCGCATGTAGCAGGCAGTCGCTATTCCGATTTAATTAACAAATATTAATTAAGTCGCGTCGCGACGCATCGTGCCTGAATATAAACGGCGCGAATCGAGCCGACCGACGTGCAATTTGCTGCAATTTGGGAAACATCTGTTCGTCTATTCCACAATGCTCATTAGAACGATAATTGATGTTCCCTCATGAAGACAGAATTATTATTATTTTCGTCGTATCGTCTCAATCGTTGCATCCGCCACAAATCGGTGTATCGTGTGTTTCGAAAATTACATTCGACCGAAAGTATCAGGGAATATCAGGAAGATGGTCAATTGCTCTTGGATTTCGCTGTGCGGCATTGATCGAAAGTCCCGCCGCGATTGCGTGTGTGACAAGCCCAACTCCTTAATTAAAAAAACCCTTGCATCGACGATGCGGTCTTACGAGATGCAAAGTGAGAAGAAAAGGGAAATAGAGAGCAAAGTTCGAGGAAGAATCCTAGAGGAGGGATCCTAGGCAAAGGCCAAGGGCTGTCCACTTGGTACCGACCAACATTCGACCCTTGGCCGAGTAATGAGTCGTTACCTAAGACAGGCAATCACGGCAAGCGTGCGGCAAAGTATGTTACAATCTCGCCGTCCGTAGGTATACGGGCGGGGAAATAATAACAATAATTACGACGCTACCGAGTGTGTCGGTGTGCTGGTGTTGGTTAATTCTAAGGTTCGCCCGTAGCCGCGGCTTGCGGCGGGCTTTTTAGCGTGGTTTCGCGTCGATGCGGTAACGCGAGTGCGCGATGCATGTTCGCGCATCATTCGGCCTCGGTAAATCCCCGACGTCGACGCACAAAGAGACTTTAATAAACGCGCGCGGATAAAGGCAAGATCGGCGAGGTTGAGGATGAGCACAGGTAGGTAGGTGGGTAGGTTAAGAAAGGGAGAGGGGGAGAGGGGGGGGAGAGAGAGAGAGAGAGAGAGAGAGAGAGGAAAAGATAAAGAAAGAAAGAAAGAAAGAAAGAGGCAGAAGGGTTGGGGAAGGACGGAGGAGCAGATAGAAATTATTTCTTAATGGAAGAAGGAGCACCGGAGAGACGGTATACCGGAGAACGGACGGAACAGGGGTTAGCCGAGTAATGATGAAGAAGGAG
Organism: Harpegnathos saltator; assembly: GCF_003227715.2. Classification (NCBI taxonomy): domain Eukaryota; kingdom Metazoa; phylum Arthropoda; class Insecta; order Hymenoptera; family Formicidae; genus Harpegnathos; species Harpegnathos saltator. The sequence continues at coordinate 1,380,910 of NW_020230625.1, forward strand.
ACAAGGTGAAGGCGCGAGGGTCTCGCAAGAAAGTCTCCCCGCGTAGACGAGCGCAAGCATAACGGACGAGGATGCGACGTAAAAAGGACGGCGCCGATAAAATAAAAGTCCGATAAAGTTTCGAGGGCGGAATGGTGGGGTCGGAGGAAGAAAAGGACGTTATCGGCTGGACGAAAACGCGGAAGAAAACTCGATGAAAATAGAACGCATCGATCGCGGTGGTTCGACCGGCCCGGCCGGCGCGAACGAGCAATCGTTATCTCGAAATTCAAACCTCCGTCTGGGACTCGAGTGCAATTTAGATCACGAAGTAGACATCAAGTAGTAATTATCCAAATTCCGTAGAAATAACGCTATTAATCCAGCACACCCGCATGCAAGTTCGCGGACGAGGGCCAACCCCGCCGGGACACCCCCGCCGCGCAAGGTCGAGATATTAGCACGAAATAGCGGACATTACTCGATCGAGGTATTACTTAATTAACGTTCTGCTTCCCGTGTATGAGTAATGTACAGCTAAAGTGAGCTTCCATTGAAACGAGCAATCATGCATGCGCGCGCGTTCTTGTTGTTCTTCGGTCGTTCCGCGTGATACATCGAGGCAAAACCCCGGCGAGACCAGAATTTTTCTTTCTTTCTTTTTTCTTTTTTTAGGAAGGACGGAGCGAGCGCAGGTGTGAGAGAATGCGGAAGAAAAATAGCGTGTATAAAGGAGAGAATAAAGAACAACGATGAGGGAACAAGAAGGAGATCGAACGCGGTGCGAAGGATGAGCTATCGTCCCGTCGCTGTTGGCGTCTCGGCCTGCGTCGGCCGATGACATTTAAACACGAAGGAAATAACAATCGCGATGCTACCGAGGCTGCGAGAGAGAGAGAGAGAGAGAGGGAGAGAGGGAGAGAGAGGGAGAGAGGGAGAGAGAGGGAGAGAGGGAGAGAGAGAGAGAGAGGGAGGGAGAGAAAGAGAAACAAGTAGGCGGACGTCTTAATTATCGGTTTGCTCAGTCGTTGCCACTTTTTCAAGCGCGCGCGCGCGCGAACGATTGCGTGCGCCGCGTCTGCCCGCGTGCGTATATTGCGTGGGCAACGACGAAGTGCGCCGTCGATCGGCGATAAAAAAGCGAATCGAACGTCGACATTCCTGAATCGGTTCCGGAGCCGAGCCAAGCGTGTTTGCGCGTCCCACGTAAGACGCTCGCACATTAATGCGACGATGCGAAATCCGTCCCCAAGCTCGCCGCCGCAGCGGCCACGTGAGCGGGATTAATGAGGCGCGTCTCTCTTCGTTTCTGCTCGAGCGGAGCGCGAGCAGCGGCAGCAACAGCCCATCGCCGCGGTCACGACGGTCAATCGGAATAATCGATCATTAATTATGGGTATCGCGCGAGCTTTCGCGGACAGCGCCGCTGTTTATTCGTACACGCTTGATTAATAGCTTCTTACGTCAGCCTGCGACAGCGTGAGAGCGATCGTCGTTTGTGCGGCCGCTGCGGGCGGCGCGGCGGTTCTCTCCCGCCCGTTTGATTACGTGCAATCGAGGTGTTAAAAATTGGAACACGTGAGACGTAATTTTCAGCAGAGGCCAACTCCGAACGCGATGCGAGAAAAATACGTCAGCTCCGCGGCGGAGCAATCAGCAAAAATTCCTCTTCGTCCCAAGTTTGGAGCCTTAGCTGAATCTCAGCTCTCTTCGCAAGTTCTTTCAAGAGCTGCGAGCTTACAGAAAGTTCAGCCGCTCCCTCTCTTGTTTCACTTTTACCTAACTCCGGGCTGTTAAGGCGAATCGCCCTTGGCTGTCTCGCATCTTATTGCCAGCAACAATTCTGCCTCAAGTATCTCGTATCTCTCAGACGCAAGTCAATTGCTTCAGGTTACCCGAGGAGGTTACCCATTCGCCGCTTCGCGAGCGATCACTCAAAGTCCGATAGAAAATTTCTTCCTCCTCTTTGTGGAGATTTACAGATGACAGTGTGAGGAAAGAGTCGAAGAAGGGACGGGATCGCGAAAGCGACTCGACTAGACTCGAGGCACGTTCCTGCAGTTCCTGTCAGGATGTCTCGGGGTAGCGACAAGACCGATGCGATTAAATCCGGAGGTGCTCCCGCCGTCGCGATGCGTCGTCGCGTCGTTTCGACGCGGCGATTATGTGTGTGGAGTTACGTATGCATCCCCTTCTTCCTTCCGATCTATTCACCCATCCACCCTTCCTACCTAGCCACCTAGCCACCTACCTACTACCCTACCCCCTGCCTTGCCTTCCTTTCTTTCGCCCTGTTCTTCTGCACTCCCGACAGGAGCGTGGCATCTCTCCGGAATTTTTAAATGCATTCTTCGACGCGGTTCGCCGCACCGCATCGCCGGGATTTTCCCTCGTGGATGCGTCGTCGACGGAAAAGGGAAGAAAGGGATCTCCCTCCACCGTCACCTCGCGACGACGAGGCGCTGGAGAGGAGGGGGAGGACAATGTCTCCGGGAGGCGTTCGACAGCGGCACAAATGTATTCCGCCGCTGAGAGATTCCCGGGGAATCTTATTTTATCGTGGATCTTATCGCGGATTACACCGCCGCTCGCGCGGCGAATCGGAGCGACTCTCCGTCCGCTCGTGGGAGCCTCGAGTGGGAGCAGCGAGATCGATTAGGATTAATTCCGATTAATTCCGGGGTGGGTAACGCGCCTGGGAGACGTAATATGTCGGGCCGTGATAATGCATTCGTCTTGGAGAGCCCTTTGTGCGACATCGAACGCGCGCGTCATTAATCATCCGTGACTCTTTGCGTTATCTGTGCGGCCGATATTAATGAGAGAGAAACCGTCCGCGTCGGACCCATCTACTTCGTGTCGCGAGATTATCGCGCTTTGACGCGCCACGACGGAAATATTTATAAAGCAATCCTGACTTCGCGAGCGAATACGACGATTATGGCGCAACGTGCGCGTGCTCTCGGCGTCGCCGTCGTCGTCGTCGTCGTCGTCGTCATCCTCTCCCTTTATTCGATCGCGCCTGTTGGGAATATATCGTTCGCTCGGGGTTAACTCGATTCGCTTTATATACGCGTCCGTGTTACAAATTGGATATTAATTCGTCCACTACAACGCGCCGCGAATCAGACGCGCGCGCGATCCCACCGCCCGCATTTCTCCCGTTCATTACGGAGATGACGGACGATATACGTGTAATTAACGTGGGCTTTGTGATCGTTTAATGCGGATTACATATGCAGTGATGTATTTATTTATGCACAACCGATCGACTTCAGACGTTTCGTGAGGTGTCTCGTGAGGTTACGTCGCGTTTCAGAGCTTAATCAGTCCCGCTCGGAGCAGCTGAACAGCAGGTGAATTGGAAAAAGGAGCGGAACAAGGCCGCGGAGGACACTGCCGATGCGGACAACTTCGGCTGGCCAGGTAGAACCCGGCTAATCTGAGGAATCTGCGTCTCGCAGATCGCGTCATCGTGTCTACGAGACGAGCGCCCGACCGGCGCAGACAATGCGGCACAGCCTGCATTATCCGTTCGCCGGTGAGTTATACGCCCGGAACTCGCGACACGTCGAGAGCTGAAATTGTGATTCGACGGGAACGGATGGATCGGAGGATCTTCCGCGGGCGTTGTTTCCGGGAGCGTCGATAAATTAACGTCGCGTCGCGTCGTGGGATCGCGAGGCGTTCCGCGTAAGACGCGGAGGAATCCGACGGCGCGGTGCGCATCGCGACCTTCCAGCTTGCGATACGCCGAAAATTTGGCCGTCCCGAGGCGATCCCGAGCGACGACTCGTAAGCGGAAGACCTAAAACTTCCTGGCACGTTCCTTTGCGTTATTATCCTCAATTTTCCTGTGTTCCTCCGTGTCCTCCGGATATCACGGGCTACGACTCCGCAGGATGCTGATGGATCCCGAGCGGATTTAAAGCGTGTGCGCGTGTGCGAGGAGGAGCGCGCGCGCGCGTCAAATTATACGCATCGAGACGGCGACGGGCGAAAGAGTCGCGCGCGGGCGCGGAATCCATTAAATTGAAATTAACAGGACTCCGTCCGCGGGATTCGTCCGGGGCTGTCATTAACGAACGCACGCCGCACGTGCGAATCATCGTTTGAGCGATAATCGTCCGCGATAAGAAGCGACGGCCGACAGCGCGCATTTACCGACGAATTGCGTTTTTAGCCGGCCGCGCAAGAACTCGCTATCCCGCGATTTGATAAATGAACTCGCGGGGTATGTAATAGCCAGGTCGCCGATGCCCGGTAAAAGCGTGCGGGCATAATGCGTTTCACCCTCTTGTCCGCCACACCCTCGTCCGTTGCACCGCGCTGATGCTACGCGTCCGTCCACGCTGCGGAACTAGCAAAGGGATGATATAATGCGATTGTACGTCGATGTTTCGCGCGACGGTCGACACGACGATTTTTCATTAATCCGAATCTCCCGTTGTTTTTCGGCGCGAAAGGACGCGGAAGGGTCAGGGGGGGAGCGGGGTCGGCGGCAAGAATCCCAGATAGCGCTGGGAACTTTTCATCGGGTTTTCCCCGAATAAAAGGTTCTCCCGCTATTTGCCTGCGCTTCCGCCCGTTCCTCGACAACGTCCGCTCGAGATTAATTGCCATCGAATCGTCGAATGGAATCGCTATTGAAACACGGGGAAAAAAGTCTCATCTCGCAAACTCTAATTAAGCGGCACGACAATCCCGGAACGGGCCTGGGAAGGGGCGGTCCGGTGAGATTTCATTCCCGATGAAGCCACGGGGGTGAGCGAAATTAATACAATCGACATCTTCTCGATGCGAATCTCATGGATTCGTCTGCTTTTACATCGGGACATGTCTTCTCGCTAATATCTCGTACGCATTCATATCCGAAAGTTTATACGCTGGAAGAATAATGGCCAACGAGGACGATATCCGTGGAAAATTGTACCTCTCTCGATATCTCGATATATTTTTTTACCAAACAATTAGAAGTTTACGAAGTGTTGGTATTGAACGCGCACACACAGAGAATTTGCATGAGATTCATATGTAACTGTATCCTGATCTCTCTCTCTCTCTCTCTCTCTCTCTCTCTCTCTCTCTCTCTCTCTCTCTCTCTCTCTCTCTCTCTCTCTCTCTCTCTCTCACGTATCACGATTTATAAAGAAAATATATCGTGTGTGTTTTTTTCTTCCACTACGTTATTATCGATATGACATATTCGCCGAATAAAAATACTTTTTTACCCTTTGCCAAGCTTTCGCGATCCTTGTCGAGTTTCCGACAAGGATCACGCATTCGCGTACTAAATTAATATCGGATCCTGATAAGCCGCGAGAATAGACGGGACGCCTAATCAAATTTTCGTTAAAGGAGGATCGGGCGATTCATCCGGGATGATAGCGGAGATGAACCGTGTAAATTCGCCTGAGAATATACCCGAGGACGGCGAGAAAGAAGCAAAGGCGATTCCGCGGGAGGGCGAATGAAAGGAGCGCATGGTCACGGGTGAAAAGGGAGAGCCGGGAGTGCGGGCTAATCGGATTTTTCCTATAAATCATACTTTGCGCGCGTCTCTCGAGCTCTCGATCCCGTCGCGGTCGGGGCGCTAACGACCGAGCGACGACGGTCGTCTCACGAAAATCATGTCGGCGTGGTCGGCGTGGTCGGCGACTCGCGATGCAAATGCTTTTTCAACGAGCTATGCCGTGCCGTGTCATATACACAAGCGATCGCTAAATAAACGGTCGCTGCTAGCGCGAGCGATCGACACGCAGGCGCAAATTCGCGCTCATGGACGCGACGACCTGAACGAAATAGCTTTCTAAAGGGAAAGCCTGATACATACATATCGCTGGTAAAATGTCGAAACTGATGTGAGGAGTGTACGATCGAGTTATAACCCTTGGTCGTGCCGCGATAACGTAACTCGCGTTACACGCGATAGGATGTTTCCGTCGTCGGGCACGGCGAGTTTCCCGGTCGTTTTGGCGAGTCGATTTTACCTCGGGGAAAATTCGCCCGGGCCGCTTTCGAACGACCGCCCGAGATACACGATTTTGCGTAAATCTGTCGTAAATTTTATTTCGCGCGCACGAGCGCTTTAATTGCGTGTATCGGCGTGTCGATTGAATTCCAATCATCGGGCTTCCACGTTCCGCATCATAAAGCCCGAAATCTCTTTATTATTATCGGTGAAATCTCCTCGGTAATAGCGAAAGTGTATCACCGCACCGTAAAGTCGGTGTAAAACGTCGCCGGGTCGGGTGCGCGTCGTGTTTATAATGCATTCCCGCATCGACGGGTCGCGGAGAAAGGCGGTGCATAAAGCCGGCAATTACCCACTGGGCGACGTAATGGTGAAACCTAATTTATATTCCGGATTTCCTATAATGCAATTCATTAGTCTCGAAGCAGGCCTGACACGGAGAAACAATGGCTCGTCTTCCAAGCTTTCCCGGTACAGCACTCCTCGGCTCCCACCCTCTTCTTCTTTCTTCTTTATCATCCTCTTCTTCTTCATTTTCATCCTTCCCTTTCCTTCCCTTCTTCTTCTTCTTCTTCTGCTTCTTCTTCCTCCCCTCTTTGTCATCTTTCGCCTTCGTTGAATCCTTCCTCTGCCTGCCGTCTTTCGCCTCATAGCTCTCCTCCGCCGCTTCATCTTTATGGCTGGTACTACCAGCTTCCACCCAATTTATTAACGCACTTCATTCCGCTTTCCCTCTGGAGATTTATTTTATAATTATCCTCGCCTCCTCTACCCTCCTCCTCCTCCCGTTCTCGTTGTCGGACGAGATGAGCGCCGGTAAGTTTTTTATACCATGCGTAAAAAATAATTCACGAGTACTGGGGGAGGCGACGACGCGTCGCTCGGTTTTCGGATTTTCTCGCGAGGGGATGATGGAGGATGATGTGTCTATAAAGCGTGCCTGAGTGCTTTATCTTGAAAGTATCGGTTTTAAGACAAGACACACATTTTTTTGGAATGCTCGTATATAGATTTTCGCGAAGACACGTGTTCTTACACTCGTACGTGTGCGCTTTTATAATAAAACACAACAATATATTTAACGACACAACTTTCCACAGATTCTTACTTATTAAGCAGCGCTGAATAATTCTTATTGTATTATAAATTTTTATTATAACTTCTTATTGCATTATAATTAATTTCGACCATAATGATATATAATGCACAAGAAGGCATTATTAAATAATTAAATGCATTAAAGCTCATGCAATGTGTTACGATATCGCGTAGTATTAGACATAATACCACAATGATTGTTGAATGATCGGAAGCATCGTGTAGCGAGCACAATCGGTCGGCCGGTGATAAGAATAAAATAGTAGTGGAGATGATACCGATACACAATTAAAAGCGTACATGTACGTGTTACCCCTCCCCCTCCTCGCCATAATGTGTATCGAGTCTCCATTCTGGCATCTTTGGATGCCAGGTCGCTATCTTCGCAACAATAACAATCTAACCTACACTTGCCCGAGCTGCCCCGTCGTAATTAATCAGGAAAACTATTCCGGATTTGAAATTCGGTAGGGCTCACGTGGCCACACGATGGTTGCGAGTGATATGCCGAAGGATACCGGAGGATCCGATTCGAGCCGAGCAGAAGCGGCTCGAAGATATGTTCAGAAACTCTCTGCGCGCTCCTCTACTGAACCCTTTGCGGTCGAAAGCCGAGATATAGCAGTCAGTATGACGAATGTTCGAATCACGACCGCAAAGGACTGATCCATTCGTCTATGCGCATTCGTTCGTTAAGTCGAGTCTCCAGATTTAACCAATGAAACTATCTGTTCTGTTTCACAGATATGGAGGTAGCTGAACGCGGCAGATCCTGAGTCAGCAGCGGTCTCTTGATGAGCGACACGATTGGGAAGAGAAAAATTTCAAGCGGTTAGCTTCAAGAAATCTCATTAAAATCGGCTAGATTCCGATATCTTGGTACGTTCTGCTTTTTTTAACATGTAAATGATTTCTTCTCGTCCAGGTACGTAGGCAGTTTGAAAAATTCTCGACCTGACACATTATACATTAGAAACTGTCAAACTATAATTGTATTGGAAAGTGGCATCCCTGATATAAACCCATGTAAAATTTTATTCGATCTGTCAAGTCATTCGAGTAATAGCACCAGTTGAAAAAGCTTCGTGCAAGACGGGTGCCGCATTTGCTAACAATTGACCAAAAACGCGTATTTCTCAAGCGTGTTTGGCACATTTTAATTGTTTTAAGCAAAATAAAATGGATTTCAAGCGTCGTTTCATAACTGTTGATGAAACTTGAATCCACCACTGTACACCAGAGCGAAAAGAACCTTCCGGAATCACACTTTAATGATGGTATTGAATTATTATATTTAATATGAAATTATATTTAATATGACGTTGGAATAAATGTATTGAAGTTTCCGGAGATTATATTGAAAAATAAAACATATTTCACGGCAAAAAAAATTTCTTTCACTGTTAGGCCGAGAACTTTTCAGACTGCCCTCGTACATACGACAATTGCACTGATCTATCGTTCGCAACTCTTTAAGTATTTTTGCTGCGCACGAATTTAGCGATACTTTGCTTACGATCTGTGACCGCGCTCGCCAGGGAAGCATGAATTACAGACGAATCTACAGAGATATATATATATATATATATATATGCATTATCCGCGAAATGTTACGAAGATGAAATGTATTTTCTTGAACTCGAAAGCGGTCAGATTTGGTCTGGCCGTGCTATTTAAGGGTTAACATTAATAACACCTTGCGCGCTTTTCTTTCTCGTTGCTGAGTTTCTCTGCCGAGTATATTTTCCTTGCCGGCGCGATTTTTCCTTTTCACCTTATTTCGCTCGATCCCTCGGCTGCTCCTGCGCGCCGCTTATTGTCTCGTTTCCTCTTTATAGCTCATACAACTCCACGTTCCGACTTCTGCCGTATTTATGGACACATTTTACCTCGCTCTCCCTCGTACGTTCACTTCGCCGGTAGTTATCTATGTTTTCTTTGCGCTCGGACCTAATGGACCGGCGCTTTATTGGCCTCTCAATCGTGAACGGTATCTGTGACGCGCCGTTTATCAACGTGATTTTGTTGAAATTAATAAAATGCCTCGTCGCGTGTTCGCGCCGTTAGCTGTTCCGCTTCTTAACTCATTATTGCTCATTAACATTCTGTCGATATGATTTCTTTCCCCGGTCGACTGTTATCGTCAAGCCGTGACTAATCATGCGCGGTTCGTCATTATCGTCATACATGTGTCCTTACGCAAGTATGCTTTGCAAAACAGAAAAAAGAGAAAAGAAAAGAGAGGACAACAAGAGGAGATATTCACGGATCTGCAGATAGGAATGATGTAGATGTGTGAAACTGCTGTGTTACAAGCCGAAAATTAACATTCGATATTTCCGCGAGCTGCAATGATAAGAATAGTTATTTGTATTTACGACAGACATTATCGTACAATAGTTATAGTAGTAGGATTATACAATAGTTATTTTAGCGCTATCGTCGTCGCAGGGACAGAAGTTTCGCGCTCGAAGTTCTCCCCGAGAACACCTTGGCGCATTAATGTATTAATGCGCAGTCGCAGGCTCAATTTTTATTTTCGTTCCGTTCTCCTTGTCTCTCTGAGACTTACCGAGTCCGCCGGTCCTCTTTCAACCTCCTCCCAACGCACCTTGCACCCCCTTTCCACTCCATCTGGCCATTTTCATTTTTCTTCCCTTCATCATTTACTACCCTCACTGCTTCATCTGGTATATCTATCTACCCGAACTCCCGTCCTTCCGTCTTTTTCAGCCGTTTCATATTTTTGCCCTCTTCGTACGCCGCGCTTTTACGATTCATTCTCCGTATTTTTACGGATATACGGCCGCACGGCTCGTATTCAGTTATTTCCGTTTTTACTTCCGACACGAGCGACCGACACCGGCCCGCTCGTAAAAACTTTTTTCGTCCCGTCCGCCGTGATTTCGGCAATCTCCTCGTTATGCAATTCCGCTCTCGGCTTACGCTGGATAATAAATTAATAGGATAATGCTAACTTGAGTTTCTTGCCGCTCCTGAACTCCCCTCAGATAATACTCGAGGCCGCGCCTCTTTTCCATCCTCTCGTCCAGCGTTTCTTTTCTTTCGTAGGCTGTCCCCTCTGTTCGCTCTGTTTACTTTTTAATACCGCGCGAAAACCGACGTTATCGCGCCCCAAATTGCCACAAACGCGATATCAATCTATGCGAGTCTTAGAATCAGTGCTAGTGCTAACATCGGTGTAACGATGGAGCAGCGAGAATGCTGACTCGAGAAACCAGAGCGAACGACGCGAACAACAAACAACGAAAGTTCTAGGAAGCCAGGCAAGCATAACGACGCATCATACGTATGTTCAGGTTATATCATATTTTCAGGTGTGTCAACTCAATTATTATTCAGATTTCCGTTTTCTTACAGACGTTCAACGAACTTGTCGAGAACTAAGAAATAAGTCGAAATTTAAGTTAACATTTTAGATAGATTGTCATCATATGACGAATAATTATAGTTTCATTAATTTATTGGTAAACACAACATTATTATTATTGGACCGTTCTTGCCTTTACAGTTTCAATTTAGCTCTTTCAAGAGCTATAAAGTCTCTAACGAGACTTTTGATGCAGAAAAAAACATTCTGAAAACAAATATATATCAACTCTTATTAATTTTAAACTTATTCTTTATCATGTTATTAATATTTGTTTATCTCTCACACTGTATCAATTGTACTTAATATATAGATTATACATATATTATTTTATGCATTATTATAATACATACATTATATATCATATACATTTGAATAAATTATACTGTTAATAAATGATAGAATTAGCAATTCGAATAATCCGAAATTAAAATAAAAATTAAATGCAGATGAAAAAACATTAGAGACAGTCGAATATTATACAGGGTGTCTTAAAAATACCGGAACCCGATACCCGGATAATTTTGCAGGATCAAGTTTTCATGAAAAACTTTAAATACAAAAGTTGTAGACAAATCGAGTAACGGACTTGATGGTGACCTTGAATTTGACCTTGACCATGATCTTCAAGGTCATTTGGAGGTCAACTTGCGTTTTTTAAATAGGAACCCTTATTTTTTATTACACCGTTTTTTTCTACCAATTAATTTGAACAACTTTTGTCTAAAGCATTTTTTTATTTGCCTAATATTTTTTTAGTATTTTAATATTGAAAAGGTTATCAAGTTTTCCTCAAATATCTCAAAATTATATAAATATAAATTATATAAATATATAAAATATATTAGGCAAATAAAAAAATGTTTTAGACAAAAGTTGCTCAAATTAATTGATAGAAAAAAAAACAGTGTAATAAAAAATAAGGGTTCCCATTTAAGAAACACAAATTGACCTCCAAATGAACTTGAAGGTCATGGCCAAGGTCAAATTCAAGATCACCATAAAGTCCGTTACTCGATTTTCTACAACTTTTGTATTTAAAGTTTTTCATGCAAACTTGATCCTGCAAAGTTATTCGCTGGTTCCGGTATTTTTAAGATACCCTGTATAACTTTATAATAAGTCTCCCTTTAAGACTCAATTCAAAACTAATAATTGGCTTACTAACAATTTGAAAGAAAGATTTTACTAACAATTAGAACTGCGATTAAATGTAGATGAAAGAATATTGACATAATCGAATATTAAATAAAATTTTAATTCTCCAAATTAAATATATATAAAACGGAAGTCGTCGTCAAAAGCAACATGCCGCACACACGTTGGAAGTGACTGTTGGGTTTCCTTATAACATACCGAATAGAAATGATCGAATTCCCATTTTTCGCCTTATATATTCTATTCTTTTCTTTGGTGGCATTTCGCTCAGATATCGCTCAGGATATTAATATCTCCATCGTACATAGTGTTATTAACTCCTTGACTGTGGATGACGTGTATACACGCATCGAAGAAAAAAATAGTAAAACTATTGTTTTTTGCATACAGGTGAGTATCTATATGTTTTTGGAGTCGCTGAATCCGAATTTGATATCAAAATTTCGAAATTTAAAATGGCGGATCCAACATGGCGAGTCAAAATTATAAAAATAATCGGATTTTTATGAAAGTGGGTATCTATATGTCTTTGGGGTCGCTGAATCCGAATTTGATATCAAAATTTCGAAATTCAAAATGGCGGATCCAACATGGCGAGTCAAAATTATAAAAATAATCGGATTTTTATGAAAGTGGGTATCTATATGTTTTTGGAGTCGCTGAATCCGAATCTGATATCAAAATTTCGAAATTCAAAATGGAGGATCCAACATGGCGAGTCAAAGTTAGAAAAATCATGAAAATCTGATTTTCAAAATTTAGATCCGCCATTTTCAATTTTGAAATTTTGATATCAGATTCGGATTCAGCGACCCCAAAAACATATAGATACCCACTTTCATAAATATCCGATTATTTTCATAATTTTGACCCACCATATTGGATCCGCCATTTTGAATTTCGGAATTTTAATATCAAATTTGGATTCAGCGAGCCCAAAAACCCTTATTATAAAAATATCATAAAGAAAATTCGATATTTTTTCCAAAACAAAAATGGCACGACCAAGTACATTTCTGCCTCCATAGTCAAGGGGTTAACTTTAACGCCGTATTAGTATCTCTCTGGCCGATCTCGGCGCGCGCTCACGCCCATATACCCCCGTGCTATTCGCCGTGCGTCGCCGACAGCCCGGCCGACGCCGCGAGTATTATAAGAGGATAGCGTCGCTCGCGCATCGCGCGTAGCGGCGCGCGACAAGTGGGGGCGTCGAACGGACCGCGCTTTCGAGCGCCAAATGGCTCCCGCTAGTCGAAAAAAGCCTCTGTGTATAATTGCCACGAGTCTGTCTCGAAAGACGAATTGGCTCTTACGTGGCGAATACGTTTAAACGATAATCTTTACAGTCAAACGTCTGAGCGAAAAGCGTTACTTTTATCGCTCATTAAATCGTAATATTCATTACGAAAAATCATAGCAAATACGAAACAAAACTCCAACGTGTATATTTCCAATGATGATTTAGTCTGAGGAAAAAAATTTGAAATGCACATAGTAGCGATGCATATACGATAAAGTTTAACCGGAAAGCCACTGCACAGCATTGCCACGAGTTTGTGTCAAAAGACGAATTGGCTGTTATGTGGCGCGAGCTCTTCGCACACATTTTGAGAGATCGAGCAACGACGAAATCAATGGGCGGATCCACGCTGCATATCGTCGTGTTCTCCGATGTGTGGCTACGAATAACGTTTTCTGCTCCAAGAGCATTCAAGGCTTGACGGGAAACCTCTTCAGGCAGCATTGCCACGGGTCTACGTCGAAAGACAAATTGGCTCCTATGTGGCGCAGTTAGTACTGATCTTCTGCTCTAAGAACATTCGCGGCTAATTTGGGTGGGACAAATTTTATTATTGTTAAGAAGTACTTAGTTCCATAGGTAGTAGTTAATCTCGTCGATTGAATAGTATTTAGGAATGAACGCGAACGCAAACATACAAATACAGTATATCTGCCACGGGTTGAATGGTATTAGGAATAAACGCGAACGCGAAGACGAACAACAGAAATGCAGTAGATCTGCCACGGGTCGAATAATATTATTAATGAACGCGAACGCGAAGACAAACGCATAAATGCGGTATATCTGCCACGGGTCGAATGGTATCAGGAATGAACGCAAAGACGAAAACACAAGTGCAGTATATCTGCTACGGGCCGAATGGTATCAGGAATGAACGCAAAGACGAAAACACAAATGCAGTATATCTGCCACGGGTCAAATAGTACTATTAATGAACGCGAACGCGAAGACGAACACAGAAATCCAGTATATCTGCCACGGTTCGAATGGTATTAGGAATGAATCGCGAAGACGAAAACAGAAATGCAGTATATATCTGCCACAGGTCGAATAATATTAGGAATGAACGCGAACGCAAAGACAAACATATAAATGCAGTATATATCTGCTACGAGTATTAGGAATGAACGCGAACACGAACATACAAATGGTATATCTTCCTCCGGTCGAATAATATTTACGAATACACGCGAACGCACAAATACAGAGAAAGTACATTTTTTTTCCTTCGGCCGAATAATATTATGAATGCACGTGAACGCACAAACGCAGTATATTTTTCTCCTTCCGACCGAGTAGTGTTACGAGAGAGAACGAAGAGAAATCGTAATATATTCGCACTCAGCCCGTCGCAAAATACTCAAATGTCTGAAACCGTCGTATCATTCTCGTCGTGCGCCGTTTTTCTTCACATAAGAGTCTGTCTCCATTCGCGTGTGTGTCGCTCATGTCGCTTCTTCTCTTACTTACGTCACCTTCGCTACTTTTATACATGTATAACTTAAAGAAAGCGCTTAAACCGTATTTTATAGAAGATCGAGGAAAGAAGAGCGCGCGAAGAAAGAAGAGCGAAGAGAGGAAGAGAAAAGAAAGAAAAGCGGCTTCTACGCTACTCGATGCGAGACGCGCAATAATTTTTTCAATTAAGTTTTAGCGAGTATGCAAAGTATCGTAAAAGGAAATAGGCGATTTTTTAACAACTCGGTCATTTGGTTTAGGTGTGAAGTTTTGATAGATAGAAAATGCTGCCTTGATAATTCATTGTGAATAAAGATAGGAATTACCTCGAGATAAACGAACATTGAGATATGTATATCGTGCAATTAAAAGAATCCCGCACTAAACCGCGTGAAAATAAGCCCCGGCGAAAATGGTTGGATTTGAAGTATGTTGTAGTTTTTGGGTCGCTGAGCAAATGTTTCCTGAGGCAAAATGTCAAAAAATGGACAGTTTCGTCGTTTCAATCCTTCAAATATATAAAATCGTAATTAATCCATTAAGGACCATCGGCACACATCAATAGATACAGCAGAAAGGCGAACATTTGGATAAGATCTTTCCATGAAAAATAATTTTTTGGTTGAAAGATCTTATCCAAATGTTCGCCTTTCTGCTGTATCTATTGGTGTGTGCCGATGGTCCTTAATGGATTAATTACGATTTTATATATTTGAAGGATTGAAACGACGAAACTGTCCATTTTTTGACATTTTGCCTCAGGAAATATTTGCTCAGTGACCCAAAAACTACAACATATTTCAAATGCAGCTATTTTCGCCGGGGCCTATTTTCGCGCGGTTTAGTGCGGGATCCTTTGTAATCAGCGACAAAAAACCGTCGAGATTGAGTTTCATCGAAATCGAATTATTTTTATTCCCCTGCCGTTTAGGGTACAAATAGTAAAACTGTGCTGCGTAAAGGATTAATGACGCTATCATCCGTCGTGGTGCGACAACGCGAAGTGGAGACAGACTGACGTAGTTTACTGTTGCTCGTGACGATACGAAATGATTTAATACGCACGGAAGCGCAAGCTCCCTCGTTCCATTCTAGTTTTATATTTCAACTGCGCACGTGACATCGCGCGACGCGCGTCAAGAATTCAAGACCGGAATGAGCAAAGAAAGCACGTCCCTTCGTAACCTACTTTCCAATATACTCCATGTATATTTCTTTCCCTTCTCTCTTTCTCTTGCATACACACACACACACACACACACACACAGTTTCTCCCTCTTTCTTTTTCTCTTCGTCTCTCCTTGAATTTTCGTTATATAATAAAGTCGTACATACCCTTCGCGTCTCTCTTAGTTTCTCGGATTAATGTCTCGCGGAAGAGAGAGCAGGCCCCTCCCGTTGTACGTTTTCGTCGAATCCCATTTTGCTGGGATAATATGCTTTACCGTGGCAACGCGACTTCTCTATTTTACGACGAGTACGCTTCACGAGGAGTGTTTGGAAACAATTTTGAGATGTTTAGTTTCTCTGGCGCTAAAACACGGTTCCGCCCGCTCAGTCGGTTCATTCGAGACAGCGTGCATCTGCGATGTCGGACGTTAACAATCGTTATTAATGAACACCGGAGAGCTTCATCCTCCGAACGTTTTAAAAGTCTCATTAAAGCTCAGTCGAGTCTCGCTCTATTCAGAGTGCGAATGGTCAGGAGATCGCGAAAAAGGTCATGGGATGCACAGCGAATTTTATTTCGTCAGATATTTCCGCGACTACGCGTTCAAATTAAGTTAACCGCCAACACTTTCCGTAGCGTATACACATGTCTTTTTTTTTTAATTTCACTCCGTGAGTTTCACGAGTCTCGTTAAGATCGATATCGTGACCGGGACCCGTTCATTCCCGCGAACCGTTTAACATTTATGACGCTCTAAAATTGAATTTGAGATAAGCCGATTAATGCTGCGCAAAATACATTTAATGCACGCCGAAATTACCGCCAATTCAGAATATTCCTTAGTCGCGTTCATCATTATCTCGCTGCAAACGGGATTGAAACTAAAGGGAGTTTGATACGAGAAGGGCCAGGGATACACGTTGGCTGCAACGCGAGAAGGGCAACGGCCTGGTTAGTGGATGAAGCTGTGTATATGTAGCGGTGATAGTGATGGTGGCGGCGACGGCAGTAGTAGTGGAATACGAATGTCGATTGCGCGTCCAAAGATTTACGGTTAAAACCGTGCTTTACGCGCGCTTCCCGTCAATTATGCCAAAGTTCGTTACTTCGGTCGAGCGTTCGCACGAAACGCGAGTTGTCGAGTCAGCCCGAACTAATTTTGAAAAACGGGCTATCGGAAATTAAAAAAAAGGGGAAACAGGAACAAAGAGACAGAGGAAGACCACGTTAACGTTTTATCGAGCGGTCCGTTAATGCGCATTGATGCTCCGTTAGGTTGGAATTTTTTTTTAATCTATAAACACATAAACCGTGACTGCGTTTTCTCTTTTTATTTCGTTTTTCAAACGAGCCGTGGATAGTTTCGCGTTTATGCGTAGAGAATTCTTCGGGTCCGGGAAAGATTCTACTTGATCCTCCTGCCTAAACTTGGGCGCATAACGGCGGAGAGTCCGGATGGACGACTACCGACATGTGGTTTCTTTCTCCGAGCACGTTATGAGCCCGGGGGGATTTCTAGTGGGTGCAAGCCCCGCACTACCCTGGGATAACCCCTGCACGGGCCCCAGGGTGTGCGTTAGGTATTTTCCCCTCCTTAACAAGAAAAAGAAAAAAAGAAAGTTACGCGTTTATTTTACAATTTTCAGACATTAAGAATATCTCTGTTTTAATCGGCCGCGAATGAGCGTAAATTAGACTTGTAAAAATCGCGTGGTCGGAATTTATAGCCGAGATGAAAGCGCTGGATATATAAACCGTGTATCGCCGTTTTGATCGATCCTGTTTTATTCTCGTTTACAACGTACCAAACCGACACCGGCGCCGTCGTAAGAACGCTATACTTGGCCGCGAGACGTAATAAAATTAAATAGGTCGCGTTGATCTCGGAAAACGAAACCTCGCGATTTTAGGCGCCAAGTCGGGCGACGTATCGACCCGTAATTGCTGAATAGCCTACTGGAAAGGCTCGAGATCGAAATCGTATGTGGCACGAACCGGCGTGTGTCCCTCTTCGACATGCTACGAAAGCGGCGAACTAGACTTAATTAAGGGAGAAAGTAATGGAAGAAAAATTACGAAATGCCAGACGTATCGATTGTGTCGGGGTTGCTGATCAACACTTTTCGGAATATTCTCGAGACGAGCGAATCTGAATCGTTCATCGCAGCCGCACTCGGTGACACTTGACGTAACGCGCTGAAACTTTGTCGATGTCTTCAAACTTTTAAACGTCAAATGCGCGACGTTGAGCTGAAAAAACGAATTAATAATCGAGCTTCGGAACGTGGAGTAATAAGTTATAAAATAGTCTGGGACAGAAACCAGCACGGTTCAAACGATTTGATATTTAAAAACAGAAGAGTGGCCAGTCTACGCGTGCGATTCTTGTCGGATGATATAATTTTGCTGAATTGCATGGAAATGGAATTGTTCGCCGCGGATGCCTGGCGCGAAGCGTGTTAAGAAGGGACCGACAGAACGTTCCGTCTGGACGAGACAAACAAATGTAATTTAAAGTAAATCTCAATCGGATCCGATAAAGACATTAAATAAAACATGCATGCTCGCGGTACTCGAATTAAAAACAACGGCGGATCGAGAATTAGAACGCATTTCCTACCATTTCGTCTTGTTGCCGTTTTTTTTTTTCTTTCTTCTCGAAAACTAATCGGACAGCGGTGTGTTGCACTGGTAATTAACGTCGATCCCGCTCAGAGATTTAATATCGGGAGCCGCATACCTCGGCGTCAATTACACGAGAGATACGTTTGCTTCTGTCGGTCGCGCAACACCGACTCGTATTTCTTTGCGAAACGCGAAGAAACGAATAGAGACTCGAACGAGTTTTGATTAATGGAACATTGGGACCTGGGAAAGAAGAAAGAACGCCGCCCTGGGCGCCCAAAGGCGTAATTAACAACGGCAATCAGACGTCTTAGTGAATTCTTTTTTATGCATAAGTCAAGAAGAGAGAGAGAGAGAGAGAGAGAGAGAGAGATTAGTTAGTTGGATCGGTGAAACTTATAACAGTTCGATAAATATTTCTTCCGACACGAGCTACGTCCGGGTTCCGCGATGGAAAAAAACAGGCAATATCTTTATTAAAGTTGAAGTCTCCGCGTATATCCCTTCGTGTGAGTATTTCTCTTTCCCTCTCTCTTAAATTATAATTTCATCTTTTGTCCGATGGCGCAATGAGTAACTGCGAATGCAATAGATGGAATATAATGAAATATATACATATTACACGAAAAGAGGATTAACGTGAGAAGAGTATACAAAATATTAACGCAAAAAGATATACTCAAATTTAAATAAAAAAAAAAATTTCGTATCTCATTCTATTTTTTTAGTCAATTTTCGTAACAGCATTTGATTGTTGATTGCATGGTAGTCATTTAGCTGTTAGTTAAAAAACGGCAATTAGGAATCTTCGCTGCAAAAACAAGCAACGCTGGTTTAATATTGGGAAACGAAAAAAAAAGATTGCTGTTTATTGAAAAGTCATGTAAGTCTAGGCGGGGGCGTGCTAGGTAGTAATTAAGTAAGTAAGTAATTA